>NC_058022.1:28585099-28907599 GCF_019176455.1 Solea senegalensis | reverse complement strand
TTAATGCAAAAAGCTGATGAAGTTGCCAAGGCACAGAGTGCTCTGTCTCAGACCTTTTCTCTTTTTTTGTGTGTGTGTGTGTGTGTGTGTTTTTGTAATGGTGCTGTCATAACCGCTCTGCTCCGTCTGGGCCTAAGTGAATCTGAGGCGCCATCTTTTAAACGAGGCTAACAAATGAACACGTTTTCCCCCCATCAAACGGCTCGTGACAGTGATGCATGGGCTTCCAGATGAGCTCTGAAAAACTGATGGATCTGCGACGGTACAAGCGCTTAGATAAACTAATGCATGTAATTATGTTTTCCATTCCCACTCCATTGCGAGGCATCTTATTACAATATCATTAGTTGATATGGTGGTCAAAAAAAAAAAAAGATAGTTTGCAAATATCTTTCTTTTTCTTTCATTTCTCTCTATTATTCCCTTCCTTTGTAAGGGTAACGAGTAAGAGTTGATTTCTTTGACGAGAATAAAAACAAATCCAATTTGTTTGCTTCTCAGGAAGACATTATCCAGCGTCTCAGTAAGTGTTGGTAATTGTTGGAAGTCATACGGCTGTTGTGGATAAGGAGACCATCAAGATGGTTTTAGATGGCCTGTGAACCACCGATGCAACCACTATAAGAGATGCATTTGCATTGGATGTGATTAAGACCTATCAGCCTGATTGTTATCCCAGTTTTCTAAGTGTTTTCACTCATGCTGCATACTCTGTTTGACCTTTGACATGTAATCCAGTTATGAGTTCAGTTATTTTATGTTTTGCATCAAAAGTTGAGAAAAACCAAATACAAATTGTAGTTTCCTGTGATGCAGTTGCTGCAGATGTGTTGGTGCATGCTCTTATTAGCTGATCATGACTGAGCACAACAACAAATCTGCACTCTTTTATGTCAAGCTCTGTGAGTAGGTCTCACTGTGTTGTTTCTGCATTGCTTAGATTAGCCATGTTTTTGGTGATTGCACTGGTGCGTGGTGCATGTGTAACCAATGAGGCTGAATCTGATTAAAAAATGACAATCAACTGTCAAAACTGTTCATTAATTCGGCGTCGACTAATAATTGTTTTAGCTCTGGTAAGCAGTGCTACAGATCTGAGATGTGTTTAAAGGTCTTCTTGGTTTCCCAGACCTGTGGTTTCAGTTGAGCTTAATAGATGTTAAATTCAAGTGTGTGTTGGCAGATGCCACCTCCACATGTTATATAAAAAAAACGTACGCAAGCGCAATCGCATATTAAATCTATAACACTGTGAATATTGAACTGAACGTTAGCTTAATAAACTGATATCACAAACTAGAGAAAGCACTCTGAGACTGCAAACCCCCTGCCAAGCCACTCGGTTTCTCACATCGCCACCAAAATCAATTCATTTCTTCCTTGGGCCATAACCTATATCCCCCCTGAAGATTTCATCCAAATCCTTTCTTTACTTTTTGAGTGATGCTACTCACAGAAAGACCCACGCAGCCAAAATATGACCAGTATCTGTCAGAGAAACAGACTATGCTTTATTATATATCTGTTTTTATCTGATGCACTCAGAGGTGTGTCATCGTCTTTTAGTCCATGCTGCTGCTGCTTAGTTAATGCAGGCACGCTGCATCTCTCGCTGTTGCTCAACGTACACTCTCTTACTTTTGGAGTGGAATATGCAACAGCTGTGCGGTGTGTATGAGTGGACCATATACATGTGACTGTGTATACTTGTTAAGCTTACACTGTATGTTTAAACATGCATATTGCTACTCACTGAGTGTGTAATATCCTTGCTCCTTGCTGCAGCAGACCTGTGTGTGTGTGTGTGTGTGTGTGTGTGTGTGTGTGTGTGTGTGTGTGTGTGTGTGTGTGTGTGTGTGCGCGCATACTGTATGTGCATGTGTGATACTCTCGCTTTCCCTCGGTCTCTCTCTGTATCACTTGCTCTGCCTATGAGTGTGTGATGTTGTGGAGGAGCAAGCGCTCATGTTGGGAGCAGCAGTGGAGCTCATTAGGGGAGTACCAGGGGAACACGCCCGCCGCTGTAACCCCCCCTTCCCCATCCAGTGCTCCTCTCTCTGGGCCACTGCGCCGCCTGGCTGGGCCCTCATCTGCACACATCACACCGAGGTCTTATGCACAGCACAGCAGCAATATGCTGTCATACGCTGGGTGATGGGTGCCCTTCATTCCACTGCCGGCCTGTTTGTAGTGCTGATTTTGGCTGATTTATATGCAGCATCCTCACAAGAAAATTCTTTGAGAATTTCAAGCACTGACGGAGGTTTTTATAAAATCATACAATATGCTAATTTATTTTCTTTGCTAATCATTATCATTTGTGTCTTGTCAAAAATGTTAGGATATTGTAAGAAACTTCACTTCTACGTAGCTCCTACACTACTTTCTTAAATAAATGTATTTGGTGTATACAGACTTAAGGCATGGGCCTTGCTTTAAGGAGACTGCCATCTTGTGGTGCCATGTTTCTACAGCAGCTCAGATGGACACATCAGCTAATAAGTGTGTTTCACACAGTGTGAAATAGTTTTTAACCTAGAGTAGTCCATATTTGCGGCTCACTGCAACCCTACACTCTAACTCTTGAACTGGTCTATATGTCACTATACACTATATGTTCAGTTTTACATCGGTGCATTTTTTTTCTGAGCAACTTAATATCTGCAATTTTATATAGGTGCAATTTCTCGTACAATAATGTGCAATTTTTACATAGTGTATTTTATACGTCGGCAATTTTAGATTTTTTTTATTCTCATTTCTGTTTTTCTTATTTATTACTTGTACATTTTGTTCTATTGAGAGAAAGTTGCACACAATTTCATGTAGCTGTCTATAATGACAATAAAACTCATTCTATTCTATTCTATTCTAAAGCAGAATTTTACGGCACAAACAAAGAAGAACGACATCATTTCTGGTATGTGAAGGCCACCATAGTTTGTTGATGCTCTTTGAAAATAGAGGGGTAAACAGAGGAGTCCTCCATTTTGTTACAATATGCAGTCTCACCATTGGGTGTCACTAATTCTAAACATGCCGGACCTTTAAATGACTAAGACTGCCTCATCGATCGATTGAGTAGCGGCTTCAGTCGTGTGAAAGAAGGCTTTGTATATCAGGGAAGATTTCATTGATGCTGTAGACTAGAATGTGGAAAGAGTCCAGAGAAGCTCTCATCTTTGCACAACCTTCTTTTTGACCTTTCCATGAATTAATAAATTGTTGTGTGATTTTAATCTAGTTAATGTCACCATTTTCTAGGCCAAAATTATGTTTCCAGTTTTCTAGTACTGCAGCATAAATAATATGAAATATCTTCACACTGCTCAGTTTTTGAAATGTGGGGAAGTCAGGTCACCATGGCAATGGCTGTTGCAAAAAAACAAAAACAAAAAACATAACATGAATACAAAAATAAAACAAATTAAACTTCACAGGATGTTCACACAATATATTCGAGTAACACAGCACACCATGAAGCCAGTGAAATATGATCATTGTGTACTGACATTAGAGAACCATCTTTTCTCTTCTCATCATTTCATGAGCCAATGGCTGGTTATGATTGTTGCTGTCATTTTATGACGCGATACCATTGGTTGTAATGATTCATCTAAAGGAACTAGAAACAAAGAAGTGGATCCCAACACTATAGAGCTCAATATCTGACTACAATTTACTAATTATTTGAAGTGTGATGTATAGTTTTTCAGCCTGGCCATTGATTATTAATTTTAATATATAAACTATACAGCAGCTGATACTAAAACCTAAGCTTAAATAAAGTAGCAAAACTTTAAAATACATTTTACAAATCTTGTGTTAATTTACTTTTATTAAATTACATTACCCTCCCCTTATCTGAACAGTTATTATTTTGCGAAAACATTTTCCGATCTGACCTTCAGAGACTTTTTGCAGCCGTCGCATTGTCACAAATAATGTTATGAACTGAACTGAAAGCCGTGCAACTCTCTCCCTTTCTCTTTCTCTCTCTGGTTGACAAATGAGACTTTCATTGGACAATTATCGTTTTCGGGATCGCATACGTGCGAACAGAATTTGTCACTGTCACTTTGTGTGTTTAAGGGCATATTAATCAAGTGATTAATTGCCAGATATTACCCAGTGAATGTGGCCTGTGTTCCCATTCAAGTGCTACGTTGCCTTTGAGCGTGATTAGTTAATGATTACGTTTTGGGTTTTGTTTGCCGAGTACTGAATAGATTTGTTTAATGTTTACTGACATGTCTGAGGGCAGCTCTACGTACACTTTGACATTTTTTAATATTAAAAATTAAGACTGGGGCTTATTTGCATCACCTGGACTGAGAGTAAAAGTGCCAGTAAGTGTTGATAGATTTTTTTTCTCTTAAGATTAGTGAGGTAAAGTTGTATTTTCTTGGATTATTGCAATAGTTTAAGCTTTTAGATCTTCTCTTGCTAGTGTGATCACATTTGGTCTCTTGCAACAGTGAAAACGCTTCTTCAGAGCTTCATTTTTCTTTGGCATTAATTGCACATCCTTTAAAAAAAAAAATGCTTTGTCACAAACACATCATCCAGTAAGATATTTACATTACAATCACAAACCTATTATTTTTAATTTTCTAAATTTCATCCACTCCTTTCTTTAGCAAGTGAAAAAGCAAAGCGATTCACAGATTCACTTTAAAATGAATGATAGAACACAATTTAGTGTTTGTAGTAAATAACACAAGGGTAAAAAAAAATACTTTTCTTAATTTGAGAGATTTTAAGGTAAAAACACCATCAAATCAGTTGCATAAGATAATATCAACTATATCAGAAGCTTATTTATACTAATAAATTGTTATTCTTAATCATCCTACATTTATTTTATTTAATAATTAACAGTAACTTATTATATTGTGATGTAAAAGAATTGACATGAACATGCGGACGCATGAATGATGGATCAGGATCAGTGCTCTAATTACACACTAGAGGGAGCTAAGCTAATATATGATGTGCATTTTTGCACCTGGCCTTCACAGCACAGTCTCTTTCTCTCCGTCTCTCTTTCCTTCGCGCACACACACACACACACACAAACATCAACACACACACTTTTTAAAATGTTTTTATTCCTACAGTTCACAAGCAAAATTGTAATTGGGCCATATCTGTGAAAGACGAGTTTGTCTTCGCTCAACCTCCAGTCTTAGATTCACAATTTAGTTTTGACAAATGTGATATTTCAGTTAAAATGTTAATGGTGCTACAGGACTCTGCAAGCCAGACATCAAAGGGCATACATTAATACGTACTGCTCATGTTATTTCTTGTACTGTTTAGTCTCTCAGGGAGAGGAATTCTCTGTGTGAAAGTGTAAGAGATCCTCCTGTTTTACTATTTTTTTTTTTCCCCTTCTTGTCATTAATAAACCCTGATGTTTCTTTTCCTAGAGGTAAAAGCACCTCTGCGCGCAAATGAGGAGTTGAGCTGGGGAAAAAAATGAGGGATCTGAAAATGAGGGGGCCGAGCCACATGATCCGCCAACGTTAAGAGGCGTGCTTTGAAGAAAATTCCATCAAAGGAAAAACAATAAGCGGTGTGTGTATGTGGAAAGCTGGTGTTAAATACCTAGTGTTGTTGAGAAATGTTTAAAATCTCAATTGGCTCTGTTAACTGGCATCAGCAGAACAATGAGATGAATCTGTTAGGGGTTTATAAAAGGCTTTTAGCGTTTCTGTCTCCTTCCATATGCCGTTGCATGATTGCTTTGCGTCTTCATATTAGGCTGTGCACCTTGTTTCCTCCTGCTGTGGCTGGGTAATGAACATTGGGGAGAAATTGTTTGAGTATGGTTTCTGATGTTTGAACAGTGTGAGGCATGCTTGATTTACGGTGCGGCTGGTGGCTTAAAGAGGGGACACATGACTCATGGGGAATTATGTATCTAAATTCCTGCACAATTATTACAATTCACTTACAAATAGATACAACAGGTATAAATGGGTTATTGTAATACCTTTTGGACTCCATTAGGGACATAACCCTGATGCAGGTCTTCAGTTTCTGAAAAGATTAAATGAATCTAATGAAAAAATGTGATGCAGTCTATTTTCATGATGCCCCCGTCATCAGTGCTGTGAAGAGAAAAGATCGCTGCCTCTTGTTTGGCAGATGTGAGGAGGAGCTGAAGACGTGTTGGTTTCTGACATTTTCCCCAACCTGCTGTGACACAAATAGACTCGCTGTCACATGATGTATAGTCAACGATACGTCGGCGACGGGAGAAAACTAGAGAAAATGGCTGTCAAGTAAACAGTGTAGCTGGCTGTTATAAGGCTGTGTGAGAAATGCATATGTACGTTCAATATGTGGCAACTAAACTCCTTTGAAACACCAGAGACATTTTATTTCATTTAACACCATTTTTTTCAAGTCACATTTTTCCTTTTAGTACAAGGAATGACCTTAATGATTTTTGAAAAAAAAATCTTGTATCGAGATCGTTGTAGGCAGAGCTAGAGCAAGTACAGGTGTATGTTGTTTATTTGAATGGGATGTACTGTTTGCCTTGTTGTGGTATGGCTGTGTACTGATTTATCCAGAGTGATGATTTCTCACCCAAAATGAAGAGGTAGGTCATAGATAATTATGGTTTCTGTTCAGTGCTCTGTGAGTTCTGTCCGAGCCAGTCATCTCCCTGTGTTTGCTTAGAAGCAGGGCCTCATATGGACCATCGTAAACCAAATCTAGTGTGGTAAAGCAGTTTCCTCTGAGCTGTACTATGTTATAGCCAGTTGATAGTTCTGATATTCCTTTTCCTCTTTTGTCATTGTTTGCTTATTGGCCTTTTATTGGGACTCAAATTTGTGTGTATATATATTGTTGTTTGGAACATTGATTGCTGGACTGTTTATAGCTGTATTGAATATCTTTTTACATTTTTATGAACTTAAACCATCTATATCTCACCAAACTGCTTGTGTTCTCTCTTCAAGCAGTGGGAATTCCTGCAGGGAATACTTAAGGGATAAATCCCTTTCCTTTTGAATGCAGTGTGGTAGCATTGAAGAGTGGCTTAGATTTGTTTTCCCTTCCAGTTTATCCGTAGTGTTGGTGTTGTTCAGTTTGCACACGTGATGGTTTTTATTGGGGTCTGTGATTGAATCTCCCTGCAGTGAATACTCTGTGGTTTTCCCCTTCTTTCCCAGGTCAACCACTACTGCTCATTTAGATGTCTAAATAAAACTTAATCATTAACCAAATGCTCATCTCCTACTTTGCTTGGACCTCTGACATTTGATGAAGTCCACACTGTGGTACTTTGAGTTTGCCAGGCCCTATAGGGCTGTATAGAAACATTACATTTGGCCACCTGGTAACATTTTGAAATGCACTTTTTAATTGAAATTATCTACCATAAACCACAGAGCACGAGCATTCCATGTAACTTTAATTCTCTGGTGACCACTGTTGACAACCTCTCTGTTTCTATCACACCTTGGAACAGCATGTCGACTATCATCAGAGCACAGTGGAGTTACAGTGATTAATGCCCACTTTTCAGAGAGGTTACATTTTCTGGGTTTCACCACTAACTTTCAGAACTGAAGAAGCCTCTTGGATGAGCGGTGAAACAAACTAATATAAAGCATTTGCTAATTCCTTATTCGGCCCATGTCTGCCACATTACTCTTGTGCCTGCTTAAAAAGGCCCATCCTTGTCTGTCTTATTTTCATCATCTGAGGTCAGCTACGACCTCAAGGCTGTATCACCTCATTCACTCGCCAGTGTGCTCTCAAACGTCTTGTCAATAGCCCCGCCAACTGTCTTAAGCGTCTCTTAACCAGGTGAGACACGGACGACCTACCCTCGTAACCTCTACATCCTCTTTGTGACAGGAGAAGGTCTTTGTTTGCTTGTTTCAATCGTGTTTGGCATTTTGGCTGTGAAGTCTCTGACTTTACTACAGCGCCGCGGGCCGTTACCCATCAGTTCTGAGACAGTCACAATGTTGACGAGAGCGGGAAGGGGCCAGGTAGAGGTGGACTTGTCAGAGCTGATTTGTCAGGCCTTCACTCACTGCCTCTTAAGCGCCAACAGAGGTATAGCTGCAGTTTTGTTGTAGTCTGCAACCGTCAACGGTCATCTGTCTCCTCTGTGCTGTCTAAACAAGAGATGGTGTCTTGAAGAATTATTTTGTTGTCTACGGGCATCATCCTCAAAAGAAAAACAGCATAGGATGGTATTATGATGCCATACCTAGGTGGCTCTTACAGTTTTCATAGAATTGTGTCTGTGCAGTGATATTTTATTATATACTGTGAATTTTCAGTTATTTAACCAAAAATACCTTTGGCAGATAAACACCAACACAAAGGAATCATGGTGTTAATGTGTTTGTTTTATCTATTTATTTATGCATACATTTATGTATGTATGTATAGTTAGTTATTCAATTAGTTCTATGTGGTATGACGAAAATATTATACCACAGTATTTTTCAAATTATCAAAGGTTTCTACCTCACTCTAGAGCAGTAGTGGTGAATCTGAGTATGTGCGTATGTGCACACTCGCACGAGTGGTCAAGAGAGAGAGGTACTTGGGCTCTCTTCTGTACTTGGACCTGGAGCATGGTGTGTGACCATGAAATGCCGTCTTGTAAATAAGATTAAGGGCATTTGGTTTGTTTCATAAAAGGACAAGGTGTAAACCTGTTCTATTGGAGAGGTAACATTAAATCACTTCTTTTGTGGTCTGGTGCTATATAGAAAATAAAATTAACTTGACCTTCATGGGGGAGTGGGGCACCCCCCCCTTATATAATGATAGGGGAAACACTGTTATATTAAAAGCTTCGTTTAAGATGGACAAAAGTCAAAAATAAAAATGACTTTTTAACAATGAGCCTGAAAGCAGTGATGCCTAATGCACTGCAAGGATGTTGAAACTCTCTCACAGCTAAAACGTGCTGATCAGGGTGTATTCACTGGAAAGCTGTGCTCTTGTTCAGCAGCAAACACTAACTGTACAGCGAGATCAGCAGACTTTAGTCACCTATAGCAACTCGACTGCTCTGTTTTTCTTCATATCAGTTGAAAACATAGAGGAGGGAGGAGACAAACATTGCTGTGTGATTTTCACTTTGTAAATTGTGATCTGGGTCCACGTTTGACTTTCCAGGCTCTTGTGGGAAAGGGATGCTTCTGTGTTGCAGCATCATTTTTTTTGACATCTGGCTGAATTAAGTAAAAGGCTGTCGGATGAGTTCTAAAACTTAAAAGTAGTAATAGTGATAAATAATAACTGCACATTTAATGTCTGACATATGTTGCAAAATAAATATCTGGCACAGAGATAAGTCTGCTTTGTTTTTCCTGTGTTGTGGTCTGCCTTAACTACTCTTATGATCTATGCTGTAACCTTTTTTAGCCATTCAGCCCTTCCCTCCTCCAGCCTCTTGATTTCCCCAAAGTGCTGTGTTTTATGTGTGCTTTTCTTTGGAATCGGGGAGCTGGCAGGGTCAAGAGGAGCAGAGACGACCGTCCGAGACGTGGGAGAATGAAATGAGGTGGCTGTTTATTCTCCCCTTCCAAAGCCACATACCTTTTTAGAGTGGCTTTGGAGCACGGCCTAAAACAACACCAGAGGCCATGTACACAAATTACATGTCTCACTCTGAGATGAAGACTGGATGCAAGGATGGCAGGATGGAGTGTAGTTCCCACAAACGGGGTGTGTGTGTCTGTGTGTGTGTATATATATATATATATGTATATGTATATATATATATATATATTTACATACGTATATACATATGTATGTGTATATATATACATATGTATGTGTATATATATATATATATATATATATATATATATATATATATATATATATATATATATATATATATACACACACACACATATGTATATACTTACACCTAATACATATATGTTCCGAAGATATGTGAAAGTGCTTTGGAAAGATGGTGAAATAATTGTGCCAAAGGTCTTTTTTCCCTCCTTCCTTTGTATTTTTTGTTCCATCCTTGTTTTACTATCTTTGGGTTGGGTTCATCTGGAGGCCGCGCAAGAATATACAACGTGAAGTTATGAGCTCATGTTTCATTTTACAGGGGGAAACGAATGTTGACTATGATAGATTACAGTTAGGAAGAATCATCCCTAATTGAAATGAATATCATAATTTTTCTCTCATGCTATTTTTCTTGTCTGCCCTCAAAATGAGTCAAATAGGAGTTGACCCACATTGTGTTCACACTGTAGTAATAATAACAGGGTATTAGTAATAAATGCCAAACCGGTTTTGTGGTTTCAAGCTCTTTGGGGGAAAAGAACAGCCACCATGAAATGACAGGGACAACTGATCCAAGACAAATATTTAAACACTGACTTCAAGTTACATTTAAATCTTTTAACACATTAGCAGTCTCTATCGTGTGAAATATAATGCTACCATTAGCTGCAACTATACCTTGCCCCCTTTGTTAGCATATCAATCTTTTTGATATTTCACATCGCAGCTTCATTTTTCATAGTCAGCTAAATCCTGCTCTTTTTAGGATCATCCTCATAAATGATTTGCTTTGTTTATGTCAAAGAAATGCAAAGCCATCGCGTTGTTTACCTTCCCTGAGCAGTGTATGATGCTGTCCTTTTTCCTCCGTAACCCCGTTATTAATTTGTGTCAAGCCTATTTATTATTAGGCTTGTCTAAGCACTTTATCTCCGCTGCGAAAACTGCTGTACCAATAAAAATGTATTATTATTGTGATTACTCTTGTTTACTTTGCGCTTAAGTAACCTCAGGAAAAGTGACAATTCCTGGAGAGTTAACCCGCATTAATCTGCTACACTCTGTTGTGTGAGTTGTAATACAGCCTCCCACTCCCTCATGTGACTGAATGCCTGGACCCTTCCTGGGCCTGATGGGGCCAGGAAGAGGTCAGCGTGAAGCAGGAAATGGGGGTTCCAAAGGCGCCAAGTTGATGATGACCAGCGGCCCGGAAAGTGTACTCCCATTCATCACGACGGTCCCTATCTTCCAAGCTGTGGTGACCCGGTTCATGGTGGGAATCAATGTTCACAGTGTATGAGCAGCTGTGTAGTTTATGTTGGGGTGTTGTGAAGTCAACACTGTTGATTGCTTTAATTATATCCTTTTGCTGTACTAGAGAGAAGAGGAAAAGTCCTGTGCTGGTTGGTAATTGTGTGTGAAAAGGTGGAAAAGTAAGGGTGTGTGATATCACCCTTTCTTGGAGAGATGAGACTCAATATTCCCCGTGTGTGTTTGTGTGTGTAGGCTCAGTATTGTTTGGCAGTCAAACATCACATTAGTGGTGCTGTGGGCTTTGACACACCCCAGCTGTGCTTCGTGTGAGAATGCAGGTTTGTGACTATTTTGGATTTTCCATCCCGTCTGTGGTGCGCTGAAACGTAATCACATAGCTGAAGCAGAGCTCTAGTTATTTATTCTTCTCACACACAAATACACATAATCAACAAAACACACACAGACAATGTAGGAGTATTCAAAGTTTTTCAAAGCGGGGGGGACATGGAACTATAAGAACAAGGAAAAAAGAGAAAAAGGCCCTAACCCATACAGAACTGCCCATGGGCCGTGCAGAAGCGGCCTCAGCTGCTGGCTGGTCGAGCAGGCTGGATGCTCTCTGAGGCTATGCAGATGTTGCTGGGTCCCTGCAGCAACATTAACGCACCTCTTAACCCTGCCCCCACCCATCCTGATTCATTGCCCATCATGCACTGCCACATTTACACATCCTTTTTTCTCAAAACAGGAACAATCTCTAGTTGCCGTTTGAGAGACTGATATAGATAACTTTTTCCAGATTTCTGGGAAACAGTGTTTTTGAAGCCAAATTGTGCAACTCTTTCTTAGCTTAACACCTATGAGTCATCTCCATGACTTCTTGGAATTGTTTTCGAAGAAGAAATTAATTTTTTTTTTTTGCATCATACTTTTTGTTTGATCATCCTGTTGTATGACACAGTTGCAGGAAATAATACTGCATGTTGAACTGTAGTTTATTTCTTATTTTTAATTCTTAGATTTTGTATAGTTTATTTAATAATACTGTGCTGGACACACAAGGATTTCCCAGGTTTGGAATCAATAAAGCCTAACAATAGCTTGTATTAATTTATACAAAAAAAAGGAAAAGAAAATAAAGGTGTATAACCACGAACAACAGAAAAGTAATATCCTCACAACTGAGAAGCTGAAATCAGTAGATGCTGACCATATTTTTCTAAACAAATAACTATAATGGATAAAATAAAAATGTCTAAAATGCTGGATTGGTCTGAATCCCTTTGTTGCTCACTTAGATGTGTGCTTTTAAAATGGGCTTAAAAAAATGGGCTGAGTAACCTCACATCTGATTTGACACGTTTATGTCTAAACAAATGTAATCAATAATTTAAAAAACAGGACTTGTTTTCTGTCTGTTATCGATCAGTTGACCACAAATCTGGATTGGACTAAATCCCTTTATTACACTTTTTTTTTCCAAAAATGAACACAAGTTTGTAACATTTCTTTTAACTTATTGATATTATGGGTTAAATTAACTGTATTTTATTATAATTGATAATATTCAGTTCCCCTATAGAGGTCACATTTCTGCAGGCAGTAAAATGTGGACTGTGTATGTCTTTGTGGAACAAACGAAGGCAACCAAGTGGGGCATGAGGCAGAGGAAAAGCACCAGAGCAGGCAAACAGCCATGAAATCCCTGATGCTTCCTGTCAGTGTGGAGATATAGTCCCCGCCAACTGCCCAAATCCAGAGCAAGTCCTCATTCCTCTAAATCGGGGAGCACCACTAAAGCCTCTCCCAATGTCAAGTGGCATTTATTAAATACACAGAGAGGCGAATGTTTTCATCCGAGTGTCCCCGGTGATCTGTGTGGTCCAAGCGGAGGTGCCAAACGCAGAGCTGCCGTCTTTCTCCTCGTCTTAGTCGCTTCTTCCTGTTGGTTTTGACACCAGTCCAGGTTTCCGGTAATCCCTCCCAGGCCTGCCTCGGTCCCAGGTACACCTTGCATGCTAACAAAATGTCTGATAACGCATGGGGCTGACAGAAATGATAAATAAGCCATTAGAAGACACGATACCCCCGGGAGATCAGATGGACTCTTCCAATGAGACGTTTCATGCCACACTCTAAAGACTTGAGAGGATTTCTGGGTTTATTTTTCTCTTTGCTTTTGTGTGATGTAATGTTTTGGGGAGGGGGGGCAGAAGAGGGTGGCATCCTACATACCCGCCCAGTGGAATCATGGGTGGTAAATCTTTCCCCTGAGAGATGCCGCAGTTACAAATGAGTTGAGTGCTCTCCGCAGGGGTGTCAGATTAGTTCTATTTTTTACATGTTAGAGCTGTATGGTGTTGTGACGACCCTGTGAAGTCACCATATCTTGTTGTCTGTTCTGCCGCAATCTGCCAGCGCAGATGATACTGGCTATAGACCCCAAGTCAGTCTTTTATTGTTCATTTTGGTTACAGCTGTCCAGCAATCCCAAGAACATGGGGGTTCATTTTCCAGGATAATCTGTTTTTTCTTCCTCCATTTGTTGGCAATGTTTAATGCCTGTCTCGAGTGTATCCTAGCTTTTGGTCAAAGAATAGAAGTGGTAAAAAATCAAACAAGGCGGGATATATATTTAGAGAGAAGAGAGTAAGCGATCTTAGGAGTACAGCAGCCCATAATCCTTGAGTGACCACTGGCGAGGCCCAGATGAGTGCTTACATTAAGGCGACTGGAATAGTTTTCAAGACTAGCAGGGCCACCCTTTTTGTCTTTTTAGTGCACTGAAGCACATTAAGCAGAACGCTGTAGATGAGGCGGGACGACATGAGAAGCTACATTTATCAGTTCACAGTTTCAGAGGATATTGCAAATCAATTTATTAGATTATGAGGCCTGCTTTGAGCTCTGCTTTTTCTCCCCCCCCTTCTATGCTCAGCCATCAAACGTAATATTTTAAAGGAAGCTCTATCTCCAGATTATAGAGCACTTTATCACAGAACAAGGATGTATAAATTCTCCCAGACATTCTCAAATCCTATTTTCTCTCTTTCCAATACAGTAATGTGTCTTCATCTTCTCAAGGACATTGACATAATGGAGTGTGTTGTGCTTTGTTCTGTATTGTCCAATTTAACCTTTTGGATTCCTGTAAAAACACAAATTAGCCACCAGAACGAATGTCAACATTTATATCTTTAATCAAGTTCAACAGGAGTTTGATATACATAAAAAAGGCTGACTTTTTCCTTGAACATAGGTAACGTAGGCTATATGCACAAACTGTCATTTTAAGCACTTGAAATGGCAAAAGTGGAATTTGCTAGCACTGTGGCACAGACAGTCAGTGCCGCATTCAAGTCCACATGAAGTATTAAGTGTAATAACAATTAATCTTCCAGCTAGTGATCTAATTATCTAATTGAAGCTGCAGTTTATGGAAGCTGGGCTTGTTATGTGCTAAAGATAAAGCTTGGACTTTCTCCCACAGCAATGAGATGATTTCTTAAATGGTATTAGCCATGTTTGGAGACTGTTTCTGACTGGGGATTTTTCCTCACTGTGTGTTTCAAAGCGGCTCACGCATCCTTGTTATGAAAAAGATAATTCAGAATGGTAATCGCTGTTGCTTATAATTCTGTGCCTCTTGTGTCTGGACTAACTTAGGATAAGACCATTGAGGAGAAGCCCCTCTGTCCAGGGACAGATGTCCTTTTTCTGGATCACGATCTGTGATCCGTACTGAGAATTAATAGAAGTTATGGCTCTGCAGTGATTGATCGTTGGTGCCAGACAATTTTAAAAGTTAATGCAATTTATTTAAGGGGCTAAGCAGTGAAACATAACTCTTAGATGAAGGACAGAAACCTTTTAACGGTGTGCATTGTTACATGAAAACACTAAAACTTCTTCAACCAAACATACAATACAACAATGAGAAAATTAAGGCTTGAATTGTAGAGAGCACCTAGAAATTCTCTTTTCTGTTTTTAATTAAGTTTATAATTTGAAAAGCAAATTGTGATTGTGTTATTAGAGAAATCAGCATTAGCCCAATACAAATATATTTACCTTGTTTTCCTATTAATATGTACAATTATTTGTAGTGGCAGTAAATTAATAACCAATTTACTTTGCTCCTTTTAGTTTGTTTATATTCCCTAATAATCTCTGATTATCGTGATGATATAATTGAATGCAATTTTTCATGGAACTGTGTTACATGAGAAAACATGGAGGCACTGTGTGCACTCTTATTTCTTATTCTGCTAAAATAACTAGAAGAGTATACAACATAAAATGATATAGTTATGAAATTGTGACATTAAATTTACAGTAAAAACATAAAATGAAAAAGTTTAGTTAAGGTGAAGATTTTAATTTGAGATAGAAATATCAGCCTGTACAAACAAAACTTTAACAAAATAATTTTCATTTGCGGAAGAAAGGCGGTTCTTGTCTGTAAAAAGCTCTTCCCTGCTGCTTCTGTTTATCCAAAACACTGTTTTTTTTCTGGTAATGGACTGGGACTCAAATCAAATGTGACCCTTAAAAAGAGAGCGAGCATTATCAAAAAACAATAGAAATAAATCTTACTAAATGGCAGGACGAAGCCCAGCTCCATTTGATGAAATTACTTTAATCAAGAGCAAGAGGATTTGAATCAAACTAACAAAGAGAAGTTGATGAAATGGCTTTGAATGTGAAAACACTTTTAAGGTGGATCGTGTTGATAAGAAAGTTTTTTTATCTGTTGATTTGATATAATTTTAATTGCCATTTTTGGAAAATTTCATACATGCTGCTTCCACAATAAACCTTCTGTTTCTAAGCGATTTTATACAGAAATTTTGGGGAATGTAACTTGTATCACCGTTTTCAGTCGTTTTTTAGACCTTGAATGGCAAATGATACCAGATTGAGTGCAATAAAATTTATTTTTACTGTATTTGTTTGAAATTTAAAACAGTTAAAAGTGGAAAATGAGACATAATCTGAACCAGGACCGGGTCAGAGGTAATCTTACTACTAATCCCTTTGAACCAACTCTATATTTTTCAAACTAAATACATATTTTGGCCAAAACTACACATTTATTCAGCCAGTTTTTGTAAAAAAAACAGGGTTTTGCATGTCCCTAATCATAGGACCAGTAAAACATACAGAGGTTTCTAATACAAGAGAATAAAAAACAAAACAGATAATCATGAGTAGAGTGATTTCACATTGATTAGCAGGTATACAACAAGCAAACCATGCAGAGCTGCCGTCTGTTACGGAGACAAACTGAGTGGCAGTGTTGATAGCCTCATCCATCATCAGCTCACCTCACCTCTGATTGGGAAAGCTAAACCAACGCTGCATGTAACGACCTTTAGCACTGCTTCTTTGTGCATCGTTGACTTGAATCAGAGTGGGAGCAGAGGTGTGTGGATACAGTGTGACGTACTGTGGCAGACAAGAACTGTCAAGTGAAGTAAATCATTTAATTGAAAGACAAAAATCACACATTTCACATATGAAAGTCTTTGAATTTGGTGTTGGATGTAATTGTTCTCCATAAATGTATATTAGTAATGATGTGTAGCATGCTTTCAAATGTAGGACGGGAGGAGTCAAAACTGTAGATGATAAAATGAGAAAAGATATTCAAAAATAAAGGAAAGATGAAGGTTAAAGCAGGCAGTAATGCACAACTGCTGTAAAAATACAGACAAAAGTCACCCAATTAACCGCTTTTGGCAAATTATGGGTTTGTTCAGAAATTCAGTGCTAATTGAAGTGTTTGATTCACCTGACAAAAACAGAAATACTTCTTTTTTTTTCTTCTAAAAAACACCAACATTAAAATAGGATAAAAAAGCAGAACATGACTATCATCACTTCCTCTTTCATTCATTAATCTGAGCAACAATGTAGGTGTTAAATTAGTATGGATCTACAGTAGATATTAAGTGATTTTGTGAAATTAGAAGCAGTCATATTCTTTGAGGTCCTATTTAAGTCCTTTGTGTGAATTTGGATAAACATAGTTTCATGAACTCTTCTATAACCGTTTCAAGTTCATAAAAACCACAACATGCAGCTCTCAACTGTCCACCTTAAGAAGTGTTGCGGGTAGGGAGAAGTGGGGGTGAGACACTGAGGAGAGTAAAAAGGAAAAACAAAAAAGAGGCAAAGCTGATGAAAGGGACATTATTAGCTTGGTCGCCGTCGGAGCCCATTTGCGTCCATTTGCATCTGGGCTGAAACCTGCAGCTGAGAGCATCTCGCCGATATATAATGACCGGTTGTCACAACAACACGGGAGGTGGCCCCGCCGGCAAAATGACGGCCCTGTCACTCCTCCGCAAAGACGAAACAGTGGCAACCTGTAATTCCCCTCCCAGCACTGCTTCCTTCCTGCCTGCCGCCTGGTTAAATGGCACTTTTGAAGGAAGTAAATCTACAAAGTTGTGTTTAATAACATTGCCAGAGCCAAATGTTTGACGGGGTGAGGTGTGTTTGTGGGGGGGCGTCGAGCGGGAGGCTCACGGGGTTAAGAGGGATTTGTCATTTGTTTGTGCTCGCAGGCCCTAATCTGTTCATTGAAACGGCCCATCTTTTCAGCTAGCCACACTCACAGTAAATGAAAAACAATTATACAGTGCGTGAAGAGGATGCAAGGCAAGGTGGGGATGCCACTGGCTTGATGTGAAGGGGGTATCAATGCTCGATCTCCTGCCAGTGTTGTGTCCTTAATGTGCTTTTTCAGCTCACTCAGGCTTTTAAATTGCGAGGAAACCAGTGCATGTGTATTATAGAGCAGGGCTGAACAATTCATCATTTTCAAATCAAAAATGCAAAGTGAAACAATGCAATTAAAAAAAATCACAAAGGTCTGCAATTGAATTCGTCTGTGCCAATTTTTTAAAGACGCCATCCATAAATGTCAGAAACACTTCATATCTTTAAGTTCTCAGTCTTGCGTTAGTGTATAGTGTAATAGTTTGATAGTATCTCGTGCAGTAATGCTCAATCTTGTTTTGAGGCAAATTTATTTTCAACTACATTAACGTTGAAGACATTGTAAGAGTTTGCATCAAAAGTTCAGAGGTGCAGCTGCAGTCCAAGCAACTGAGACCACCTTCCCTTTCAACCTTGCGAGGAAATTAACTATTATTTTTTCATATTACCAGCTGAATGTATTGATTCGGTGCATGTAGTCCATCATGTATGTTCCTCGTTTGAAATATTTCACTGCCGTCCGTCCAGCTGTCTGCTTCAAAGTCACTTTAACAATTCTCTAAAAGAAAAGTGAAACTCAAGAATAGATTTAGCTTCATCTGTAATGAGTCAGAAACCCGAGTTGACTCGCTTGGGTTGCAGCCTCCTGTCTCTGCAGATGTGAAATCAAGTGACACATTGATATGCAAGGAAAAAAAACACCGAAAAGTCTTCTAAACACTAAAACTCACAACCAAAGGCCTCCCCAAAAGGCAAACACATAACTAAACCTGTGCGAAGAAGAAGAAGCAGCGGGGAAATTAGCGACAAAGCATTATAATTTGTCACTGATGCATAAATCTTGCTGACGTGCTCAGTCACTTTAATGGTGCCGCGGCTGCTCGGTGGAAGGCTGTGCAAACTTGCGCAGTTGCAGAAAAACAGAAAAACTATATGTTCGAACATCACCTTATTTGCATAATTTACCAAAAGCCAATGAGGCAGCTCAAGGAGTGCGGGTGATAGTAATAAGTGTTTGGGAAAGGCAGAAAGATCACTAATGGTTTGCCTATGGGGATTTCTCCACGCCATGGGGGAGGAAAATGAGAAATATTTTTCAAACAGCGGGGGTAAAGGTTTTAAAACTAGGAGCACATGGGGAGATAAAGATGTTCCTGCCACGGGGTGCTACGCGGGAAAAATGCAACGGCGAGGATGACAAAAAGAATGCCCCCGTAATTTCGGCATTAAGAGGTAATAATCATGTTTCACCAATGATATTAAAAACGGTAACCCGCAAAGCTGGGGTAAAATGCATAAATATATAAATACATTTGGAAACGAAGGGGCAGGGTGGAGGAGTGGGGCCTATCAGGTAGAGGAGGTAATGAGGTGGCGGGTAGGTGGGGGAGAACGAGGGGCTGGGCTCTCATCACTAACTCTGTGTGAGAGTAAACAAAGAGTGTGGTGAGGGTGGAGAGAAAGGGTTCAGAGATCACGACCGAGCCGTAGATCAGCGCCCCCCCTGCTGTGCGCCGTTGTAGAACCCGGCTGAAATATGCCCATGTGAGAAGACTTAACACGCACACAAGCACTACATTCAGACATGTAGAGAGACGTTCAGTGTATGTATAGTCGTATGCTGTGTGTATAAAAGCCTTTTATGATCATGTTAATACTGTTGCGGAACATCGCCTGCTGTAACGCGCTTATAGTGGCGATAGCAGGGGCAGTTTTTGGGGTTGGATGGTGAAAACCAAGGGAATAATGGTCACATGCTCAGCCTTAATGTACTACATTAACATACAAGTATGAATTTAGACCTTATTATTATTATTATCAGTACTTTAAAGTATATTTCAAAGTAGCTGATTGTAATTAAAACTATAAATTGCTTGTGGTTTGTTCAGGGATGCCTCTTCCGTCGTCGTGTTCTTTGTTTCGTAGGTAATGTGTTAAATCAAATGCTTCGTATACCTGTTAGGATTTGCCCTGAAGGTTTTTTTTTTAGCTGTTAGTTCTGTATAAACAGAGCAGTTATCAGCAGACAGTTTCTTTTATATTTGATTTTTTTTTAAAACAGAACAATTTAAAGGGACACTTTCACCTAGATTTTCCTCAACCACATTATTATATAAAGTGTAATATGCTTGAAGGGGAAAAATTGGGCAAAACTCTAATATTTGGATGTATTGAGCGATAAATGCTTTAGAATTCACCTCTAATTTCACTGACCCATTTGTTGATTTTATGTTTTTTGAGAGAGTCGTACGATCCCCTAATTTTTTGATAGCCAGTACTTCTAAAAAATGCAAATGAGCATTTTAACAACATTTCTATCGCTGTTTATAGACACTGTTAGACTGCTGCATGTCCCATTAAAAAAAAAAAAACCTAGGATCTGTCCATTCCAAATATTTCACAGTAAGCCTCTTGGTTCTGATAAGTCCATGTTCAGCTTTGGCCAGGCCTGACTCTACATTTGAACACTCTGTGTAACAAACACCAAAGACAAACACAAAGCAATAGAGTCAAAACTGCAGAACGGACGTCTGAACAACATTTCACCAACGTGTTTGTCTGAAGTGGTGAGAACACGAGGCGCAGTGAGAGCTCGGTGAATGTCAGCGGACGCCTGCCTTCAACTTCCCATGAAGAAAACGATAAGCAGGGAGCCGGTGGAGACGGTCGCTCTGTGCAGTACATTGTGATAATGACATTTGGGGAGGGATAGTGTTGCAAAGCTGTTAAGCTCTTTCATTGCACCAAGAAGATTAGTCGACGAGATGGAGCTGAATGACAGCGAAGGTAGCGTCCCCAGCCTCGCGTGGCGAGGACTTGGCATGCAGAGGTCCGTTAAAAGCCAAGCGCTCACTTTACACTGAGGACCAATTGTCCTTCACTCGCAAAGTATAGCAAACCCCCACAAAGCAAGGGCATTCTGTTGTTTGTGTCTCTTTCATGTCGCTGCTCACCAGTGATTTCTACTTATGTGCTTGTTTCTACCTTTTAATATTCTTTATTCTTGCTCTTTTGTGGATGATCTGTTTGAGTTTGTTGTGTTTTGCAAAGGTTATGTTTTCCCATCAGGCCGATGTGTAGAGGTTTATGCTCAGCCAGTGTCTGGTGATGCTGTATTTAGTTTATCTTCTCACCCAGCCCTCTCTCAAAGCTCAGTTGGTTACAGAGTCACCACATTAGGCCTTGTTTGACCGCACCAAAGCAAGAAGCTGGAACTTTGGACAACATGTCCTATTATCTGGGACACTGGCCTGCCGAGCCTTTAACTCTTTGCCACATTGCCTATTCCTATCATAATACTTTGGGGAGTAGGGGGGGCCACGCGTCTGCGTCCTCGTGCATGTCTGTATACATCTTGTGCGTTTTTTAACCTAAGTTTCCCCCACAGGCTTCTGGAGGCACTTTGTCCATCTCGTGATGCACAGCTCTTCTCCCTCCTCCCACGCATGCAGGAGTCATTTTGTTTTATTATCTCCTCTGACAGCGGAGGGAATGATGGGGACTCTGAGAAAGCGTTTTGTCATTTCTTAAGTGTCTGACAATCCGAATGAAGGGGCGTCCTTTCTTTCCTTCTTTATTTTTGTGCTGATAGAAAGATGGGACGGGTCACGACGAGTGATGCAGTGACAGAAGAAGTGGCCGAACACACCAGTGTATTACAGAAGTCTCCTCTCTGTCATGGAGAAAGCCCCCCAGTGCTGTGGTTGTGATGGGTGGAGATTTTTGAGGAGGGGCCAGAGGATTGCTTGGTGACCTCCAGCACATGCCCCCGCTGCTCCCCCGGTGGCCGGGGCCTGCACAGTAAAAATGCAGGGCACAGAATGATGAAGCAAAGTGACAGGGAAGTCATCTCAAGAGGGGATCAGTTTCAAACATGGCAACTTCTGGCCTGTCATCTTCAACAGCTCCTCTTCCCTCTCTGTTGTCTGACCTTGTCATCAATTTTTTTTGAGAGGTTTGAGAACGGATGTGGTTTGGCTATATTACCTAGGGATCAATTAGCTGAGCAGATACAAATATCACTTCACCAATTCACATGAAATTCAGCATTTGGGTAAAAAGTAAAAATTTGAACAGTGCTGTTTCTATTTATTTTTCTTGCACTTTTGTAGCTACAGCCAAAGCCTTATGTACTGCATGTGTGGCTTTACCTCTGGTTTGCTGGCTCCGGTTCGGTGGTAGTTTATTTATTTGGCTCTCTTTTAGTTCAAGGCCGTCTCTGTGGAGCCCCAGAGTCTTATAGGTGGTTGTGTTTGTTTGTCTTGAGGACACATTTGGCCGTGTGGACGAGGACACATCTGTCCAGCGTGATGTTTAGTCAGTCCCCATCTGAATTCCCAGGTGTGAGCTCACACTGAGGCTGAGGCCCGAGTGCTGTTGTGACGCTGCTGTGTTGCGTCGTCAAACCAGCATGTTGTTTTCAGTTTGGAGGGTACAGGAGATCACAGTGTTATATCATTCAACTCGTGCTGCGAACGTTCAAAACTTTACCCCACTTTTCCCGTGTGCTTCTGTCTCGTCATCGCGCTAATACACAAGTGATTTTCTGTGCTTTTTTTGTTGACACTCGTGAGACTGCGCACATATGCACCTTTGCGAAAACAAATCTATGCATGTATGCTCCAGCGTGTTGGAATAAAATGACAGAATCTGTAGCTTGATGAAAGAAGCATTAGCTTTGCTTTTGGTGATGGTACATCTCAAAGAAATGTTTAAATTCATGTTTAAGTTAGCTGGCTGCTTCTATTAATGTGGAAGATTGGGACGTGATGCCATGCGTCATGATGAATTGAGGAAACGAACTGAATCATCATATTGTTTTCACCTTTAAAGGGTATTTCATTGGGTTTGGAATGTTAGAAATAGTGTCTTTTTTGCATGCAAATCTAGAAAATTGACCTCATAGAAACAGTATCTAAGCAATAAGCACACATACAAATAAAAATAAAATACATTTTCAGTCGAATAAACATGCACGAGTCATACAAGCATACTTGGCCTCGCTCGACTCATCCATTACATAAATGCAGTCTTCCCTGTTGTAATTTGTGGCCTCAGTGGGTTTTTTGTGTTTTTTTTTTTTCTTAATGTGATGTTTATCCCTGCAAACACAGCAAACAGATTCACTGAGAGCAACGACAGCCGTGAAAAGCATCGGCGAGCACAGCAGGTACTCCTGAGCTCCGCTGTAACAAATACCTCTTAAAGACTCTTATTTAAATGCCCCATCTGCTTTGACAGGTGCTGTTTGAAATCTAACCCCACGGGGGACAACCTTGTAACTTTTTACGCGCCTCTTTGTAACCGCACGAGGAAAAACAACGGGGAGCAATCTCTTTTGTCAACCCGTCCCACTTTGAAAAAAACTATAGTGCGTTTGTGTCTGTGTTTATTTGTGTGTGGCGAGGGGAGTGATGCTGATGCTTTCGAAAACTTTAACTCAAAGATTTCTCTCTATGTGGCGACTCTCTACTCTCTCCATCAACACACACACACACACACACAGACACACACACATGCTCAAGAGAGTGAAGATTATTTCTCTCTCTTGATCTTTTTATGTTTGTCATTTCTCCTGTAAACCCTGATTTGATAAACATTACTCGCCCGTCGGTTTATGACCAATAAACCAGGTCCTACCTGCTTTTTCCTGCTTTCTCTACAAAGATGAATTACCCATTTAATAAATAATGACATGCAGTGCGCAATGACAATTACCTGACTTATTTTTCATTTGGGAAGGGGGAGGGGGGTGATGGGGGTTGGATGGAAGACACCTTACGCTGTCACGGATGGCAGAGCGTAAACTGCACGCTTTAAGCTTTAATTACCTTGTTGTTTTTGTCCCTTCGTCACACTGGCCCCTGCACTCAATCATACTTCTGCCAAAGCCACGGCTCCACTCCAGAGACCCTTCATAATGCCCCCCCCCTTCCCCCTCAGTCCACTGCAACACATTAAGAAGAGATTAATAAACAACATTAATATCTTTTTCCCCTTTTGTTCCTCTCTTGTCCTGATTTTTTTCCCCCTTTTGTTCTCTGAAATTACGCCTTTTCTTTTAATAAATCTCCTTGTCGGTCCTTGTCGTACGGCTTTGTTCCCTGTTAAAGGTTCACCAAAAAGCATTGCATTTAATTGCCCGCCACCCTTGATTGTGAGCTTGTCTGTGTGTGCATGTGTGTGTGCGTGCAAGAGAGGCCACTGCCATTAGAGACTCCTGAAGGATAATTGCTATCAGTGTAATGATCACAGTGCTTTCATGTATCGGGCTCCTCCATCTCCCGGATATGTGCCATTAAGAGCAAGGTTGTCTTTGTTGCAGCTCAAGCTTGGACATCAGCCAAAACTCTCGCCACACACACACATATTAAAAATAAATAAATAAATGCTTTTGTAGCGTACACATATTTCCAATATGTCAAGATATTTAAGAAGAGGTAGGCAAACTGAGAAAAGGGCGGCCACAGTTCTGCTTTATCTCATCAGTGAAACAGGCCCGCAACATCAAGGTAACATAAATAATTTATGGCGTCATTGTCGAGCCGTCATTTGCAGCTGAAAACCTATTACCACAGAGAATTACAATCAATTAAATGATGGCACAGAAAAGTAACTCCTGAGCCAGATTGGGCCGACTTTCCAAACAGATTCTGTTGTTGTCGCGACGCTGCAGTGGTTGAAGAAGCGACATTGTTGAACTTCACATGAAAGAGAGAAGTCTTAATTGTGTTATTTCCCAACATTAAGAATGCGAGGGCTCTCAGAAAAAAAGAAAGAAAGGACTAGAAAAAAGGACTAGAAAAAAGCACTAGCCAGACATCTTGGCATCTGTTACCATTAATTTACTGCTCACTGCTTTCAATGTGATTTCCTCCCATATGTTTCAGATGTGTCTTTGCCGTCACCCCCTGAAAACAAACGGCTTTTTCGCCGAATTATTCACTACAGCAACACACGCACACACGGAGGAATACACACATGTACAAGCCCCATAAACAATTCATCTGTGGCTTTATCATTAAAAGATGTCACACTGACTTCATCATGAAAGGTATTCTGGGATTTTGGTTCACATGTTGGTTTCAGTCATGCAAGAGCGGGAAAAAAGGCACATACATAGTAAACACAACAGTGAAAAACACATATTCCCCAATTAAGGACTTTGATATACCGGTATCAAACACCTAAGCAGACCCTACGTAAAGTCACACACATGATGAAATGCAGAAACTACGGTTTGAAAATACAAACACAAAACAATGAGGTAAGCACACACAAAACTGTGATCTTGTAAGCAGTCCACATATTTTTTTTTCTGGACATTGTAGCTGCTTCCACTTCCCATCAGATAAACCTCAGGTGTGTCTTCTTACGCCCTAATATGTTTAGTCTGAGCTCACCCCTGAACACAATCTACTCCGATGGCTTACAATGAGGCAGGAACTGTCCCTGGTAGCCCTAGGCTGATAACAGGCTCCACTATAATGGTTCTCCATTGTTTGTGAAAACACAATTGTTTCGGGCCGTGCCACTGTGACAGCGGCGTTGACCGAGTCGGACCTGCCTTTGAAGTGTTGCTTACAGTCTTGTGCCCTCTTGTGCCACCGTCTCTGACTGAATGATTGATGACACAGATCCGGAGAGGTGGCCGAGATGTAAACACCGATTCAAGGCGTAGAATGTATCAGATAGACCCACTGCTCTGCTCACAATAGATAGAATTCTATTGTAAAATTTCTGTTAAATCGTTTCTTTGACCTTTTTTGTTTGCATTATTGCATACATGTTAAAAAACAAGTTGTGCATACATTAATCTGAAGAAAACTTACTATTTCTCTCTGTTTATTTTAGTTCAAACGATGAACATATAACAAGGTACCATCTCATTGTTTCATTTTGTAATATATAAGTCAAAATCAGTCAAAGTGTGATTACGGAGTGATCCGCAACAAGGTTTTGCATGTACATGTAAATGACTGCTTTTTCTAAACTGCATACACAGTGGAGCCACCATTTCATGAAATCACATTGTGTCGAATGTAAATATTTAAAAGTGTGAGACATTCACGAAAAATAATGGATGCATTTCCCTTATTTACAGGCTTGTAGGCAAATTGGAGAAGACAGAAATGTAATCCTGACAGTGAAATTTCAGACCGTTCCCTTAAATCTGATGATACGGCTTCAATTTCCAAATCCCAGCAAGTGTTCTAATTTGAGAATTTAAATTTAAGTTGCTTAAACTTAACTCGCCAAACAAAAACAGTCGTGTTGTATCTTTTTGTTTGATGTCCCTGAAGAATTGCTTCAGTTATGGGCGCTCTTGGCATGCCAAATCTTTTATAGGACTTTTAAACCTCTCAGAATGATAATGAGATGTGGATGATGCTTTTCCAAAAATGTCACCAGACAGATCACAACACAAATGCAAATCCACACAAAACACACAAGCATCTTTGTTTTTGAAACGGGACTTTCCGTGCTCCCCTGTCTTGGCGTGCAGTGGGTTATGGGGATGGATGTATCAGTCATGACGTACAGTCAGTGATAACAACAAGCAGTGGGTTGTGCCGGGACAAGAGCACAATAGAAATACTGTTCGCTTCTCACATAAGTTTGTCACCACATGCATAAAATAGAAGAAATGTGATAACTGATTCCATTACAGTAATCTAAAAACATGAAATGGAGAAACACATGACTAATTTGTTCAGGTGAAAAGAAATAAACAAAAAGACAAGTAAATATTTTACATTATGGGAATTATTTTCATGTTCTCATCATTAGGAATGTAGTTTTCTATCATGTGATTTAGTGTCTCTGTGCAGTCAGTCCAAGTTGAAGTCTCAACTTCAGAGACAAACTGTCTCCAGTGTCCCTGAATGCAGCATTCATAGACAGACCTAATAGGAAAAATAGATATTTCTTCATTGTATTCATTTTCCTCCCCCCTTTTTCTTTTACTGCGAGAGCCACCGATCTGACAGGCAGAGACGTCTTGAGGGCAGATGATGTCATGTATTGATAAGCTGACAGCCTGTCCACCAAGAACAGCCCGCGTTATTGTTTTTGCCTCGACTTATCCACCCATTTACCGTCACTGCTCGCAGCCTTATCACACAAACTGAGACGTAAGAAGAAATGAACAAACAGAGTGCAGATCTGATTTTCTTCGATTGGAAACAGAGCGTTTTCGTGGCAGTGAGTCATCACACATGACCCACTTCCTTTTGATGTGCGGCACAGAAATGATACAAATTGCATTTTGTCCCGGTAAAACACAATAAGCGGTTGGCGTGATGGAGAACATATTCATTTATTAGCATGGATCCTTTAAGCGAAGGGCTCCTATCCTTATCTGAAGGGACTCATCAGCTTCCTTTTCGATAAAAATTAAAAAGGATCCTTCTGTGAATCTGACTCAAAGTGGTCTGATTTACAGACGCACTGGTCCCGTTGTGGTGTGGTTTCTCTTTGGAAACATCTAGATTATAGTTTAAATGAAATATCCAAACAGGCCTTTCCTGTTGAGCCTAACTGATATAGTTGTTTGTCTAAAGTTGTTGGGATTTGTTTGTGAGATTTTGTCCAGAACAAAGTTGCCGTCTCTGCTGTGGCTGTTGCCTGCTGTATGTTTCCTAAGGGCCAAAGTTCGTGCTTGTGCTTGTCACACCAAATTTTCACACATGCTTTGGAGGTTTCCCATTTGCTAATCACAGACGCAGTTAAATTGAAGTCAATTATTTCCCCTACTTTATTGCTTTGTTTGTTTGATATTGATAATTACAAACAAATCAGAGAAAACCCCTCGCTGACCCGGAACAGCTTTTCTCCCAGCCTTGGTCACTGAGGAGATGGTTTAGCCTGAACCTTTGACCCCTTTCCGCGATTTCAATTTGATACATATTCTGACCAGATGACAGAGGTCATTCAAGGTTCAAGGCCTTCCGTAAACCGCTGCGGCGTCGACTGTTGAAAATCAGTTTGTAAAAGTGGGTTTATTGAATGATGGGTTGAAATGAAATGGAACATATTTTGGATGCACTTGATTAGAGCATATTTATTATCATTTTAATTGCCATTTTGTGTTTTTATGTTATTGGTCAAAACACATTATACATTATATCAGATGATGGCGACACTTCCATGATGTAATTTTGACATAAAGCCAAATCATTTTAAAAAAAAACCACCTGAAATTCAAATTTCACAATGTCAAGTTGACTCACTGAAAAACATAAGCTCCTCATAAAACCTTTAGGAACCCTCATGATTATTCATTTTAAGGTCCCCTTTTTTTGCTTGTGGGCTGACTGCACCTCTTCAGCTCCATGAAACTAACACTAAAACCATTTGATTCCTCCTGAGGCTCAAGCTCGGAGAGATCTGATTTTCTATTTACCTTGGATGTCCGAAAGCAGGTCATAGAAATGACCGGATAATCGTAAACAAAAAACTGCCTTACCATCAAAACAGGCGCTCCGTCTGTTGCGTGAAGAATGACCTCATCCACTCAGAAATGTTGGATAGATGGATTGATAGATAGATGGCTGGATAGACGGAAAAGTGAGTGCATGTTTGCTTTGTCCCAGGTTAAATATAATGTGTCAGGGCAGGATTTTCCCCGGGGATTGGGTAATTGTATTTTCACATTGGCGCGTCAAAGTTGAGCAGATTTCCCCGAAGCATCCGTGGACAAATGGGCAGTGCTGCATATTTTAAAGGTGACAGAACTCAATCTCACAGCAGTGCATGGATTTCTCTCTGAGATTGACATAAACTATGCTCTTATCAACAAACTCCCCAACCTGGAGACGGGACCGTGACTAGTTGTCAAGGCACTCTAGAGGAAACTGGCGCCTCATACAGTAGATGTGGTCATGTAGTGGTTGAGCCACAGCCATGAGGCCAACAATGCAGGATCAGCATTATCTTAGAAATTGTGATTGATACCCTTTTTAGATGCTATTGAGTCAGATCAAATTTGAAAAAGAAGACACATGAGACATTATTTTAAGGTTAAGACAAGAGGGAGGGGATCTGTTCATCAGCTTTATATCAGATGTCAGAGGTCAATTTTAAACGCAAGTGACAGAAAATGGAGAAATCTATAACCTCAAACATGGAACAGTAAATACAAGAAGAGTCACTTACACCACATGCTATTTTAAATAATAAAGACACTGGAAAAGATTCTGAGGAGGCAGTAACATTTTGAAATGTAGACTCATCCATACTGAAGATAGAAACGTGTGAATATTAAATACTTTAAGGCTTCTGTATTTGGTGAAAGTTTGAATTTATACGACTTTGTTCCCACATTATATATATATTTTCATCCAGCTCTGTGACACTTTGACCCGAGGCTAGCATTAACACCGTGACAGATGTCCGCTGTTTTACCTCGGCCTCTTTTCCACAGTGGGAGTGGCCCCGAAGAGAATCCATTTTGACAGAAAAACCTGTAATTAAGTGTATTGGTTTGCCCTCTTGCTAAGCTAATGGCTTTATTTTGACAGTGTTAATCGTCATAATTGTCAGAATGGTACCTCTGACACTCGGCTCGGAGATGTCGACGAGGAATTGTTGCGCGTTGATGAAAGCGTTGTCATACATACTTCATCTCAACGAGCTAATGCGGCCTGCGCCTTGCCTCTCCCTGTCGAGCCTTATGGGACGCTGCAGCGTCTGTTTTCTAATTGCCTCTAATGAAACGCCAGCGAGGGAGGTGATCTACTCCTATTTAGATCTCAGTCTCTTAAAAGAGACAGTGAGACAGATGGAGACGAATAGACGGGGCGAAAGGAGATGTAGAGAGTGAGTGAGAGAGTGTTGCATTTACCCTCATGTTGAGGCAGAGGGGAAAAACCGACAGAGAATAAAGGACAAGAAGTGGAGGATTTTAGAAGGGCTGACAGATAACAAGGGGTATAACCTTTTTCGATACATCTTTATAATGATGCATGTTATTTAAGGCTCAAAACTCTCTCAAACTGGTGTTGTGAGACGTGACATAGTCGTATCTTTTCACAGTGAGGTGCTGCAGGGCTGACGGGCTGTTTGTGCGTGTTGTTAGTTTTGAATTTGGTTTCTGTTGTAATGGATGTGTTCAACCAGCAGATGGTGCTGTAGGCGGCTGTGCTTGACCAAAACATTGTGCATCACGGTGCATACAGTACTAGTTTTTGCTTCATGTTTTCAAAATGTGCATTTCATTCCAGTGAGTATCACCTGCTCTTGTGAAGTAATTGTCAAATAATACAGCAACAGATATTTGTTATTTTTTTATATAGTATATTACATTTAGTGTCACTTCTGTTATGTAAGAAATAGTGAAGAAAAGACAAATTGTGTTTTTGAAACAAAGCTGCAGTGTAAAAATTAAATGTAATATATTTTAGATTTTGTTCTATTTTTAATTTATCCTTTATCCAGTAATTACTTCAAACAACTTTGAAACAAGTCAAACAAACTATATCATAAATTGTTATTCTGTGAATAACAATATTCTGTGAAGTAAAACAGAAGAAAAAGAACATGCCCTACAAAAAAGACTAAAGACTAAATTCAAGGTGACGACAACACAAATATCAACTGAGCAATCTCACCAACAAAACAACACTTTACTCCTGGCTGTGCTGTCTTATAGGTCTCCTCATTATAGAGAAAAAAGGAACAGTTAAGTTCGGCTATTAAAATGAGTGGCTTTAAAAATAAAAAAAATTGAGCTCTGAAAAGGTGAAAAAAATATTTCTCACAAGACAATAAGGAGGAAAAAAAAAGAGTCATGTATAGAATTCATTATCTTTGTCTTCTTGCACTGGTAATTATCTTGCGACCTCCAGGTAAGAGAGGCTTTGCTGCAGAAAGATTCAATAATGAGCTGCAAGTTGCGATCTCTGTCTTGATGCAATACGGAGACGCTGAAATGGCTCAACAAACAGCCACAGAGGTGGATACCGAAGGAAGGGAAAAAAAAAAAAACAAACCCAGAGGAAGAGTCATGTCTGACTTCACTGCAATAATCCAAGTGCAATTATTGCAGCAGCCGCAACAACAACAGCAGCAGCGACAACAACAACAGGGTCACAGAACAGATAATATGGAACTTCAAAGACAACGATTTAGATGAAACCGTGTATGTGTGTGTATTCGTGTGTGTGTGTGTGTGTGTGTGTGCTGGTAAACAGCACCCGGATTATCTGGTGGAGGAAAATGGAAGCAGAGGCGAAACGAGACGTAGATGGAGAGTGGATCCTGGGAGAGCTCCCCTCTCCTCAGCTCAGGTCCAGATAAGAGAATTACGGCACGACACGGAGACTTGACGGAGCTTGCTAACTCTGTTTATTAGTAAGTGCACTTCATTAGAAAGCAAGATCAGGTTGATACCCCCCCTTCCTTTTCCTGATAGTGAGTCAATAAACATCAGTCTCTTTACAGCTCCACTTTTTTGGTTATTGCAAACCTTGATTTCTCTCCAACCTGAAGTAAGGTGAGATTCATAATCGCTCTTTAAATGCTGACAAAGTGTCAAGAGCAGTAGGAGAAAGGCTAAATGAAGAGAGCGAGAAGAAGAAAAGCACCACTAAGGGCTTTTTTATTTTGAAAGATTGATAAATACGGTGGAATCTCAATTAGGCGTCGAGCACGAACGCAGATATTAAAAATTTGGTCAAGAATCTAATTAGCTGGAGGTAATTAAACAGTCTCACACAGGGTCATTAATCTTTCCCGTGGACCTTTGATGTTTTGCATACTGTCTTGCAAGTCATTAATAAAATTCATAACGCTTTTCTTTGTGGTGTTTTATCATGGCCGTTTCTTTTTTTACCCCCCCTTTTATTTTTTCCCCTTCTTATCCCCCCTTCCCTCTTCCCTCCCTCCTCTCGCCACTCTTCCCTGTAAGAGAGCCCAGTGCAAGTGTCAACACATCACAAGGGCCTCTCCTCTTGAGTTAATTTACTTTTTGTGCATATTACATTTTAAAGTTGCACGTACTGCGACCCCTCCCACCCCAGCATGTCTCATCCAACCCCCATCATCCCCACCACTCTTTTTCTTTCTCTTTTTTTGAGAGCACAATTACAGCGGCAGATCAAATTAAATTCTTCTGCAAGCACAGCTCATTTGGAGTGTAAAACATTCCTCGGCAGTGTGCAGCCGAGTGTGCGGCGTGTCAGCGCCTCGCAAGAAGGGAGGAGAAGAAAACAGAATTGTGTGGCCATTGTGTCCTCCGTAATTAAATCCCCACAATCAGTCCATCTTAAATCAGTCACGCCGTAAATATGAAAAGGGGCCGGGATGAGCTTGAGTACTTACTTGGCCGTCAACACAGCAGGGTAATATATGTTATGTAAATGTGTCAGAGATTATAACACCGTCGACTGACACGGCAGCAGTGCCGACGTAAATATGACGCTTAAAAAGAAAACGAACATGCGTGTGTTTGTGTACGTGTGTTTGAATGGGTAAAAATATGTGTTTGGTAAAAGGTGCATTTGCCTGACGAATAGTGTTTGCGTGCAGAGTGCACGTATAAATGTACTTGTGTAGTCACGTGTGTGTATGACGACCAAGTGTGTTTAAGCATGGGTTTGGCTGTGAAGTCAGCCGTGTGTGTGTGTGTGTGTGTGTGTGTGAATCATCTCTGTGACTCATTTGTGAATACATACATACGTGTTGATGCAAAGGTGATATCAAGTGTGTCTGTGGCCATTGATGTGGAGATATGTGCATATACTGTACAATAATATATGAACACTGTATAAGTGCGCATTTGTAAGTGTGTTTCTGCTCCTTACAGCTCCCAGTGTTTGCCATGTTTATGTGTCGGAGTATTCTACATTAATATTTAAATTTCTGTGTGTGTGTGTGTGTGTGTGAGAGGCAGTGAGTGAGTGGCATTAATGCAGAGCTATCAGGGTGTTGCAGTTATCATGGTGTTGCTGAACCCCAGGAGGACATGTTTCAAACACTGACAGCGTATAGAGCCGCTCTGAACAAAACAAACTGCATTAGTTATTCCGCTCAGTAAACGCACATCCAAATGGCAATGTTCAAATGGACATAGTGAACGGATGCCAGCGATATTTAATTTAATTTGTTAAAAAAAAGTGTTTATAAAAAACAGCAATCTTAAATGTCGTAAATCATGTTTTTTATGTGATGACGGAACCATCCATCTTTTTAAATTTGAGACACTTTGCAAATAGGCCTTATAATACTACAGATGAGGTGGGCTAAAAGCATAAACAGTATGTTTAATTACTATTATTTTGTATTTGTACCCAAACCTACTGTATGGCCTTGCTCTAATACTTAAATTTGAATTTCACTGAAATAATTTACTGAATATAAAAGCCAGCCAGGACAGAAGAGAAATGAACAATTTAAACTGATGGAATTCATCTATTGTGAGACATCCAGTGTGACTACGGTGAAAACAGTAGAAGAGGATTAACTTATCTCTAAATGACATTCACTGATAGATGAAAGGAAACATTTTAAGCAATATTAACTTATTGTTGTGGTTTTTAGACTCTGACCTTGTTTGAAAGTGAAAGCCGAGGCTGTGGACAGACACTCCATAGTCAGTGGTATCACTCCACCAGTGGAATACAGAGGTCATGCCACACAGAGGGGTCAGATTGGAAGACGAAGAAGAAAAGAAAAAGCTACAAAAGATTACACTTTAGTGCCCCAGTGTTTATGCTGCCTGTGCCCCGATGAAAATTATCAAGGCTTTGAATAATAAAAACAAAACCCAGAGAGAAACTAAGCATTAGTTTGTTAGAAGTTTGGATCTTTATGGTGAGCTGCTGTTCACATGCTTACAACTAAGAGTGGATGTTCACGAGGAGAGACTTTGACAAGATTTGGCCCCAATTAAGCCTCTGTGCACAAATTTAGCAGATGCAGGGGGGCAAAACTTTCATATTCATATTATACTTTGGCTCAGAGGTTTCTCTCTCTCACTGCCCCAGTCAAGAGAAATTTGGATGAAATGGCAAAGTGCGCCTAATTAGCAGAGGGATTCTTGGAAAAATAAATCTGTGTCTATCCCTCATGTTCAAACACAGAAAGGATTCACATATTTGTCAACTTTTTAGTAAGGAGTGGGCAGAAAAGTCAAAGCATAAACTTAATATCTGTTCATTATTGCTCTATGGGGCTTTGAAACCTCTTTACTGTTAGCTTAAATTATTAAATTCTATTTAAAGAGCAAAAGCTTTATTATATTTCTTTTGTGACTTTTTTTATAACCAGAAGAAACTACCTGAGTTCATTAGAATCTAAATCAATAGTTCTACCTTTAATTGATCATAATAAATGAGTTACTACAATGCGTTGCATTGGGTCCTATTCCAAGTGTATTATTTGAATACAGTATTTTTGTTATTGTTCTGTGGTGTAAAGTCTTCTCAGAATTCAGAGCAAAGCAATTTTTGTGAGGCTTTCCCCAAATTATTTGACTTATTCAAGCAGCAAAAACTTGATCAATGGTCAGTTGTGGGGAAGTTACCATGTACTGAGGAAAAGAGGAGTATTGTCTTTTTATGGGATGCTAAGTGGTGGGGTCAGCTTTGGGATCCAAATAGCAATTAAAGACTCCACAAATGATACTATTAAGAGTACTACGATCAGCAACAAGATTGATATATGACAACTTGAATATAAATGGAAAGGTTTCACAAACCTTTCAGCAACACAGCAACCCCCCTTGCCTTAATGGAAAAAGTGGATTGATAAACTTGTGATACTCCTAAAGATCTCAATTGCCATTTTTTCATTATGTTAGTGTCTTAATGATAGTGGGAAAATGATAACCAGCTGACGGGGACGTTAAGTGTGAAAGTACTTTTCCTCTACAATTCCATTAGATAAAAGCAATTGGACTCATTTCTGACCCAGTTGTAGACAACAAATACAATTCAGTATTGCAAACGTAAAGGATACTGCACAAATAAAAACCAAAAAATAAAGGGAATAGGATATTTTTCGTAGTCTTACTGCATGAGCATATTTGTGGGCTATGTTCAAATACAGCTACTGAGGAAAATAATTCACACCGGGAAACAAATCTCAGTAGACCACATAAGAGGATGAATTTGTCCCGGTAACTGAAACAATACTATTAATGAACTTAAGTGCTAGTGACGTGTCCCTAATACATAAAGAAAACTCTATTTTGAATGATTCATACTACACACTTTAGCGTGAAATGCCATTGCTGATAATTAAGCTTTATCTGTGTCTGGCAAACCGCTCTGCAGCAGCAGCAGCAGCAGGTGACTCAACGATGTTCACGGTGTTGTTGTAGACCACTTGAAGCTGGGATGAGCTCAGTCTATCTTCACCCGTTTGCTGAAATTGAATATGCACTCATCCACATATTCTATATTATGTGGAGTACATACAATTTCTCTTAAATTGTACATATTGGACTGTTAAGAGTAGAGTGTGATGTCATGCACACCAGGCTCCTCCTCTTCTTCCTCCAGCTTCCAGTCATACAAGGTCATATGGGGAGCAGCTGGGCATGGGAGAAGCACTGCAATCCTCAACCATTATGTCATTTCCTGTCCTGTTTCCTGTTAACGTCAGCTGCTCAAAAAAGAAATCCCCTTAATTGGCAATTTTCCCAGTGTAAAGAAGAAGAACTTCTTTATACCTGGGCAACAAAAAATGGAGGGGATTGGAAAAGGGAAGTGATGGCAGTGATTTACAGTAGTTGGAAGAAAGGACAAACATCAATATCTCTTGCATACTCCTTCACAGTTTCATATTCACTGTAGTGAGACTCCTCGTGCTCACTTGTACCTCTTTAACCAGCTGGTATTTATGTGGAAAACAACATCTCCACCCCCCCACCCACCCGGGGCCTTCTCTCTGTCATCCTCCTTCCTTTCTGCAGATGGGAAAATGAAGTGGTGTACTGCTAAATATAAACTGGCAAACACCGGGGTGGTGGCAGCAGTCCTCAAAGGCGCATTTCATATTGTGGCGCGCGGGGGGGGTTTCGAGGGAGGTATTCGCTTACCTGATAAAACCACGATTGTCTCCCCTGAGAGCGCGGGCAGATAAAATTATTTTCAGTTGTAGCACAATGGCAGAGGTGCTTATGTTAATCCTTTAAAAAAAAAAAAGAGCGAAGGCAAATAAGATAAGCTCCTGCCTCAAGGTAAAGAGCAAGGAGAAGGAGAGGAAGGAGGGAGGCCTCCGCTGCCACTGCCACTATATGAACCATTCCTCCTTCAGCCAATTTCCCATTCCAACTTTGTATCATTTATTTGCATAATTCACACCTACTCCACACAAACACACAAAACAAACATTATCCTCCTCCTGTACATATTCACAAGTTGGACCTGTAGTTGTGAAAATATATCGCCAGCTTTTTTCTCGCTAAAATTAGCAGGTATACCTGGGACCCCGGTGACCCCGGTTTAAAAAAAATGTGATGTCACAGATGCAATGGAAGCAAAACAAGTTGGAAGAAGAAGGAAACAACAACAACACAATGTAGCTCAGTTACTTAATTCCTCAGCAACTAAACAAGTTTGCTAATAAAATGAAATGAGATGAAATAAAAAAAAAAGGCTGTAATTATAGGGTTTTCCTAAAAACTTGAAGATGAAGCAGATAAATTAGTATCCTGACCAGTAATTGCGTGCGAGACGTTACATCAAAAATGAAGCACCTGTGAAATAGTTGGCTAGTTTATGCTGAGATATTGCAAGAAATGATTTGTTTTTTTACAGCTTATCTGATTCAAAGAGCCAAAGTGTAAATAATTATGATTTGTGGTTAAATTAACATAAATTGACTTGTTTCTAAATATGTCCTTGACGAACAGAGACTTGAAAGACTCTGACATTTGTGTGCTAGTCTCCTTACCTTCATTTGTAAGCCTCTTGAATAGGTTATGTAACAGTCGGGGGGGTAATTTGTTTTGTGCTTTGAGACTCCTGACGCCAGTGTTTTGCTTCTTCCTTCGCTGTGATGTTTTAGGGAACCCAGGAGAGCTGCTCTCCGGGGATCAACGGTAACTAACTGCTATGGTGGCAGCAGCCTGGCAGGTATTTTCCCACACAAAGAGTGTTTGTTTTGTTTCACATGGACTATTTTCGTCTGTCTATCTTTGTTTCTTTCTTCTTTGATTTCCTTCTCTGTTTTTTAATGATTGCCTTTTTTACTATTCCTGTTTGCCTCCATTCCTGTTTTTCTTGTCATTTCTTTCTTCCTCCCATTTTAATAAGATGTGATTTTTCTTATTATTTTGTTTTTAGCTACGCCAACAGTCTTAAAACAAGCATAATTAAATCTCCTTGTTAACAATGGCCGCTAATGAGGAATACAACAGTATTCACAATGGAAGCTGATTAGACAAAGACAAGCTGATAAAGCTTTTCGTCGAGCTCACAGTTGACACTTCTCTACCTGAAGACACCTGCCCTCTGATGAGAATAATTATTTTAATTGTTGATAAACTGTCAGATCCTTTATCTGTTAGAGACAAGAATCAAGACAAGGTGCTTTTTTTGCACTTGGCAGCTTTGTGGCAGTCAATCAAGGTTTATCTAAATTATTTGTACTCGTCACAATACACTATTTTACTGCAGTAAAACAAGTTTTTTTATTTGGTTTAGATTCAGAAAATGTTTTTGTGTCATAGGAATACATCGTACATCATATACACCGAATAACTGCCTTATAGTGCAACCACAATGCTTGGCTGATGGACACTGGGAGTGAACTGGAGCAGTTTTTTAAATAATGATAATGAAACCTTTAAGTACATACACTCAGTAGTTCTGATACCCTTAGTGTATGGACATACAGTACATTGTCGTCGTTATAAGGATGGTTGAGTTTGAGTTTAGCTCATTAGGGGATTTAAAAAGTTTGGTTTTTATTGCTGGATTGTTTTGTAGAGGTCGTTTAAAGGCACGGTGTTTAATAATTAGTGACATCTAATGGTAAGACTCCCTTTCCTAAGCATGAATGGAAAACCATGGTGGCCTTTTCACACCAGATAGGATGTCATTCTTCTTCATTGCGTTGTAAGCTTGGTCTTGAAAATGAACAATCGAGGTGGCACAAGATGCTAGCCTACGTGGAGCAAGACCCTTGCCAAAGCTACATATAAAAGGCTTATGGTGCATTCCAGTTGTAGTCGGTAGTTGAAAACTCCAACTAGGAAAGTCGGAGCAACATCACCAACCCCAGTCATACACATAGTAGTCTTTCATTGTGTAAAATAAAGTGTAGAGTGTTGTTATTGACTGGTATTGCTAACAGTCCCAGTTTCAATATAAATGGAACATAGCATTATTCTTACGCTATGAAAACCAAACAATTTTTATTGTAAAGTATTTATACACTTATACAAACAAACGTATGGGTAGTGTATTCAATTTATTTCAATAATCTCTCAAAAATAGGAAAAAATTGTTTCCTGAATATCTTTTATGGTCAAGTAACAAAGACATATTTGTTTTAAGCTGTCACAGAATATGAATTAAGACCTTGAATAAAGTAGATGGTATGTTTTTAGATTGAAATTTATGCAAGATGGCTATTAATATGCTGCATGCAAAAAAAAGGGAGGCTCACATCAGAAAACTGTATCACGACTTTGATGCTGTTACTCTCCATAGATGGGTAAACTGGCCTAAGTCCCACAGAGTCAATAGTTCTTTAATATTGTAAAGCACAGAAGTACAGCGTGCAGGAAAAAAAATTGTTTTAACTCCAGCTTTTGGTGTTTTAATCATAGAATGTATTATGGTGGTTTTGCACCCAGGAGATGTTGTGAAGCAAACCGCGGAAACCACTTAAATTCTATTATGTAGCAGTTTGTCCCCACTGTGTATGTTAAACTTACATAAAGTAAAGTGCACTATTGAGGTTATTTACACCACATTTTTCTCTCACTGATATGGAGAGCGGAGACCTTTTGAGTGATACAATAGCGCATTTACACGGAGGAGCAGCAACCTGACACACCGTAAAGTACTTCAGAAAAGCCCTCAAAATACACAGAGAGTCGGCGGGGAAATGAAGGAGGCTACAGATAAGAGTCGACTTGTAAAGCATAATTATATTTCTGTCGCCGGGGCGCGCAGCCGTTGAAAGGAATGCATTTAACCTGTGATTCATGCATGGCAAGGAGTTGTTGAGGGGAAAGAAAAAAGAACAGCAGTTAAATTGTGGAGGTAAGACGCCTTGAATAAAGTGTAACTAAGGTCATACCATCTTATGAGAATAATTTGATTCGGTGCAAGTCTTCACTCCTGCAGGCATTTTCTACAGGGAAAAGGATTATATCTCTGTTTTTTTCTGCTCCCAGAGGATGGGGAAATGTCTAGTGGTATTAAAATCCTGTGAGCAGGTTGGGCCTGAATAACTCCAGAAAGTAAAAGGTTGCACCGTCGACTTTGTTTCGTGTCACAGCTCCCAAAACCTTTTTCCTGCTTATTTTTAACTATTCACTTGATTGAGACTGGATTCATTCATTTAAAATCGCCTCTCATAAAGAGCTCTATTTCCTGTTTGCTCTTGTTTAAATTAATTCACAAAGGGTTTGCTGGACTTGGGAGGAAAGCACAGATGAGTATCAACACTTTTGTGTATCAAGGCATTTCTTTTCTTTCTTTTTTTTTTCCAGAAGCTGAAAAAAACATTATTACACTTGAAACAAGTGCAGTTTGGCATGTAAGCGGTTTATCTTCTCCTCACTGTATGTATTGCTTACCTCCTCAGTTTCCGTCTATTTTAGTGCAACAGTAAACAGGCGTGTTGTTTGACTTGAGAGTGAAGGGAGAGGTTTCCCAGGCACAGACTGCTGAGTGGTAATTCACGTCCGGTTCCTCTTGTGCCGCCAGGATATCAAAGCAGACATTACCACACATGCCTTCCTTTTCTTTCACCTGTTACATTGATTATTGATAGATTTCTCATTATGAACTCCTGAACTCGTTCTTTAAACAAACACAATTAGAAATCTTCATTTGCTGGATCAGCTGGAAATGATCTTTTTTAATACCACAATCAGCTTTAAATAGACATTTGACATATTAATGTTGATTGAAAATATTACTGACTTGATTTGTTTGCCTTTGATAGCGGTCCGTTTTTCTGTTATAATGTTGTGCGATACTGATTTTGCCTGGTAATAAAGTAGCAATGCACTGCAATTAGTGATTGATTTAGATGGATTCTTTATTGCATTAGTAACATGGTTAACTCTTACTGTCTTACAGTGTTTAATGAAGTGCGACCTGAGCAGACTGGAAATAATCTCACCTGGTAAAAAAAGAAACAATTTATAATTTATAGTTTATGGAAACAGTTAAAATCTATGTATGTATTTCCAAGTGAAAAAGATTTATTGGGTTATTATCAGGTAATACATCACAGCTAGACTTGATTTTGAGTTAGCCCCTCTCCAACAAATGCCTCAGCCCTTCCACTCAAGTAGATTTACAGTAGTTGAACCGAAACTCCGTCTGGCTCGCCTCCACTAAGCAGGTTGGCATCATTTGAGTCAGTGGAGCTGCTACTGTCTGCCAGTCCTCATATATTAGCAGAACTCGTTATTCAAATGTATTCAGTACTTCTTTTTTTTTAAATTACCTGAAATACTGTTACATGAAAGATAAAGTACATTGTTGTTACTGTGAGGGAAAAGCTCTCAGATGTGAATATTGGGAGCTTTTGAAGTACATTTTTGATCCATCTGTCTGTCCTGAAGAGATATTATTGGCACTGTCTGGTACAATATCTTTGAGCTAGATGTGAAAGATCAGAGCAATATCTACCCTTGTGGGATTTCACGACACCGTTGGGACTTCAAATTGAGGTTAACCTCTATAGCTGTCACCTTCATCTGTCCCCCCCCCTCCTCTCCACCTCCTCCTCTGCCTCCTCTTAGTGCTCTGAACTCCTCCTGTCAGAGTTTCTGTTTAAACCACCCAAGTTGGCCCAGCTGCACTTGCAGTGGGATCAAAGTCATGTATTCTTTGGCTTGATGGTGTGCAGAAGGTGATAACATTGCTTTGCCAGTCCTCCGGTGCTTTGCTCTGCGGTCTGGGCAGCGCTGTTTGCTCCACACCAGCTCCCGTGTCTGGAGAGAGAGGAACCATCCTAAGCCTGAGCACTGCATTTCTTTCAATAAATTGTAATTAAAAGGGAATAATTGATTCTCAGCAGTCGCAGTCCAAACAAACAGACTGACAGCTCTCTTCTGTTTTTTTTAATTCGGTGAAGGCCCACAGTTGATATCTCCCTGGTGGATTTTTTTCAGTGGCTTTTTGAAGCTGCCACTTCTTGGTTGTATTATCTTTGTCTCCAGCCCTGGCCCTTTATCCCTGCACTGGTGCAGTTGGCACTGGCCTTTCCCCTGCCAACCCTCTGTTCCACGCTCAACTTTCTCTTACCACATGAAAGTGGCTGCCCACTGAGAGACCTGACCACGTGGCCTGGACCGTACCTTTCACTCCCAAACTTTCCTGACCTAATTAGCGCAGAATTAAATCGGTCAGGATGCATTAATTATTAATTTTGCCGGTTGGGGGTCTTGACATAGACATAAGACTGAGAGAATTTGTCAGAAATGTGAGGCTGAACGCGGAGCTCTCTGACATCCACTCTCTCTCTGTCTTGGACTTCATTTGAATGCACTGCACAGTGTTAACAAAGCAACACAGAAAGACAATGCGAGTTAATCAACACACTTTGCATGCTCTGTGTAGCTCTGGATGCCAAAACCCCCCTTCTCTCCATATGAAACTGCGTGTTGTGTTTCATGTCTGTCCTCTCCTGCTGTTGTTAATCTAAAACCTTTTTTCTTTTATGGCATCTGTCAACAGCAAGCACACTTTTCAGTTGATGAGCTTTAAGTAATCACAGATATACACTGTAAATAAATAAATCTGCTTTTTTTATTCCAATTTCCTAAACAAATATTCCATTGGCTCAAGGTGTTTGTTGATGCTGACGGGTTGTGACTCAACTGTGTTGCTCTACAGATTGTTTTTAGTCCTAAGCTGTTTTTTTAGGAGTTCAAGGAGAAGGGATACTGGACTTTGCATTAGCCATATAAATACTACTCATAAGTTATTAAATAATCCTAATATGTCTGCTGCAGTGTTTCCCACAGAATTACATTCTACTTGTAATAAAGTCTTATTTATGGTATTTAGTAATACCATTAACCGGCCATATCAACTCCAATATAGACCATTTTCAGATAATGGTATATTGGCCAGTATAAATAATATATAAAGATGGTTAAAGACTGGGCTCTGGAAAAATATAATTAAGTATTTACCAAATATCACAGAATTGACTGAAAAAATCAATCCATCTGTCAGTTAAGTGGATCCAGAAAATCTCCCATTGCAGCTGCTTTACCTGCATCACTGATAATAGTATGCCTATTTCTATTGGACTTTTGTTAAAACACTTTTGCTCAGATGTCTTTGTTTAGGTGTTTGCGTTCTTAAAGTTGGGCTGGTCAGAAGTACTGTAGGTTCCCGTCTCAGAAGATGTGTCCTTAAGTGTAGTATTTGCATCGGAATGTCTTGAAATCAGCATTAGGTGTGATTGCTGCTGCTGCTGAGAACAGAGCAGACATGTGGCCGTTGAGTCCAGCTCTAGTTTTTGACAGCACTGCAGCCTCCAGAGAGCTGCAGGTCCTCCGTCTGAAGATCAGTGGTGGGTTTGTGAAATGCCGCCAGCAGTTACCTCCTGTGGTTGACAAGAAGTGAGTTGTTGACTTCCCAAGTGGTGGTTCTCTGTGATCCTCAGGGTTGGGAGATGGTTGAGAGTGAGGGGTTATCTTTTAGCACCCAAGGTACAAAACGTGGATGCGTACAAAGTGATTATTTATCAAGAAATAGTTTATACATCACACAATGCCAAGCTAATAGAAGAATGAACTATTAGCTTTGTTTAGACTGAGTATCGGTTGCAATCGTGTGTGTGTTTTGAGGAATTTTGAGGAACAAAAATACAAACCAGACGTCAAGCAGTGGAGTAGAGTGAAGGTCAAACGAGTTTTGGCAGACTGTAGGCTCAACTAATTAAAAACTCTTGGTTTTGGACTGAAATACAAACGTAAATGACTGCACACTGGGCTACGTTAAGACTTTTGTGAAATTGATTAGACTTGCATTGAGCACCAGTGACTTCCATAAGAGAGAAAAAAAACAACAGTTCTATAAACTGACAATCAGTAAAACAAGATTATCGCGTTATTTATATATGCACTGTTCATTAAAAAGTTAAATGTTGGATTATCCATCACTAAGTCAAATCTTAATGATTTAACGGATACTTTTGTTTGTGCGGCACTATTAATTGTTGTTTATACTGAGGACCAAACTTTTTCTGCTATCAGTTACTGCACACTTGAAGATATTTTTAAAAACCGGCACAAAAAGCTTAAATGGCCTGATTGAACCATCGTACTTTGTAGCTTATTCTCGTGTCCTATCTCTCACATTGCTGAAGTAGAAATATTGAAAATGTAACCGTAATTATGATCTTCTATAGAGCTGCTAATTTCCAGGCTGTTGTGGAAATTAGTCGTTGTCATAGCTAATAAAATTGAAATCTTTCAAACCAACAAAGCTGCTCATGATGCAACAGACATCCAGATGGTTCCATCTGCAAATGCGCTGAATTCTTGTCGTCCATTTAGATAATGTTGTTTTGGGGATATACAGTATTTGTCTACTTTTGACATCTGAACACGACAAAGCAATCAACCCTTTGTCTTTTTCTTCAGGTGTCAAAATAGTCATTTTTTTGTGATATTACATAGATTTAAATTTTGTTTATGAAACTAGTCATTATCATGCGTTGCATTAATGATGAGCTCCTGATTTTATGCAGAATTTCTCTCTGTGTGTTTGTGCTTTTTTAATTGAGCGACTTTATTAGCTATCTTTGTTTATTACGAAGCCATTTCATCTTTTCTGCCCCCTAATAGTTACCCATATTATTCCCCAAAAAGCAAGTGATCTGAATACGGAGACTACAGGCTGTTTTTTTTTTTCTAATATCTAGTTTGATTTAATAAAGCAAATCTTTTTAGTCTGGAATTTTCCACAAAGGCTATGAGTAGCACTACCGTATCAAGCAAACCTGAGCTCTAATGTGTCTCGTTCATCAGTACACATGTTTTACCGTCTGCTGTGCGAGTTATCTGTAAAACTGACAAAGAGATCAAAGTGTCTCTTTGTCAGAGGTGTCACACAGGCTGAGAGGTAAAAGATTTTCCAAGTTGTCAAATCAGAGTTGGATTCAAACATTGTACACATTCTGAGCAGAGCAAAAGCAGAGAGAAACAGACACAGGGAGCGATATGTAAAAGAGAAGAGATCAACCGTACAGTCATGTCATAGCCCAAGGCAAAGAGCTGCAGATGTAACAAAGACAGGGTCTGGGATTGTCAAGAGGCATGGATAATGATAGCTTTGCATGTAGGGTACAAGGCAAACATCAAGGCCATGCACATTGCAGTGCAGGACTTTAAAGGCTGTGGTGAGAAAGGGGCCATGGGAGAAAAGATGGCCCCAATCTGGCCCCCAGTGGCTCCCTCTCTGATGGCAGGGGCAGGTAAACAGGAACAAAGCAAATTGGACGGGTACAGTGTGGAGTCAGTGTCAGGGCTTATCTCTTTCTTTCTCTGTATGTATATATTTTTTTATTATTTTGAAGGGATTTTGTTGAAAACTTTTCTTCTTCTTGTCTTTTGTTTGCCTGATCCTCCCTCAACATGCATCATGCCAACTCATTCTCAGTGGACAAGCGAGAGCTGCTGTGCTTCATGCAAGCCTGCAAATTAGCATCACAATGTTAAAATGTCTACATTTAAATACGTTTTTACAGAAAACTGCTGCAGTCCTTGTGCTTGTCAGTCCTTAAAATGTAACACTAAGCAATATAAATGTTATAGTTTATCACATGTACACAATTTGTGATGTATTGCAGCCTTTCACCAGTTGTAGATTCCGTTATATTAACGTTGATACTGTAGTAGGGACCTGCTAAAAGAAGATATTTAGGTGGTAGCAATATGTATCTATCAATTGCAACTCAGTAAATGACACAGGATCCAATATGACTTGATTTATTCAAAATACATATGCACATTTGGCTCAGGAAGTATGTTCGCTCTCTTCACAGTTGGTGCATCTCTCACTATATCATAGACTTCAGGAACAATTAATGAAATTATGATAGAGCGCTGGAGTTAGTTCAAGCAAGCGTGCAACATTTCCCCTCCGAGTATTTATGCCGTGAGTTTGTGTGTCTTGTAAAGAGCGCAACTTTTCACTTGGTGGGACTCCTCTTAATGACCGTTAGCTGCCAAATGTTCCTTCTGAAGCCATAAACATCATTTTTCCACAGCCTGTTCCTTGAATATGCACAACAAAAAAATAACCATCAAATGGGTTTTCTGTGCCCAATCCAATTATGAACGCTTTGGAAAGTTTGTCTGTAATTGCAAAACACTGCCCTCTTCAGTCAGGTCTGCTGAAGACCAAACAACAGGCCCCCTACTGACTCAAGTCATAATCACGAAATGCCGGTTGGTAGATAATAATTGAAGGTCTAAAACAACTGACACAGTGGGATAAGTGGAATCTGTCCAAGTCATTATTAAGTGTGAATGGTATGGTCAAACTGCATTTTTGTTTTTTTACCAAAATACAATGACAGGTAATCATACTTTTACACATTTTTGCACACACACACCAATTAGTGATAGTGAATTTGACCTCTGCATTTTTTACAGTGAACACACACACAAGCCGGGCACAGAAGCAGTGGGCAGCACTTATCTGCACCCAGGGAGCAATGGGGGATTGGATGGCTCAAGGGCTGGGGTGCCCTTCAGCCATCCTGGGATTTGAACTGGCGACCCTGTGGATACATGGGCTGCCCGTTAACTGCTTATCATATAATGAGGTTAAGCTCAAAACATTGATGAAATATGAACATTTTAATATAGTTTTGACCTGATGTGTGTCAAAACATGTGTATTTAAATGTTGCCAAAACAGTGGTTAGAATGAAAAGTTGGCACAGTCTTAAAATCATAAATCTAATCAATTATTCATCTGTTTATTTTGACGAGGACCATCAGTCGTTACACTTACTCTGTTTAAGCTGTAGGACCAGCACACTACGTATTTCTTAAGATGCATAAAGGTACAAGAGGTTAAAGCTGGGATGTGGCAGTTGTGTGAAATCCCTTAGAGACCTGAATGGTCATGACAAAGGCACCTTAGCCTCGTGCCGCCATAACTCAGAGCTCCTTTCTTTCCTCATCAGTCGGGGACGGAGGGTTCAGCCAGCAGGAGGGGGTCCAGCGTGACGCCCAGTAGGGGTTCCTGTTTACCCTTGGGCCAGTGGTTGATCTGGCTACTGATGGTTGAAGCTCAAGCGATGACTGAGGCCTTGTCGGCTGGATGGGACTCTGACGAGACGTCTGAGTCGACAGGAATTGGTCTCACACGTCTCGTTCAAAGGTTAAGCATGCGATTATGGGTGTCTGACTGAATTCAGTGACTGCAAGCCGGGCCGATGGCCTGTGGTGTTTTCTTCATGATTAGACTGGCCCGTCTGACTGGCCCACTCATGAATCTTTGAGAGCTGAATGCCAACGAGGTTGTTAGGGGTGATATGAGCCTCAGAGTATATGATTTTTGTCACTTGACAAGATGTCTCTAGCATGTTCAGAGAGCCAGATCTGGTGATTCATCTGCAATATCAACATAGTTAGCCGATTGTTAAAGAAATTAAAGATTAATTCCTTTATGTGCTGCAATGTTGCCCTTTCATCACCTGGAAATATGAATAGATAATAACTGCTGTATGGAGACCTTCAAATAACATCATACCTGGGAAGTGTTGTATACAAAATTGGGTTTCACACCACTCGAAATCCAATACATGGTTAATAATATTGTGCAACATTATCTGCCATTATCACAAGTATATGATGTATTCTTCTAACTGCGATTTTGACTCATGCCTGGTTTTGGCCTCTGCTTCCAGATTCGGCAGCAGACTGCTTCAGTCATCGCAGCCCTGGGCCAAATTAAAATTGAAACACTTAATTACTGAGAGAGTTTGCTTCAGGCTGTCTGGATACCCAAAATTGTTTGCATCTCGCAGACATTGCTACTCAACTCAGTCAGGCAGTCTTAATAAAATTATTTGGAAGCTTTTCAGATTTTATTTGGAGCCAGGTCTGGCATGTAACTTGTGCCCGGCAGTAAAAACTGGCATTGTTTTGTCCATATTCGTATTAGTCATATTCTGAGTCCCAGTCTTCTCTGATTTACATATCCCACATACAGTACATACTGTATGACAGGTTTAAATACTCATACATTCTTCACTCCCTTCATTTTAATTATAACATATAATTAACATATATAAAGTTTTTACGGCTAGTTTTCCATGACTTACATAACAATTAAAAAAAATAAATAATTCTATTTAGTTGATTATCATAGTAATCTCATTCCACCTCAGTCAACATTTTCCTGCAAAGCTCATCCTGCCGCTTTGATAAAATCTCAAGAAATTATTATTTAAAACAATGGCTTGTTATCATTTGTCTGAGCATTTTGAGCAACCATGGTGATAAACATTTTGAAAAAAACACACAAAAAAATAAATGAAGAGAATGGATCAAAAACAGATGAAATTCTGTTGCCTTGGCGACCCTTGGACTCAATAAGTTGATGGTGCACTGGTTGGCAGACACGTTCAAAATACATTTGTCTATAATGTAATTATTATGCAAAAAAAGAACAAAATGGTGGAGGAAACTAAAAATACACTGCATTTTTTTATTTGATACATTTGTATAAATACAGTTGCACAGAGTCTAATTTCCTGCAAGTATTTCAGAAAGGTAGCTAGTTATGGCTATGAAAACCTGCCTGGAGCTAGTCAGATCTTTTTGATTTGAGACAAAATGCTGTAGGAATGATGAGAACAAGGAAAGTTGTGGCGTAGCTAAGAGTTCACTTGTGTGGGACTGTTAGGCTGATCAAAGTCAGAGGCCTCTACACCCTGAATTTGTGACAGGACCACTTCAAAGCAAGAGCCCTTGTTTATCAATTTGTGTTTACCATCCCAAAGATGAGATGACGTGCATTGCAGAGGAGCGCTTTGTTTTATCTCGCTTCAAAGGCCCTCATCACAACCCACCACACTTTTTCTGTCTTTTTTTGCTTTTCTCTTGCTTCATTCCAAGTGTGAAGTAAAGGTTTTGGGTAAACAGATGCAGAGCATCGCCCCCTTGGAGAGAGAGAACGTTGCTGGATTCATGTCTACGTCTGATTCTTTATCCTGTCTCTCGCTTTTCTTTCCCTCTCTTTGGAAAAAACATCCCTCAAGGCTTGTATACACACTCAATAAGCCTGTTTTGACAAAGCAAGGTGGAAAGCAACGTATGTAACAAGCTCTTCTGTCGTTCCCTCTCTCTCTCTCTTCTTCTTCAAATTCTTCATCTTTTCTTGGCAGCTCTGTAATTTTTGAGCGGCCCTTTTTTTCTGTCTTGACAGGGACAGCTCCCTGCCCATTTGATGTTGGCTTGACGGTCAAGGATAATGGTGCGTCATGGGACCATTGTCATTCCTGTCAATAGGAGGGCCGGGGGGGAAGGGAGGGCCCCTGTGAAGCTACCTTTTTCGTAGCATGTGAAGAAGTGCTGTATTGTTTTTGGACATTCATTCTGGTCACTTAGGTCACTTTGTTTCAACTTGAGTCGTCCTTGCAGAGGAGTCATGCACATCGCTGATTTGATGTGCAACCCTCGAATAGCTTGTTGCCTTTTGGTAATCTGTGCTCCTTTTCTCTTTCTTCTGAGAGATGCTCTCTCTCCCTCTCTCCTTTTCTATCCCCCCTTTTACACACACTCAATTTCTCTTCTTATTTTTACATTCACGTCTTCTCAATGTCAAACAAAGCCATGAAAACTACTCATCATTTTTTTCTTTTTTTTTTTATTTGGAATGAATCAAACAAGGATCCGTTTCTCTTTGATGTAATTAAGCTCCTGAGGCTTGATCTGGGCGTCAGAGTTAATTTTTTTTTTTCCCAAGCATTGCGGGGAGCTATCAGAAGACTTCAGATGTCAGGCACTCTTTCAAGCTTCACGGCACTCCGTTTTTGCCTCCACCTCGCATTAAAGATGGGGGGGGGACAGGAAGAAGTGAGGGAGGGTGGAAAACAAATGGTCTCTCCTGATGTGGTGCTGAACAACTACATCTATGCTGCCCAACATCCCAACATCACCCCTCCCCGGTCTAATAGTCCTCCTTATCGTGATGCCAGGATCCCCTAGGCCCCTTTTTGTGTAGCCATAAAAATTGCCCACCTGTAGCCTGAGGACAGGAGGGAGGGGGGACTCAAGGATGCCCTATGCTGTGTTTTGCCTTAATGGGAGTTGGTCTCTGTTGAGCGAGCAACCTGTGTCACTGCCACCTCCCCCATCGCTAATGATGTGTCAGTGGACACCCACAGAGAAGCTCCATCGTTTTTATGTTCCAACAAGACAAGGCTGTCCAGTGCCACCACTGAAATTATTGACGCCAATTTGTGTGTATGGCTCAGTAGTCACAGGGAAGACCGTGTCCTTCAGAGAGGTGCAGTGCCCTCGCAGGAGTTGGTAAAAAATGGAGATGAGACGGCCTTTCTTCCGTCTTTCCTCGCTTAAAGCGCCGTGTGTGAGTAACCAACCCAGGTTTCGTGTCAGTTTCATGTCAGCGAAGTTACTGTGTGAAGGACTGATGTAAATTTGCTCCCATTGTCCTCCGTAAATTGAGTCAAAGTTCTTGGATGTGGATTAGGTTTGTTGCTTGATGGTTGTGAGAATGAAAGGAAGAGGCAGAGACATGAAAAGGCTTAGAGACAACGCTCTGTTTTGTCTCCTGGTTTCAGAATTTAAAGTCACATCCCCCTTTTCTGTCTTTCCCTCAACTTTGCCGAGCTCGACCCTTGGCTGACAGACACTCAGCCTGTGTTCAAAGCGTAATCTTCAACCTCTAGGTAGCGCCGCTCAGGCTTGAAAACAAAATCTTCCTAAGAGAGGGAGGAGGTGGTGGAGGACAGGGTAGGGGGGGCTGGAATAAAGGCACATTAGACAGACAGTTCCTCTCAATTGCTGAAACAATAAGCCCTATTTATCGCTCATTTGAAAAAGGTTTGACGTGGCACTGAAACAGAGGGGGCTTTCATCTCCTTGGCATATTAAACTGTCACAGTGCTTAACTTTAAATTAAGGTGACACGCCAGTGACTTGGGGATGTCACTAATAGTGCAATGGCGACCTGCTAATAGATGTACAATATGACACGTTTGCTTTAACTAAACCCTCCACTGTCAGATTACGCCAATGACATCTTAAACTTTTCATACATTAACGCGACACTTGGAACAAATGCAATTTGGCACTGAGAGTTACACAAAAGGGGGCATGTGATTCGAAACCCGCAGGAGAATGGTATTGTCATGAGGTGTCTCAGGATAAATGGATGACATTTTGTTGTATTAGGTACATGTAAAGAATCACACACATGCTGAGTGCCATGTGATAAAAATGTGCCCTTCTTGTTTGCAGAATATCCTAAGAGGTTTACAGGGAAACTGGTGCAGACTTAAAGTTTAGAGTGAGTAGCTAGCTGGACTGCTTTCTCCCGTCATTTCACTAGTGTGGCTCTGTAGCAGTCACTTTTATTTCCTTTGAGTCAAAAAGCCAGAACTTTGGATTAGTTCATTCATGTGTTGACATTTGTTTTCACGTGTCACTTCACCTGTTTTGCATTCTGGCACATTGGCACAAAGTTGAGGTTGACCGATTAACCGGTCAGTGGATAATCGTACGTGTGTTCAATACATGTTTATTTAAATTTAAGACTTTATATGTTATATCTTTTACAAGAAAGTCGGCCAATTTCAGCATTGGCATTGGCCAGAGAAAAACGCATATCAGTCAAAATTTAAAATTGTGTTGATGGACATGGAAAGAAATTTATTTATTTTTCTATTGAAGTATTTTAGCAGATAACAGTGTTTAGGTTGTGTAATTAAAACAGAATCGAGTTGGTTTATGTGGCTGACTTGCTATTTCACAAGAACTGAAGAAAATATTTAGCATTTTTTATAATTGAAGATGGTTTTAAATTATTTTGTTTCTGCCCACCGTGCTGAGACCAGTGGAACAGCTACTGTATTATTGATTTAAAGCCCTAACATTGAATCAACGATCTACATTTACAATATCGGGCTGTTTTGCTGCTACACCCTTACACAAACTCATAACATTCAAAAGCTCTTACTTGCTCCCACATACATGCGTGTATGAGCAAAAGAGGATAGCAACTGCACACACCCTTCATCTGTCTAACCTTGTCACAAAACCTCAACCACATATCTACAACAGCACCAAGGTCACTGAAACAATAAGAAGAAAAGATTTCACAGTGGTGAATGTTTATTGCAGACTTAGTTTTTGGAGCTTTCCATTGACCCAAGTAAACAGGAAGCATCCAGAAATGGCAAGAAGTCAAATATCAGTCAAGATAATCACCTCTCAACAACAATGGAAACTTTGTGAAATGCACAATTTAATACATAAATATTTGATATCGGACAGGGTGTGCGAGGAGTGGAAAAAATATACATGTTTCGAGTGTTTTATGAAACATACAACAAAACCTCACAGTGGTTTTATGAACTCACTGAGAAGATAAATTCAGGTAGAAAAAGCTCTTACTGTATTTTCATAGTGCATGGTGGCCAGAGGGAGATTAGTTGTTAGTAAAATATTTTATGAAGAATTTGATATTTATTGCTTGTTGTTTATGTCGTTTAATACACTCCTACACAAAACATAATGAATTTCTACCTGGCTACATGTGTAACGATCTCAGCAAACTCGTCCTCCTGCTTAGTGTCGGAGTGATTTGAAGGTAGGGGTAGATGGGAGGAAAAGAAACTGTCAAATCCCCTAATTCCTGGATTATAATTTAAAATATTCCAAAATGCTAATCAGGGAATTGCAACTAACAAAGGGATAATAAGACGGTCATCCAATTACTGGCATTTTCTCCCCCTGTTTGGAGGGGCCCGGGCAGACCTGGAGTCTGAGCGTGCCTCGGCTTCCCTTTTTAACTGAAACACAGCGAAGCCGCTCAAGCTGTGAGCAAACACGGCAGCTTCGGCAAGGCCCTCCCTGCGTCTGCCTGTCTCACAAATATGTTAATTAGGGTCCAGATATTCACACACTTAATTAGCCGCGGCCTAGGTTGTTTCATTTTTGATTGGGGGAAGCAAGAGAAAGAGAGTAAGAAGGGGTAAAGAAGGAATAAAAAGGAGAGAAAAAGGGTTTATTTTTTCAATGGTGAATTTAAATATGGCCTGAAGGTGATGAGGAGGTATTGTTCACTACTGTACTCAAATGAACTTTTCTCCCCTTTTTTTTTTCCTACGGCAGGAGGAAAAATCCAGGGTAGCCGAGATTAGGCTGTCATTTGCCAGTGAGCGCTTCCATTTTGAACGTGAAGTGATTGTGCTAATTGAAGTGGCATTCAATACATTAACATATTATATGTTGAAAATGAGCTGAGGCCAACCCCTGTACCTACACACTGCACTGAAGAAGATACTGGAGCTGGGGGTTAGGAGATGGAGGAGGGGGAAGCGTTCATTCTTGGAAAATTGCACGCCGTTTTCCACAATAGGCGTCATTAGACATGAAATTAGAAATTTTTTGGGAAGAAATTTTCACATAATAGACTGCGAGGATTTGACTCAAGCGTTTTCACGTGTACAATTTAAATGTGTCTAAATGTGTACTCAAGCGTAATGGAGCATAATATCAACATTTGGACTGTGGTCAGAGGTTTGCTGTTTGGCTGCACCAGAAAAACATTTAATTTTGAATTAGTGTCATGAGAAAATAAGCATTTGAAAGTTAAAGGAAAGAAATATTACAACGAAAAAGTTTTCCCCGGGAAGATCCCTCCGCTGTCTAGACTCTTAAAAACAAAATTCAATTAAACAAAAATGCGTAACAGTGAATCTCTGTGCCACCCACATTCAGCTCAACATGCCAGAGAGAAGAAATTAATTTCTACATTTGTGCTTTCAATTTTCTTATTTAGCTTCAATAGGGGGCAGTCCATTATTCAAGTCATCTCAAAGGCATTTTCTTCTACACCCGGCCCAAATATCACTTACACACAAGAATATTATATTGCTCATGTAAATCTCTCTTTTCACTCTTTTAAAAGAAGAAAGCAGCTTGGCATATTTATTGGTGCATTGTACTGAGCTTCTACACCCCCCCCCTCCCACCAAACATACCACTACCCACCCGTACCCACCCCTCCATGTCCCACCACCCCCGAATCCCTCACACAAACACAATGACCCACATACAGGAGGGTTGGAAGGTCTAGACTTGGTTTTCTTCTCTGCCCTGTGGCTCAGCATCAGCTTCACTTATTTAACATAAAACATATTCCTTTGCCTTTTTCAGTCCCACTGGGGAGATGCAGTGCATTTTTTGGAACTCGTGTCACTCACCCATGCCCATTGTTCTTTAGCTTATTTGAGTCTGAGTTTCTTACAGCAGTATAAACCCACCGCTTTTTTAAAACAAAAATATTTATGTGGAAACTTTTGAAGCCATTTTTTCCCCCCACTTTCTGTGATCGTGTAAAACACCTGCAGTTAGTTCATCCTGTATATATTGTTTCGAGGTGTCTTCCATACGAAACCTACATCAATACTTGCAGCAAAAGCAGTATGCATCCTTTTAAAAACGCTACGGTACATGGACGTACTGTGATGCTGCTTTACACTCCGAGCCTTATGACCCTGTGGCAGACATCACTACTGTCCAAGTTGCAGGAAGTACTCGGAGATTCTCTGAAATTTTCAGAGAAAAATTTGACATTGGTCCAAAACCAATCCCTTGGCTTTGAGAGTATGTAAAATATTCTCCCTTTTTATTCCCGTATTTTCTTTACCTCCAGCTGACTGGAGCACCAGCTGGTGGCGAACAGCCAAGACTGCAAGGCATTTGCTTTTACTTGTAGGCTAACTGCACTGTTGAACTGCTCTGGGATTTACTTGCATTATAGAATTGGACTGCTGTATAGATTATTTAGATGACCGATATGTGGGCGCACAAGCCAGGGCCCCAGTATGTCTTTTTGGCTTGCACTTTTCAATTGTTTTGTTTCTTCTTCTTTTTTTAAAAAATGAGTATCTTGTTGGTAATCTGCAGAATATTTAGTGACACATGACTGCTGAGAATTCATGTATGGGAAGAAGATCTTGATCTTGATGAAATACAGATACTTTCAGATCTGACAAGTCACCCTTCAAATCCTCTGTGGTGTTTGGTCCCACAGATGAAACAAAAACACACATTGCTGCCAGTCCTGAAAACATACCCAGCCCATGCGGTGTAAATGTGGCATCAATTTCACCTTTATTTTTCTTTTGTTGTTGTCTACAAATCCACCCAACACACAAGAAAGCATAATTCATGGGTTACTGCTGACTTGCATCACACGGATGTAATATTCACAACTAAATCTGGACTTTTCTTTTTTTTTTACAGTTAGTTAATTTTAATTCAGTTTCTGTGAGATGTCCACAAGTCACCTGATTTTAAGGGCCATAAACAGGATTTGTGGGAAAAGGGAAAGAATTGAAACGATGCTTTTTCATTCAATCAGTTGTTATTATCACTCTTAATTGCGAATGCTGGAATTAGTCTGCACTTACCACTGTATCTATACGTACTAGCGTAAAAACTCAAGCATAATGAATTTAGCTGTTAAAATCAGCAACAACAGAAGAAATGACAGCTCCTGTGTCTTCAGCTGCAAAGTTTGCAACACCAGCAGACTGAGAATATCGATGCATATTGAAAAGATTTATTTCCTCTTTATGAGGCAAAATGTAGGAACAGATGGGAGTCGAGAAAGCGCTCCTTTTCCTCCGTCTTGTGATGTTATTGGGTGGGATTTGTGTCCATCAGAGTTCTGCTCGTCTCACATGTCACACCGTGAGTGCATTCATACTTTGATAGAGCAAAATAGGGGAAGAAGGAAAGAGAAAAAAAAAATCTCCTGTCAGCTATTCTTACATAAAATATTAGAATTCTCATTGTTATGAAGACTTGAACTGAGAAAGCCTAAGCCTCTTGACTTATGAATCTTAAAAGTATCCAAAGAACTGAAAGGGGAGCTTTTTTTCTCCCCTCTGTACTGACCTTAATCTTAAATAGGTCTCAGGGACAGGTAGAGTGATAAATGGACTAAAGTGATTCCATTTGAAAAGAGTAGAGTTAAGCCTACTTTTTCTGAGGGCTTGCATAGGCTCTTATCGCTGGTGGGCGACAAACAGCTCCAAACTCCAGGTTCCAGAGGAGCGTTTGGGCGCACAGTGCCAGCTGGGCTAATGCATAGATTAGTTTACAAGTTTGGCTCCAATGCCAATTGGATTAAGCCTCATCATGCTGTGGGTATTTCCACATTGTTTGACAGTCTACATACGGTCAGCATCAGGCACCGAGCGTGGCTGTGATGGACTTATGCTAAATCCTTCCTTTTTGTGTGTTTATCTAAATGCATTGTGACCGACGATGTCAGCAGGGTTGAGCAGTTTTTATTTTTATGACATGTTGGTGCTTTCTGTGTGGAGCTTTAGAGTGTCACCTTCAGCTCCCCTCATCAGTGCCAGGAAGTGATTGTAACCTTTTATTCTTTAGATAGGGCCCATCTTTTGCCCTCAAGCTATGTCTTTAATATCAGGGGCTCTTGTCAACCGGATCCCCCCTTGTCAAGATCAGAATATCATTGACAGAGGCCGTATCTAATGCCTCTACACTGAGCTATAATCAGAGTAATCACTTTGAACTAGTTCACAGAAAGGGCGCTTTATTTTCCAAAGCAAAATTGGTTTGGTTTCCCTAAGACTCTGAGGTTTATTTGATTAAGACTGGAGCGGAGCATGAGAAATTAGGGAGGGGGGACTTCAGTGGCATTACTCGGTAATATTTATACGAATCCCTTGGCTTGTAAATCATTTATACACTTTCCCACTCACGTTTGACTTCAAACCTCAGAGTCAAGTGTGAATTAGGTCCCGTAATAATAAACTAACCTCCTGCTCGGGCATTGTCTCTTGTCAGATCAGAGGAAGAGGGTCAAGAGCAACTGGACCTCTAGGGCACTCCAGGGAATAGCCCAAAACCCCCAACAGCTCTGCGGTGGGACTGCTGCAGAGGCCTTTAATTGTTATTTCAGCGCCCAAACAGTATCACTCCCTCCCAGCCCCCCCTTTACCGCGGTGTCCGGGCAAACAGAATGGTCCTGATAGCTTTGTAATGAGAGGCAGCGTCCGGAGGGAGCAGGCCAGTGACTTCCAAATACATTGCCCTTGTTAGCAATGTTTGGCGCGTTGCTCTGTTGTTACAGATGTTGGTAATAGAGCGCTAATAGAGATCCATTACCCTCAGGTTGGGTGTGTGTGTGTGTGTGTGTGTGTTTGTTTGGGGTGGAGCAGCAAAGAGTCTCATAAGATGACTGCATTGTTGTTGACCTCTGCCTCCCACTAAAACTGATTATTTCGTTTGATCAAGCCCAACGACGGTGGCGGGTCCGGCACTGGGTTGATGAAGATGGCGATCCCATTATCCCCTGCCTTTGTTTGTGATTCAGGATTATAAGTCAGCTGTGTGGTGGAAAATATTAGTCCAGAGAAAGGAGGGAGTAAGTAGAGAACAATGGAATAACAAATTGCATGTTGCCTTCAGGACAGAAGGTAGACAGAAACATTAAATTAATGAGCCCAGAAGAACTTTGTCACAAATGAATCGTGTAAATACATTGATCTCCTCTTCTCGCTAGTCTATTTTCTTCCTTTCCCTTTGCCGTTTTGTTTTTTTCTCCCCCTCCCTTCTTACCAGTTTAATGATTTCATCCCCTGCCATTTTTACATTGCAGAGGAAAGGGGGGGGGAAAAAAAAAAAACCTGTTCTGTTTTTCACCGGCGCTGCCTTTCGGTAAACACTCTTCCTTCTTATCTGCACGCTGCCTTCTCCCTAGGCTATGGAGCAGATTTTTCATTTAGCTAAAAGCTCGGTAAGAGGTCTATGAGAATGATAATCCTACCACGGGCCGCAGCTGGTGTTTCCATGGCGCGGATGATTAGTCGGGAACGTTTTGCATTCGACCTGGAGAAATTCTCTCTGTGGGAAGTTAGCATCCGCTTACTGTCTTTTTCAGCGGGGCCCCTCTCATGGCCCCCACCCCTCCCTCTCTGTCTACACACACACACACACACACAAACCAGAGGAAGTTTTTATAATAGATGATGAGGGAAACGTCTAGCATTTACCTCCCTCTCTTCCTCTCCACTAAATACCATCACTCACGTCACTATGCATGACACTCAGTGACCTTCATCAAATATATCTCTAATTGCTTTTGATGGCGAATTGGCACTCCTCCATTACAAAAGGCTCTCGCGCGAGTGCTCCAGGACATCCCACTTTCTGCAGGTACAGAGAGGGATCCCCTCAGATGGAATTAAGGCGGTGAACAGGAGGAACAGGTTGTGAAAGCACTTATCTCATTTGTCTGATAGGTTTAAACGTTTATTAAAGGCCTCAGCCCTAATTCCTTCAAGCAGGTGTAAGCTTCCGTCGAGGTGTGAATTATATCCAATCGAGCAGATACGCCTATAATGCCCTGAACGTGAGCTAAGCTTTTCCAGGTGGAAATTGAATAACTCATGGTTTCTGGGCGTAATCCATCTGTGCATTGTCAAAGACAAATAGATGGGAAGCATTGTTTTCTTTGTTCTTGGGCTTCTGTTGCCTTTTTACGCAGAAACACTGAACCGCGTACACGTATACCTCCTTCTGAATAAATTGCAGAGGGGAAATCTAAATATGTTTTTTTCTAGTCTTTTAAGGAAACCTTTTGTTCATAGGAGGGAAAACATAAATGTTTGGCCTCAAACCCCCAAAACTCAGTCTGCATCAGTGCAATTTAAAGATTCATTCAGTGAACACATGGAGCTTTTTGCACTTTTGCTGCCGCAGGTCACATCACCACAGGCCCACAGTGGATGGACAATGTTCACCGATGCAACAAACGCAAATGGGTATTTGCTTTCCTCCGAGCATCATCTGCCACCTGGCTTTAGTCATGAATACAGTTATGATTATTCCTGAGAGAATTCCTATAAACAGTGTCGACATTATGCATAAATCCCATTCAACTAGTTACGCTTAACCCCGTTTCTGGCCATTTCTCGAGTTTTATTCTTGAATTTTATTCCGATTTTAAATTTGAATTTCTCATTTACTACCAGACAGCAGTAAAATATGATAGACAGTAGGGAAAATATAACAGATACTATTTTTATTTTTTATTTTTTTAACCACTGTTGCCAAAAGAGTCCAGATTTGCACAGTAAAATGTCTGTACTCTTTTTGCTTCTGCCGCCGCCTCGAGGGCAAGGTCTTCTCTTGGTTCCAAAAATAAATATCGTAAAAATAGTAGAAATAGCTGCATTGAGAATTGATACCATCATCTGACATTTATGGCATGGTCTTTGCATTTGAAACAGACGCTCATTGTCCGACACTGAATGTGTAGGGATCATTGTTAATGCTTGCCTCAAACTTAGCTGCGAGGCTGGCTTTGACTTACAAATCCACACTAATGGAACAGGAGAAAATTGTCCCTCGCCAGAATTAGATGCACAAAGAGATGTATTGCAAAATTAATTGTTTCATAGCACACAGTGTAACACACAGTTATCTGTATTTTTAAATCACCCAAGGAGGTTGTGACCCAGTGTCAGCGCTAAATATATCTCTCAAATGAAATGACTTGTGACCGCGTAACAAATCTTTAACTTCGGGGGTAAATTCTGAGGCGTTTCACCCCCTGATACTGTAGTTCCATTGTCCTCTCTATTCAAAAAAAAAAAAATAAAAAATAGAGGAAAACATGTTATATGAACACAATCATGTGACCAGAAGTAATGAAAACCATGACCCATTTGCACAACGATAATTAGCCATCCACAGCCACGGGGCGCTGACCTCCAAGTGATAGAGATGAAAACAAACCCGACGACTTAATTGTGTAACATACTCAAAACTACTGCGTTTATTGACACTAACTCTTCACATGTCCAAGATATCAGACCTGAACAAATTACTAATAACTGCATCGACACATATAGGGTTGTAAGTCGTAGCTAAAAACAACCTTCAGGGCACTTTCTTTTTTGTCACGCAATATTTGTCACCCAATAAAACATTACTTCTACTCCGTGAGCGCAGCGCCGTCTCAGCTCTCCTCTAGGCGGGGTACGGCGCCCGACACAAGACAGACTTCTGTCCTGCTCTGATTCATTTTTAGCTGCAGTTGTGTAATCTGTTTATTTTTCGATCAGATATAAACGAGTCCTCTCCATAAAGTCACATGGACTTTGACTGTATCATATTTCATATCACGACACCAGCAGCTACACCACCAGTTATGATTGAAACCCTTAAATCCTTATCAAACGTATAATTGTGATGTTGAAATTGTGTTGATATCTGGTGACAGATATGGCAGCATGTTTTCAGACAAGTTTCAGTCCTAACTTTTCGTGTTTAAATATTCATAGTGCAGTGGTTGTCGAGAATGTTCAAATGTTCTGTGACGTTAAAGAAAACGTTCCTGCAGGCGGACTTATCCTTGCGAAGTTTCAAAAATAATTTCAAGGAAAACGATTGACGATTGAATGTGCAAAATTGGACCACACTCGTCCTGTAGTCTTTAGAGCATCATCTCACACCTCAGGTTGTGATGAAAAATCTTGGAGTCTCATCTTGAGTGAGAGGAAGAGAGGCGAGATTAGAAATGGAGAACCTGGCGCTGCGTCGGTGAGCTATAAGCACCAGAGCTCGTCTTCCTCTGCCGCTGTCTGCGCTGTAAGTCCATAGAGTATCACACCTACCAGGCAGATCGAAAATTCAAACACAGAGTGCCAAGATCTTTATGTGGATTCCCTACTTCCAAATAGCTTAGGATTATTCTCTGTCTAAGCTAATACCTGGTGAGGAAGTAAAGCCTGAAGGATGGGATTATTTAATATGGCATTTTTAATGTGTGACACACTAATCACATCTCAGAACAGGAATACTTCAACCATTTAACTTTCGTCAAGGGAGGAGAGACAGTTTTTGGGGGAGTAAGCCTTCAAAAGAGACCCCCCTCTCTTCTTTCCTTCCACCGAACTGTACCTCATCCTGCAGAAACCTGCCGCAAAACCGTAGTGACAATGACACATTGTCGTGCCTTGGAGAGGGAATCGAGGGAGGGAAGACGACAGTAACCTTGAGTGCGTGAGTGAGGGAAGTTTTTATTCTGACTGTTGTGGAGAAACGGGGCCGCCACGGCAACGCAGGGAGTCTATCCTAGGCATTACACATCAATCCCCAGGCCTAGGTGGCAGACAGAATTACTCCTCTGAGGAGCGATCATGATTTCACAATCCTCACAAACCAGCGCCTGAGTGTCCCGCGGATTTGCGGATAAAGTTGGGTTTTCACCCGGATTCTGAAGTCTAACAAGGTGAAGTCGGCGAGCTCCGATTTGGCCGCTCGGTGGTTGGGGAAGACGATGATACGCGGCTGTTGATGGGCAACTTCAGAAATGAGAGTCGAGGAAGAGTGATTTGACAAGGAGGGAATGGGAGAGGAGGGTTCAGAAGCACTCGCCTCTTTGTCTCCGTCATCTGTCTGTGATCATTAATGGTTAAGCATCTGAAGCGTTGCTATTATATCAGCATGAAAAGTTATTAAACACACACGCGCGCACACACACACACACTCCCTGCCCTCATGTCTCTCTGTCGTTAAGGATCGCGCTCTGATAGTGGTGAGGAAATCAATGAAGGGCCTGAGAGCAGCCGGTCTGGCAGACTTGACACGCAACAGAGGAAGGTAAATTATTGGAACTTTAATTACTTTGATCCGTCATGCATTGTAGCATTGTGTCAGGGAAGTCAATGCCATGACAGACGCTGAACAAAGGCCAGCGCTGCATTTTCATAACATCTTCACTCCCTTTTCCTAATGCCTGATTAAAGCCAGGGTGTCGAGGACCAAAAGCCCCAACCCCTGTTTCTTTTTTTTTTCCTCCTTTCCTCCCTCTTCGCTGTGTCTATGCTCTGATTTAGAAACTCATTTTGAAAGCTCTGTTTACCCAACTCATTACTGAAGTCAGGGATTGAATGCTGGTCTATTATAGGCCTCTGCACCACGGCTATACAAACAAGCACAATGCACTGTGCTATCACCATTATCACATTGTATGACCGTAATGTATCGCACTGTTTTCTACTCATAAATATAAGTCCCATGTTTTTCAGCTAAATTAAGAAGGATTTGACTCCACAATGAAGCCTGTCCTTTTCTGTGGACACACAAGAAAACAATGACAAAAAAAAAAAAACCTACAGTAAATGAGCAAGAGTGAGAAATTCTCCCTTTTTTTTATCATCAAAGCTTGCACAAAATTGCTCCTTTTTTCCACCATATTTCATGAATATTCTGCCACTTAGTGTTGGAATGAATCTTCTTTGGGGCTGATAAATGGCCAGCATGTGTGGTAATTTAGAAGCACACATTAATCTCCAATCATGGCCTAAGAAAGGAATAAATAGGAAGCGGGGGAAAAAAAAGTAATTGATATCTGGAAAATGGGCAAAGCTTCCAAAAAAGTTATTCAGAAATAACTAAGGTGATCATTTGCGTTATTAATTGCACAAACCGCAATAAGTTAGCTGAACAGGAGAGAAAAGTGCTTTGTTTTAATTACTCATTCATGCATTAAGTACAGCAGAAAAAAACAACTATTGTTTGTGTAGAAAGTGAAGGGTGTAGCTCGGCGAAATTGTCGGCCGTCTTCAAGAAAGCAATGCCGCTCTCGACTGGAGTCTTAATTCATTAGCGGATCAGGGATTTGTTCACTTCTGTCCTAATCATCCACAAAGTCTGATGGTTTATATTTCTGTCTTCTAGTGATTTGTATTTTATTGTTCTCCGCAGTTCGGGATAATCCGGCACAATGTGACCAAATGGGCTTTGAGAATTTTTCTCAGTTGTAGAGGACAGAGAGGACATTAACTGACGCCTCTGCTTGTGTGATGTGTCCACACTAATTTACTGCAGGCACACATGCTTGCACTGACAATGGCTGACTGACACAGACAGGAATGTATCTGTGTATGGACACATTGTTTGCTTACAGACCGAGTCACATGATGCTTTCAGCACACACTGAATGTTCAGAAAAGGGTTTTCCTTTGGACCAAACCTTTTAGGCAAAGTGTTTAAGGGGACAACTAAACCATATCCTTTTTTAAGGTCCTGTGGCAGAAAATAACTCAAGTCAAATTCTGCAAAAACCAAACTAAAGGATGATGTGATTATGATGGTAAAACTGTTCAATTAACCCTTTAACATCGAGCGTAGCACAGATTGCACAAGCACACTTTGCATTTGCATTTTTGGCCTATTTATGGACATTGAGAATATGTGCTATACTGTTCATATTTTCAATACGCAACATTCTGTGTTTTTCTTCATTTAAAATTGTTAATACACTATTTTAACATGCAGTAAATTGTAAATAACTGCCACATAGTGATAGTTATTCTGGAAAATGGGCAAAAGCACTAACTCACAGGACTTTTTCTGGCCCTTTTATTGTTAAAATAAGCAAACAAAAGTCCAGACAGACATTTTAAAGCTTAGGTGTTACAGACTCTGCCCCCTCCAAACCTTCTCTCATATGGTTATGCAGTAGTAATATGATACAGGAAATCACATCAAAAGTGAACACTTCAAAAGTTTCCTTTCAGCCTAATGACGTCTTTTGATTTGAACTCCAAATGTCCATGTAGTGATTATACTTTTAATAATTTTGCTGAAGAAAAAGAAAATCATGCATAATCTGCATAAGCCAGAGTAGGAAGTTGATTTGGCTTGTGTTGGGTATTTAGACACATCACTTCCTGTATGAGACTATGAACCCTTTGCATTTGAATTACTGATGGACAAAAGCAGCTGAACATCCATGTGCTGTACATATGTCAAGCTTTGAGCCATATACTGTACCTGATACAAAAACAAACATTGCAACATCGAAATCTGCGGTTTCCCCTTCCAGTCACTTCAACCGTTCAGAAAGTTTTTTGAACTCAAACTGCCACTTTAGTGCAAAGTGACAATTTTACTTCAAACGTTCAAACCCTCAGAAATTAAAGAAAAAAAAATCATACTTCTCTTAATTTGTATTGATGGCCTGGACGAAACCAGCATGCTTTGCAGTTCTGTAAGGGAGAAGATGCTTAAGTGGAGATTAATTCAAATTTCTGCTTGCTCAGTACTTGTAAAACTAAAGCAATTTATATTCCTTCTCTTAACGATCCCCCTTTCTCTGATTGCGGTAATGTAATCTAATTGTAATTATGATACTATCTGAATCATGCAGACCTTAACATGATTGGAGCTACTCATTGCATTAAAAACTAATTTTTGAGTAATGATGAAAGGGGCACTGGAAAATGTGGAAGTATTACATTTTTTCTTTATCTCTGTTTTGTGGGGGGATCTTGTACTCTTAGTTCTCCTCCTCTCCTCCATCCCCCCTGCCTACAGTCAGAGCACTGGTGTAAATGACAAGGAGGAGTGGATCTAAAGGGTGGTGGGAGGGGGTGTGGGGGGGAGCGGTGTGGGTGGATGGGAAATGGACCACCCCAATTAAACGTATCAGGCTCATCAATGGCTGCAGGATAGCAGCATACCGCTGCGAACAAGTTCACTGTCGTCCCACGAGGTTTTGCTTATCATAGCATGTGCCTCCTACGCTATACATCAACCCCCCCCCCAACACCCCACTCAGAAGGGAGGAAGTGTTTCCGGCAGGAGCGATAAGACTCATGTAAAACAGTTGTACAGGCCATGGAAGTGACAGGATTGTTGGTTAAATCTGGAGGTTAGGTTTTTTTTTATTAAAATGCTAATTGATATCTGAGAACAGTGCATAATTTCTGCTGACAAAGGGATTTGGGCAGAGGAAAACCAAAAAAAAAAGTTCTAAACTGTTTTTTTCTTATTGGATCCAATTTAAGTATCGCCGTGAGAAGATTTTGTAATTGAAATAATAACTTTAATAAACTTGATTTGTGTGGCACAAATAGTTATGAAGAAAAATCCAAACCAAGTATGTTTAAGTCAAACAAAGTGCTTCACAAGACATAGTGAGAGAAAAGGACTAATGAACTAAATGTAATAACAGAAAAAAAGTGAACAAAAATATGAAAATATTTGCAATACAAAGCTATTTTTTAAAAATCATATGTAGTTAAATGCTGTGTATAACGAAGCACAATAGTAAAATATAGAAAACCCAGAATGCTTCATTTAATGTGACTAATTTGATTCTACAGCAACAGTGAATTACCTTTGAGTAAATGCAGTAAATAACTGCAGAGCCAGTGCTGATGACAGCATGGCACCACTTTGGCACCACTTTAGTGCTAAAAGGATAAGGAAGGAGCTGCACCTGCAAGCCACATTAACAGCAAACACCAGGGTTTGGGATCATGTTTATCAGAATATGACTCCAGTGAAATCTCATTTTGAAGGGCCAGAAACCCACGAGTGTACAGATGGTGAGCCTATTCACTGTGGTGACAGGCAGACGTGAGGCTGAGGTGAGGGAGCAGGAGAGAGGCAGGGGAAGGATAGATAACTGGACAGCTTTCACACTCCTGAAGGTAAAGCACATTAGACGCCGCTGCCTGGCCGGCCAGGCGACATGGGGCTAATGTGCATCATGATGCTGTGAAAGGCTCCTCGAGTCATGTAGGAAAAAGATAATTTACCTGCAACTGTGTAGTCATAACAGGTGCAGCTGATACATGTGCTTGCTATAAACTAGAAAACGGGTCAGGCTCACAAAAATCCAAGTGTGCTGTCACACTGTAAATGATCACTGTAGGTGAAGGAGGGTGACGTGCAACAACTGGCTGTGGTGCTGGATCAGCAGACTGCTCGGTGACTATTAGAGTATCACTATCACTTTCCCCCCCTTTAATACAGAATGAATGGATTTAAAACCACATTTTAAAGTGCTGATATAAGATTACAGGGAATGTCGGGCTTCAGTATCAAGTCCATGACAACAGAAACACTAAAATATCAGACAGACATGAGAGTTAAACATTCAGATATTATACCCACTTTTTCTTCATATAACTCTTGTCCAAAGTGGAGTAATGAGTTGAGTCACAAGTTGCTCTTGTGATGCTTGCATTCATTTACAGTATGTTCTTTCTTTACACGTGCTCCTTCCTCAGTCCATGCCACTCTTGTGGACACAAACATTCCTTACGTTTCAGTTTAGTTGGAATCCAGAGTAATCTGAATTGTTCTGATTGATCAAGATTGCCTCCAACTCATGGATTAAAGTTTACGATTAGAGCAGTGGAAGGCCAAGAGTCAGTGACCTCACAAAGGATATTTCTTTTGTTAGAAAGTCAACGTGTCGGCTAGAAGTCTGGACAAAATAGTGTCAGCAAAACGTGTTGAGTCAGTGAGTGCTCATATAGACATTTTACAAAACTTAATTGCATATCAAATGCATTATATTTGAATGAAAAGTATCACCTGGGTGGGATATAGTTCCAAATCCTGCTGCCAACTGTCTTTAACATTGCTGAAGGATATGTGGTTTTGCATCTTTTTACAAACCCTCCAACCCTGAAAATCCATCTGTTCATGTGTTTTTTTTTTCCTCCTTCTTTCTGTTAACGCACAACCACACTCGGTTTGTTCAGCCATAGCAAACATGCACAGATCTCCAGCTATTTTCCTTCTCCCGATTGCCCTGCTTTCCCTCCTCGGCGCCACCTGGGTGCCGGAGTGGCTCCGAGGCGTCGATGTGCAGGATGTGGGCAAACTGTGTCTGATTTTGTCCGCTGAGGGCATTTACCATGTTTTAATCGAAAGGTTTGAAGCATACGTAGATGGCAATATGTTTAATAATTATGTCAAAGGAGGTTAAAAAAAAAAAATCCCCCAAAACCTTGAAACCTTATGTGCATACGGTTCCTTGAGCGCTGTGCAGACATTCTCATCATTTTTATCTCACTCATGTTCTGGTAGCACCATATCAGGGTTTGATAAAATATATTAAAAAAAATAGCACTATTTTTTTAAATATAGGCATCATCATATTAATTGTGGACCCGAGTCGACTTTGCGGTGTGTGTATTCTGTTGTACATCCGTCGCTGTGTTCTTGTCGGTTATTTGTTTGCGTTTTATTGTAATATGTATTCGTTTTTATGGGCTGCAGAACAGAAACCTGCTGTAAACCAGTTTTAACTCGGCCTTGTCACTTTAACTGTAAAAATTTAACGGTTACTTCTAATCTTTTGCCGTATAATAATAAAATTAAATGAAAAATGAACCACTGTGTATTTAGAAATATGCCATTCCCCAAATGACCCTGTTTAAATAAAAAGTAATGTTAACAGTTTAAATGTAACCAATTTTTATGCCTGCTACAGAAGTAAGAGCCAGTGAATAGAAATAATCCCTATTTAAAAGAATCAAATTACAAGACAGTTAATTTAAATATGTCTTTTGTTAAATCAGTTTTATTATTAATGGTGTGTTCACGATACACAGAGAAGAACAGGATGCTAATATTCAAATGTTCTGTTTAGACATCCCATATCGAAAATATATTTTAAATAATCAGGTATATTAAAACATCACAATTCAAGCTATTATGTTAAGTTATGAAGTGATAGTTATTCTTACAAAAAAAAAAACATTGAACATGAACATTGTCTCCAAACTAGAAGGTCATGTTTATTCACAGGATAAAATGGTGTCCTTTTACTCACAGAGCACTTGTTGCTGCTTAATTTAACTCCATGCACATGGTTCACACATTTGAATGCCCCTTAGTAGAAAAGAGCTTGGAAAGGAGGAGTATGAAAATGGCTGTTCATACTGATTGGAAGTGTGTCATAGTGCCCTTAACATATGGACCTGAACATAATCTCCTGTCACAGTGAATGAGCTTCCATTTCATGAATAAGTTGAATTTAGACAACGGTGCCTGCGCCGTAGGTGTAATTTACTGATGATACCAATCTGAGCTCATTGTATTTCCATAAGTACTCAGGAATTAGTTTCCGAGGAGCTGTGCAGGAAGGTTTTTATTCAGCGTGGAAGGGTCACAGGAGAGCCAGAGCCTTGATGAGACAGGATGATCAGGTTCTGTCTCTCTTAAGTCTCAAGGGTTTCATCTCTCCTCAGTATTAAAGACTCCCTGATTGGACTTTGGACACCCTGCAGATGTTAGCAGCTGGCAAAGAAAAGCAAGTCACGTGAGCCCTCATCATGCCCCGCTAGTTGCTTTAAAACTGCTATTAAACACAGGCGCACACATGCACACCATTACATGTGTTCAGCCAGAGAGATCCAAAGAAATCTGCATATGAGCAGCTCAATTATTTCTTCGCTTACCAAAGGCTACATTGATTAAAAGAATCTCTGTAAACGTTATTTTGTGTGAAAAAAACAAACAAACAATATTTGCAAAAGGCCAGTGATAAAATGAAAATGAAAATAATTAAAAGTGAGTTTCAAGGGGAGGCGGCTTGAGACAATTAATTTTACCCTGGCAGAGCAGTCAGGAGGCCACGCAGGAGGAGAGGTGGGGTAGAAAAAAAAAGAAGAAAAAACTACTAGTCTCTTAGCAACAGCCTCCCCCTTTCCAACCTTCTGCCTCCTTCTCAAAATGTCAGAAACCTTTGCTCCCCTCCAGCTCCGGGAGGTGCAGGGAAAGTTTCCCTAGGTGTCTTTTACACCACTGCTGCCCTGTGATTGGCTGACGGTGTCCACTGGGCTGTCAACTGCTGCCTTAAGGGAACCTGGCAGATCTCAAGGAGGGGGGAAAAAAAAGCACAGAAGGAGGGAAAAAATTAATTTTAAGCTCACATGCCCCACTGGGTGCCAAAGCCACTTTGGGGATACTGAGGGATGCCTGAGCTGACAGGATTTGACTTCCAGAGGTAGAGAGGTGACAAACTCTATCACAGATATAGGGCAGCGTGGGGGCCTGGGAGGGCTAACCTGTTCACAGTGATGGCTGACCTGCAGGCATATTGAACGTGTCTGTCTCTCAACAATGCCGTAGGTACCACTGGGGAATCTGAGAGCTAAGAGAAGGTGAAGAAAGTTGTTACTGGGAAAAAAAAAAGAGATGGTAGCACATACCGAGAGGAGGGGAGGGGGGAAGGAAAAAAAAAAAAAAGTGGCAGAATTCAGGGGTGTAAATGATGAATTACTTTTCATCAAGTGAAGGGAAACATACTCCGGAACAATCCAGAAAACGGAGCAGGGAGACTCTGACCTCGTGCTTCAGAGAAGCCAATATCTTCATTCAAGAAGACAACCATGAAATTACACAGAAAATGGGATTGTCATGAGCAGGCCCTTGAAAATCTTGGTGTACAGTCATTATGGCACGGGAAAGAGCCTTCATCCACATATCATACCCTGTAAGAGAAGGGAAGCAGGGTGTGTATCCGCAGGGACAGCTGCTAGAAATGAGAAGGTCGGAATGATTCCATGTTTCCCTGTGTATATATACTCTTCTTTCTACTCTTTATAAACACTACATCGTATATTCATTTTGCACATAGTTGCACGTCACTGTGTAAACTGCCCTGTGTTGTATTCGTAGCTGCCCACATTGCGTCCTTGACGGAGTGTTAACAAATGTTGGCAAGGCAATGTAATTAAAAGGGAGATGGTTGTTTCTCCCTTGTATGAAAGAAAAAAAGAAAAAAAATCACACATACACACAAAAAAAAGGTTTTAACGAACAGATGCACACACAGCAAACACAAAAACTAATGAGCAATCAAATAATAATTAGGAAAACCAAAGCAGAGGGAAAAACAAAAAGGCTTTGAGGACAAGATGTTCGAGTTAACCTCCGAAATGACTTGGACAAAAAAAGCTGTAATGTTGATCCTCTGTGTTATATATACATCTATTACCTTTAAAATATGTGCACACATGAGTATTCAGTTTACTTTAAATTCAAGAAATGCAATTGACTTTGATTTTGCTACTCCCTCGAATTTGGCCATGAATCTGCATCGTCGCATGGCACATGCATACTAATATATTAACTGTAAAATCTGAATGGAAGTCATTTAAAACCCGGTTAATTAACTCCTCATTAATTCAGACAGAATATGGAACTTTATTTACATGACAAATAATAAAACTTGATTTACTGTGGGCTTTTGTTCCTCTGCTCTCAGTGGATTTCTCACTGTGCCGTTGCTGGCAGTTACATGTGCAGGTATGTAGCTTATGCCAGTTAATCAGAGGTCTCTCTTTTTATTTGCATTATAATTTAAGTGAATGGGCTTTGATTTGTCGATGCCCATCAATGTTGAGCGGGCAAGACATCTACAAATGTTTGACAGGTCGTATTTTAGTCTGTTTTGCCCATTATTTCATTATCGTTTGCCCTCTATTTTGTTTGTTTTGTTGGGTTATTTGTTAGAGGAAGACTCCTGACCACAGCTTCAGAACAAACAGTTTGTATTTGTTCATTATTGAAGTTTCCCTTTATGGCATGAAAACAGTTTCAGTGTGTCCTCTGTCCTGGCAAGACGGAAATGTACTCATAAATCTTTTTAGCTCTGGACTAATTGTAGTCCGTAGATAAATGAAATAAAAAGAGTCATCACTGTTGTCTTTGAAAACTTGCTAAAGACGTTATGATGGAATTATGCAGTTTGAGTTTTTCATGGGATTCTCAAGATATATGTCAGAAACTCCCGTATAAATATCACACAGCAGTTTTAAATTTAGAACAAGAGGTGCATTGTTCGCCGTTTGATTGTGTTAGAGGCAGAAATGTTTTGTAGAACCCTGTTTAGGAAAGGAAAAAAAATAATAATCTGGGCGAGTTGGGCTGGGTGGGTGGTTTATAGTAGCTATCTCTGGAATTCTTTCCCATGAACGCTGGCTGTACTCTCAAAGCACAGAATTAACGAGACAAAGAAAAAATACGACTCCTTAGCAGAGAAGCGACGTGTCAATGGAAAGTATTTTGAAGGATCTGTAATTTTCAAAGTGCTCTGCATTTAAATGTCCCTTTTATTCCTAAACAGCCTTAAGACACTTTTCAAACTGCTCGATTCACATAATTAGATGGGGCCGACAGATGACTCTCTCACTGTGCCACACAGCCATTAGAAAAAGGGTCATTCTCTTTGCAGAATGGCTACTGTTCTCACTTGTCATTAATTTGCCACTTCAAAGCAGCGAGCGCATGTGACACCGCCGACAAATGAAATAAGTTACACTTATCTCCGTCGCCATTACGGCTGCAAACTTCTCAACTCCAATCACACTCTCACTTTTCAAAGCGTACTTCAGTTTAGGATGTCGGAAAATGAGCTGTGCTTTGAAAATCTCAAACTCGTGCCGTCTTCTCTGCCGAGTCGCCACTGGATGGGGTTTGTGAGTGGGTATATTCACTTCCGTGATGCAGATGTCCTGGCAGCAGACCCTAAACATGTCAAATTCTTACTGTCCCTTGATATTAAACATATTTTTAAATACATTTCGGACGTACATTTTTGTCACAGTCGCCACCTTTTCATCTTTATGACAACATGTCAACTTTTATTTGACGTCAAAAGGTCAAAATGACTCAAATTGGAATAACGAGGGGGGGTTTAATGCACAAAATACACAGTAATGCACAGGACATTTTTCCTACTATAGCGTTGGGCGTTAATTAAGCGTAGTGGCATTCACAGAACATTTCCTTCCAAAGACAATGCTGATTAATGTTGTCAAAATATGTTCAGATGAAGCACCTCAAGTTTAGAAAACTGTGCCATGCTGAAGAGGAAACCTGCCCTGCAGCTGCCACAAAAAATAAATGTTGCTTATTATTCTGTATGCACAGGATCCAGAGGCATTTTAATCCGTTTCACCTGTGTTCAGAATATTTACTTGATTCAAACCTGAAAACACAAACATGCAGCTGTTTTGTTTTTGTTTTTTTTACGTGAAATGCGTAATTTATTTGTTTTTGTTTTATTTATTGATTCATCTTTTTGGGGGGTTCTGTAGCTTTGGCCTCTTGGACTCGTAATTTATAAAATGTGTGTCCGGCACGTCTTTCAGTCCTGAGGAGCAATTAATCAAAAACGAATCTCACTCTTGTCTTTGCGCGTAGCTCTTCGTCCGTCGACTGCTTCCCCATCAAGGCCCAAATTTCAATCACGCCAAGGTTTTCCTCTTTTCCTCTCCGAAATTGTTTGAAACGCTATCAAAGAGTTGGCGTCTTCATCAAAGACGTAAACTTTAAAGCTGTTCCACCTTTGCCGTTGCCTCTCCCCCCGCCGCTTCTTCCTTTAATCTGGCAGGGGTTTGGCAGTCAAAGGTAAATAAGTGTGAAATAGGACATGTGTTTTCCATCCTTTCCCTTTGTCACACATGTTCTCCTCTCTCCATGATTAACATTCCACCTACTCCAGGTCCCCTTTCTTGGCGATCTGCGAGCTCCACGCAGGCCTGGCCTGCCAAAACACTCCCTGGCCACCTGGAATTACAGAACTTTCAAAGCCTACACTTCCTTTCCATCTGAAATCAATTGAGCCTATCAGAACACCCCCCAAGTGTAGGATGACAAGATTCTGGCATATATATTTATTCTGGAAGACTTTGCTCTTTCTGATCGACTGTTTATTGGTCTTCGTTAGACAGTGATAATTATTTGAATAATAAGCCAACAAAGATGAATCCTTCAAAGATGAATCAAAAGCTCTGATCAGTGCCAGCGGCAATGTCTTGAGAACATCATGAGACAGGAAATAAAATGGGGGCAAAAGGATAAACACATTTTTAAAATTACCCAGTTCTTAAGTCACATGAAAAAAAAGAAAAAAAAGGAGAAGAATCAAATGTTTTTTTTTTTTTTTTTTTCCCCTTCACCCTTTTCAGGCACAGGGTAGAAAAGCAGACTGCTTGAGATTTCCCTCACTGTCGGAGGCCGCCAAGTGAGGACAGGCCTGCCTAGGGGCCCGAGGTTGGCAGCCAGTTGTTTTGTTTACCTTCCCTTCAGTATCCGGGAGACGCGTTGTCAGAGGTCTTTAACAAAACCAATCTCCTAATGCTACTGGTGCCTGTGTTTACTTATTTATTTCATCATTTGTGTTGGCATGCCAGTCACATTTGAGGCCGTCTGAATAACTTCAAACGTCCACAAAGGCGTGATGGACATGGATTGTGCTTCATGGTGAAAGGGTGTGATTTTTAAAAGGCACTGATGAGGTTATTACTGCACTTTGGGCTGCTGGCTGACAGCAGTATGGAGCAGCAGACCCCTTCTGTGCTAAAAGCATAGGGTGTGCTGTACATCATCTGATATAAGTGAGGTGATGGAGGGCACGCGGGGAAGTGACTGCACTCATGTAACCGTTTTCCAAATATTTTCCATATGGGGGGGAAAATCCTCTATCCAACTGTATTGTTGCGTTTTCCTGAGCATAAATGAGAAATTATATTAAGTTTAATTGAGTTTTGAAACAAAACAAAACATTTCACATCATTGAAAAGGATTCAGGATCCACTCACATCCACTATTATTTTAAATTACACACACACACACACACACACGTTTCGAGGAGATGTGCCATTCCCCTGTCCCCGAGTGCTTACCTCCATATTTTTTGAGTCCTTGTACCTTGGCAGACGGGTCCAACCATATGGCAGAACTAAGTGTTGATTATCATCCCATCTCATATATCACACACATACCCGATAAAACTAGATATTCATCACTCATGTAGCACTTGTTTGTTTTTTTTTCTTCTTTTTCTCTGCTCTCGCTGTTAAGTAATGACAGATGAACAGTCTACCTACAGCTCCACTGATCCAGAAATATCAAATGGGGTTTACATGCCTGTGCCAATAGTCTGTCTTTTTGTCATTGAATCACAAATGTCGGTTGCTGGTTGCAGAAGAGTTGCATTTCTCATAATTAGTTTGATCTTTGCGTGTAGTGAGTACGTTCCAAAAAAACAAGAAACTTCTCCCCAGGTTTTTACTTAATTCCACTCTGTGATTATTTGATCAAAGCTCCTACCGTTTGTGAAATGAAAACTAAAACACATTTGTTCAGTCTTTAAAATGATTACAAACTAAATCGGCTTCTGCAATGAGAGCAATTTCTTCACCTAGATTTGCTAGAACAAAACGAGTTAAATGGAAATGGTAAAAATAGACAGTATATTAAATACCGTACAAGTTAATAGTGCCCGAGTAGGTGTTTCTTCTCTTAGATGTTAGCGCTCTCTTTTTGAATGAAATCTAAAATATGCAAACGCCTGAGCATGTAGATTAGAGCATATATTATCATATGTCATGTCAGGATGATCAAAAAGCCTAATGAGTAACACAGATATAATGATTACCTATGTGCCTCTGTCTCTGTGCTGCAGCAGCAGAAAGGCTGCCATTGCGCTTCACTTATTTATGCAGCACTTAATTAGTCATAATTTTATACAACTAATTTACTCAGGACGCATTAAATAAACATAGACGTCTAATTAGAATAGTGTTATACTTGTTGGATTGAGCGCAGGTACACACACACACACACACACACACACTCTCAGATGCCGTGTTCATTATCAGGCTAATACCTTAGCAACTGATGCCTTGAGCATAATAGAGTGAGAGTGATTTGCATCAACAAATACTTTACTGTGCATATATGCATATCATACATTACCGTAACACATGTAGGATAAGCTCCTAATTCCTAGATCAGCAAAAAAAAAAAAAGTAATAATACAGCGTACGAAGTGTTAAAGCCACAGTGCTGTGTACATTTTTGAGTAAGCTTTGCTTTTCTATTTCTAAGCTTCCTTTCCTTTTATTGTCTATACGCTTTTGTCTGAAATACAGTGTTTTGAGTTTTTGGCAGGTTGTTATTGTCTGACAGTATTGGCTCATCACACATTCGTTGTAACCAGCCCACCTGGATTTATTACACAGTAAAAGCTACTCTTAGCGTTTTTCGTATGAATAAATCTTAACCCAGATCAGAAAATGTCAAATATCTGTGACGACGAGTATTCTGTGTAATATTCAGTGTGATCCACCATGATTTACTGAACATATTCAAGGGATTCTCCTCAGAAATGCTAATGTTAAAGTGTAGATTTTACTTTATTGGTCCTACACTGGGGAAGTACAACATAGGAATATAAAGACAATTGCTGCTATATACTGATACAGAGGGAAAACGTTGAATACACATGTATAATCACCAGGATGTGATACTGTATATTAATGTTAGTTTCTTCAGTTCTCATATTCAGTACATATCCCTTTTTGATTGAAGCAGATTAAATGTTTATACTAGTTAACTATTGTCATAGCAACTGAGGTCCCCATGTATGTATTTACAATGCTTAAACGTCATTTATTCCCTCTGTGTCACATGTGATACTGCAGAATCTCCCTCTATAGCAGAGTAGTGCAAATGACACCGACACAGAAGCTAAGATGAATGCGTACTTACTGACACATACATTCGGAGTATCAGAGAATCCCATCCACTTTGAGTGAGCGTGGTGTTTTTCCGCCTGCAGCAGTCATCAGCAGGCAGCAGCCGGCAGGCTGTGGCGCATGCGAGCAGTAGGACAGTGCATTAATGAAATGTTAATGGCTGAATTAAGACCAAAATAACCAATCTAGCCTGGACTCCTGTGTGAGTCCATTAGCATCACTGTGCCATGCTGGGCCAAATGATAACACTAACCCCCCCCGCTTCCACAACCTCTATCCAAAGCAGTGAATATGGGGCCGGGGGCCCATGCAGGTAGATGACAGCGGCGGATGGGAGGGAGGTAGAGACATTTCTCCATCTGCCTGACCTCTGCTTGGTTGCTGCTGTGAGAGCATTGCTATTGATTTACAAATGGAACTGGGTGGGCAGAGAACGACTGGGAGAGTCACTCTGTGATTGATGGATGACATCAACAACAGTTTCCATTTAGTTTTTAATGGTGGGATTTGTTTTGTTTTTTTGCTGTTTTAGTTGGGAGTGTGGCTTTTCCTTCAGTTCTCCTTTTATTTCACTTTGAATGAAATGTGAAATGGTGACTTTGGTCATTTTGAGGTTGGCCTTTACGTAGGAGGCTTTTTTTAAAAAATATATTCCCCATTTACATGTTTATATAAATGTAGAATTGATTTTAATTGAAACCTGTTTGGCTTTTGTAGTTTAAGAAACTGTTTATTGTACGTAGAGGCAATGGCCTTGCTTTATTGAAACAGCCACACCGTTTGTTTTTCGTGTTTTACAATGTAAGCTTACTACGCAAAGAGAGACAAACAACATACTTATGTTACACAAAGTCCACTGTAGTTTTTTGATGTGCTTGGAGAAGGGAAGGGTGAGCGTAGGAGTCAGTCATTTCAGTGTCTTGAAATTCAAAACTTACATTATTAGTTGTATTAAGTTGTACAGCTACACTTTAGTAGCTATCTGTACAGTCTGACCTGATGAAACTTGCTCCCAAAGTGGGTGTTCTATTGCTTAAAATACAGTATGTGTTAGCGGAGGAAGTGACCTTTGGACACTGTCTCTTTAAAAATCAACCAAGGGGTCAGTGCTGGCCCGCGTCCATCTAAATGATTGTAGCTCAAGTTCACTTGGGTCTGATCTTGATTTGGATTTTATTTAATTACGAGTATATGAATGCCTGTCTTGCTTTGCAGTAATTCTGTTATTCTACATCATGGAAAGTGTAATTGAGACCACACAGGGCATTACAGGGCAACATTATGGCTGAGGAGCTGAGTGATGTGTCTACGTGTGACGTGCTGCTCCCTGTTTCTTAATTAGAAACTTGGATCACTATGTCACTCCGAGAATCGCACGAGCATGTTTGCCGTAGATCTCATAAATAAGGAGGGGCCAGGGTGTCATGGGTGTCCCCCGAGCTCCCACATACCAAAGTACATCTGCTCACAAACATCCACGGATAGTTCATGAAAAAAAATCAGAGCAAGATAAATTAGAGCTCTTAACCTGGTAATGTCCTCTAATTGGGGGGAAGCAGTAATTGGTTTAAGCATTAATCAGATTTGAGTCGGTCGTGGTTAAGTGTTGCGCAAATGTAAGGTTTCCTGTTGAAGTATGAAAAGAGTTTTTGTTGGAAATAAATGTGTTTGTGCCGCTGGGATTCTCTGGAGCACATTATGTGATCATGATGACCCTTGGATTCAATGACCAAATATGCACTTAGTGGCTGTAATGCTCGTACAGTGCGCTTTGTGGGAAATTTGTCTCTCTTAAGTGGAGTTTCATTCTTGTGAGAGGTTGTTCCAACTTTATATATTGTGCTGCCTTTATTGACGTTGCATTTAGCAATTTGAATAACGACCGAATGTATTGGCGGATTGGAATGTCTGTTACAATCATCTTCGAGGTCATGGCGCAACAAAATACCGCCAGATTGTGGCCTCATGACACCAAATCTTGAGTCAATTACTAAATTACAGAGTTTTATCCTGGGGAAGATTAAAACGGATAACATTGTTTTGGATGGGATTGATGCGATGGACCCTGCTTTCGTGCTCATGGACCGTTTCTCATAGACCAAGAAAACCACATTTTTCTCTGTTATTGACCGAAATAATATCTAATAACTAAAACACAACACTAGTAGCATGCAAAAACGCAGAGTAGGGGTGTTAATGATTAACTGTTGATTAACCAGTTGAAGATGTTTTAATTGAAACATTATATTTTATTAATTGTATTGTTTGTTTTTTTTCCATTTATTAACAAGTTTAAATGACTAAACACTTAACTGTAAACATAATAGTGGCGAATTGTTTTTAATATAAAAAAGTATAATAATAAAACAAAGATCAATTATAGTGCAGCATGTTAAAAAAAGCAAACATTTTCAACTTCACATTCAGTGAGTCTAACAGTCCCAGCTTGTATTCTATTTTCAAAGCGGCACTGCTTACAAACACCGCTTAAACTCATACTAAAATCAGTTGCTTTAACGGCTCGACGTCGACGACAACATGCAAGACTTGGCGATAGTGTTACGTGGTCTGGGGAAATTGGGAAATGTGACTGTGACACATTTTTTGTACATGAATACACGTATGAACGCACAAACACTCTTCTCTAGATGTGAACACTGAAAACAAATGCTGTCAGGTTCATGTCTGTGTGTCACAGTGACACCAGTGTCATCAGAGAGAGTTTCTCTCCAGCCTTAATTAATAACAAGGCAAAGAATAGCCTGCTGCTAATTTCCAAACTAAGTAAAATGGATCCTATAATGTATGTTATGGATTACCTGACTTTTGTATATGAAGTCATTCAACTTGCACAACATTTGCTACCAGTGTACAGTATGTGTATAATTTTAAAGGGACTGAGCTCATCATTTCAGCTTGCAGAGCAGCTCTGCCTGCACTGTGAGGAATGTTTGTATAATTAAAGCTCTCATGTACAGTACGTACAGTCTCGACTTGGTTTGATGGTTTGGTGGCATTTGCACTCTTTCGGGGATCAAACCTGTGAAAGACACGATCCTTGCTGTAACCCACTCCTCCTACTTGCTGAAAATGATTTTCTTAAAGCAAATGTCATTTTGGACTACAGAGGGAGTGAGTTTTTTTTTTCCTGCATTATGCAGAGAGGAGCTGCCAGCAATGCACAGTGGTGTAATACATGTAACATCACCATGGCTTTCAGAAAACAAGTCCTGGGGTGGGTTGAGGGAGTCAGAGGGGGTAAAAAAATCATAAAGCTGTGGAAAGAAAAGGTTGTCACCTTCACCTTGTGTACTTGTCATTTGCTCAGCGTCAGGTCATTAAATTCACATTAGGCCTCTCTGAGGGACCTTCGGATGTTGTTAGTGCGCCTAAATCTGTGTCGCAGTAAAAAAAAAAAAATCACAACTTCCTCCTCTTCCCACGACGGGGGAAAACATACACATTAAAGCGGCTGTGTTGCACTTTGCATTCTGACACTGGATCATTATGGTCACTCCTGTCTGTATTTATTTTTTATTTTTTTACATTTTCTGGGGTTGATAATGGAGACTGGGGCACAGGAGAGACGTTGGCCATGTCCATTTGTCCATCCCCTGGAGGACGGGGCTGGATCTGAGTCAAAGTTTTAGATCGCTGCCACTAAGCTGGCATTAACTCCAGGTCCCCCGGGATATCTGCGTGAATCATTTATTAACACAAACCTGCAGTAGCCTGTTTCAAATGTCAGATCACGTTATACCCATGTACATGGATTATACAAGTATAATCATATTTCCATCATACTCATCCTGTTTTGTCCGAGATTGTGAGTTTCACATAACAAAACGAGAGAGAGAGAAATTTTCCACATCAAGATCAGTTTTCACACTTCATCGTGGACAACAGTTAAATAATGTTTGTCTGTGACTCTGAGTGATGTCAGCTCGGGTCACGTCATCTGGATTTAGAGTGTGGGGGGATGCTATACGGTCAATATCATATACGGTCACAAAAAAAAAAAAAAATCATTCTAAAACTGTACAGTGGTGAAGTTGACAGTTCCAGATATTTTATTGAATGAGACATGTTTAATCATCATGAGGAAAGATTTGGGGACTCATTTCAAAGAGAAGCTGAAATTCACTCTTATATTTTCATGAGCAAAAATCCCCCCCCAAAAAAAACAACAAAAAAACTGCAAGACCGTTACACAAGTATTTATTGGGAGCAGTGTGATGGTGGTGACGATGACCTTCGACGTGTTTGTCTGGCCACGTCTGACATTGGCCACCCCATTTGCCTGCATATTATTGTTTATGAACAGGACTGATGGGGGTGTGAGGGGGGGGTTTATAGGTTGGTGTTGGACTGACAGCTGCTGTGTTTGGCTGTTGACCAGAGGCCTAATAACTATGGCATGAGCGAGAGACATTACCTGTGAGCAGCTGCCATCCAGTCGCATGACACTCTGCCCAACAATAACCATTCAAAATGTGAATAGAGTCACTAATAATGATTTGAGCGGCTCAGCATCCTCGGACTGAAATTGTTCAAACTTAAGTTTGTGACCTCTGGTCTCATCCTGTTTCTACACACGGATAGACACAAACGATAAAAAAGTAACTATTGTATTATCTTAAAAAACAGCTGTGGACTCGGGACATCTAAACTATGAATGTTGCAGCAGAGCTTTTCAAAGATTTTCAGACTCATAATACATGAGGCCATTACTTTGCTTTTCAAACAGTACTCTCTACTGCTGGTTCATCAATCACACACTCATTGTATTGGCTTCTCCCTTTTTCCTCGTATCTTCTCATCTCTCATCTTTATACACCAGTAGATCTCGGCAGCTTCGCCACGTCCTGTGAACGAGACAGCTGTGAAAACAGTGTGGAATCTGTTGCAACTTTTTTTCAATTTTAACCAGATTTTGCAGGGATAATGGGGGGAACAAAAGATGTGACGTCCCGGCAATCTACTGTTCAAAGCTCCATATGATAATTGATGAAAAGTTCAGTCTGAATATGCAGTGGAAACATTTTGGATGGCTTCCTTATGATTGAAGTGAGGTGACACTTAAGTGCTGCATACATTTGCATCTGTTATAGCCATCTTTACATACATACATACATAATGTGACCCTCAGGATGTGAAAAAATAAAAAATAAAGTTTGCTTGTTATACAAAAAGGGGGAGATATGCTCCCTCTTTAAATTGCAAATCAGACCCCATGTGCTTCCTCCAGGTATTTTCATAAGATTCAGATTTACTTTCTTTGATTGTTTTATATGGCACTTTCATTTTAATTGTAAAAACCAACTGGAAAAATACATTTGTACATATGTAAACACATTAGTCCGACTAAAATCAAGCTAGTCTTAGTCGGACTAACATACCTGGATAATGCGATTCATGGTCGGATTACTCCTCCTTGTATATGCTTAGTTGGACTGGAGTCGGACTTGGTGTTCTACACAATTACGGACAATTCACCATTTAAAGGAAGTGCAAAGTTAGTTTGCTACACATGCAGCCCTTTTACTGTCTTAATGTCCTATGCCATATACATGTATGCAGCGTGATTCTGCAGTAAAATGCATAAGGTTAAATGCTTAGGAGGCCTAATCCCTTTGGGCCCACTTATTCCAAATATTTGTTTGGATGATAGTGTCCCATGTCCAGCAACTGGCATATACAGCACCATTTTATTTTATGTAGGCACAGCCGTTTCACAAATACAAATCCCCTGAAATTTATCACAGCGAGAGAATAATGTGATTAAGTCAATGATTTGCAGTAAACAACCAGTCAGTCCACTATAAAAGCCCTTTTAAGTCAGCAGGAATTGAAGAAAGAAGACGTCAAAATACAGTGTTCCCTCTCTGCTGGTGGATGGGCAGCGGCCTCATTTTATTCCAGTGCATGTATAAAACACAAAGTGGGAATAGGTTTGACTGATCTATCCCATCTAATATGCGACTTTCTCTCCTTTTTTCTGCTCATAAGTTGCAAATGGCTTCATTAAAACAAAAGCACGACCATAGGGAGCACATAAAACATGCTGCCTCTACCTAATATGGTATTTATGACCGGGGCTAAATGTAGAGTGAATTAAACTTTAAAGGATTGCAGTCAGGTAGACTCGCCGACGTTTGTGCAGGAATGTCCATTAACAAGATGAAAGAAGAGAGAAGAGGGGTGTGTGGATATGAGCATGTGTGTGAGTTGCGGGGGGGGGCGGGGGCGGTATTCCCTCATGGCTGCTGGTGGAACGTCAGCTACTCAGCCAGACGCCCGGCTGGAGCTAGACACCTTACAATGAAAAATCAACTGATAGGGTCGCTCAGGAGCCCCAACTTCCTGTATTTACAGAAATAATTAAAATGTAATATCATCAAAAGTGACTTCTCCCACCTCCCTCGATCCATCTCTCCACCCCCTTCACCAGCGAGTCCCCTCTTACTCATTGCCTCACTCTCTGTGAAGGAGAAAATAATCTGCTGGAGAAAATAAACCAATTAACAGCTGATGCTGAGATGCAGCGAACGAGGCGTGATGTATATAGAATGCTTATTAGAGACCAGGTTCAGGTCTAAATAATCACCCAAAAAAGCTCTGAAACAATTCTACATTCCGCAGTTCTGGGTTTTCCAGTGGGGAAGTGGAGGAACACATTTTGTCAGTCACAACCTGGCTGACCTGCTTTTAATAGAATAGATTTAATAGTGTTAAAATCTATTCTTAGAACAGGTCAGGAACTGATTGTGTTTAGTTTAGCTTTAGATGACTCAAAAAAAGAAATCCTCCAACGTCTGATACACCAACTAACTACCTTTTATGAAAGGAAATAAACAATTTTCTCTATTTATTTTAACTAGGGTGGTCATAATTTATCTCACAATTGTCCACAGCAAATGAATCACATATATTTTATTTCTTCCAAACTCGCCATAAAGTGATATTTTTCAAGTTTCTAATACGCTTATCAACATGAGATTGGAATACAAAGTGCCGAAAATGAACCATTGGTGCTCAGCGCAGCAGCTGTGATGATAGGCGGTGTGTAGGTTGATAAAAAAAATAAAATAAATATAATCATGCTTGATGGCTTTGTCTCTGTATGCCGCCCAGGAAAAGCATATTTCTGCCATAATGTCCCTGTCACGGCCCTCCCACCTGCCTGATGGTCTCGGAGTCTGCAGCCATGCGTGCCTTCCTGGCTGCCCTTGAGGGCCCACTGGCATGTTACAGCTCTGTCCACAGGGTCCAACAGTGGAGGAGAGTGGGCCGGAGGTGCAGGGGCCAGCTGGTTCTACTGCTCCTGCACTGGACCTAGATGCTGCAACGCGACAGTTCAGGGGGTTTGCAGTGGAACTAGCAAGCCTAAGGCTCTGGTGCACTGTTTGTAGCTCCACACCGAATCCAACCAGAGCACATTGAGTTTGACCGTCTGTGTCAGCTCATTTCTGACTGACTGACCGTCACTATTTGCATTAGCGAGGAAGTTTGACCATGCTGGAGCAGTAGGAGGCTTTCAACCTCTCTTCCGATTGGCCGCTGAGCTGTTGTTGCTCCAGAGGGAAGCAGTAGAGATATTTGATATACTGTATATACAGTATATGGTTCAAACTCGGAATGCGCTCTGTTTTAATTACATACAGTAAGTTGCAAAAAGGGAAATGTATCATTGCTGCCAAGGAGGTTATTTTTAATTTGTTTGCATTTGTCTCCGCAGCATCACTCAAAAAGGCTCAAAAAGAGACATTGATTAAATGTACTGGGGGTGGAGGTTATCATAAAAGGAAGAAATTATTAGGTTTTGGTGGATGTATTTATATTACAGTGTTTTAATGACTCTGTGGGGAAAGAAAGGTTTGTGCTCTCTGAGTGCTTTTTCAATTTTTTTTTTTTAGGGAGGGGAATCAGAAAGTTAAAGTCAACTTATCTTATTGTTAATCACAGGTTGTCTTTGAGGCTTATGAGATGAGTGCACTTGCAAGTATATAGATATGCCTCCCAGGGCAGCTTCATGCTCGTATTCAATTATTTATAATGTGTCTTCACATTGTATATTTATATTTATGTAATGTCAGTATGGTATATGGTATAAGTCAAATAAGCGCTAAAGGAACTAAACATATTATTCTCTTGGAAACATATTCATATATTCTTCTTTATATTAGTGTTTATATGAGTTGCTTACGGCGACTCAAGTTCAAAGTTGACTTGGTACAAATGTGATCAGTGTGTGCTTCTAAAGTTTTCAAGTAGTTTAGGTGTAGAAACTTTGAGGCAGTTACTTGTTGAGTAGTTAATGAATGGAAATGATGCTTTTGATTCATATTGTGTGTCCTAATGTGCTAGTGACAGTATAGGATGATAACATGGTGAACACATGACCTTGTCTACCACTACATCAGATGACAACTCCATGTTGTCCCTGTGCTCTTGTCAAAGGCGTAATATTTTATAGAGTAAAGTCACATCTTGCAATATTGTGTGTGGGGATACACAGGTAAGAGAGTAAATATTTGAAATGGCCACAGGGATCATACATCTTGGATAGCTGTGCGACATGCACAGCTGTAATGGCTTACATCCTCACTCAGTCTCTCTCCCCCCACACACGTCCCGCGAGGCTCACCCACCTTTTTAACGTTTTAGCTCACAGATGGGCGAAAAAGGTTCCCTTGCTTTTACGTGACCTCTGTTGAATGTAAAAATTTGTGACACAAAGTGGCGCGGTTTCATATTTGTTTAGCGGTGACTGGCTCACTGTGCCAGCATAATGGCACGGCTCCGGTAGCCAGATCACCAGAGGCGGTGCATCGGGGGAAACAACCTGGGATCACCGTGCTGCTGATTTATGCATGAACCATGTGCTCACTTTACAGAGACAGACGGAGCCGACTTTAACGGAGGAGATGTTCGGATGGGAAAACGTTCTTTTTTTTTTTTAGTGATGTAGGGGGAATGGGGATGACAGGGATGGGTGGAGGTCTTAACAAAGAAATTACATATTCTGATGTTGTATTCATACCAGCTACCTGTCTGTTTGAGCCATCTGTCATGTGAAATGAGGGACATTAGGGAAACAGAAGGGACAACAAGCCAGTAAAGCATCCAGCTGCATGACTGAAACCCCACTGAAAACCTGTTACCTAAACATAGCATTTTTAGAGTTAGAAAGTGCTGACAGAGGCTCATGTAATATGTCAGCATCATTTTACTTAATTTTCATGAACCTGCAGTTTGAATGCTCGCCTGGTAATCAGTAGCTGCTCACTTGTGGCTGCCTGTGTTATTGGCACATATGAATTATGTTCCTTAACAGTTATTTGAAAGGCACAGAGACCAACGAAACAAAAAGGTTTACTCATAACATGTCATTCATGTTTGCAGCCAGTATTCTCATACTTAATATATGAGCCATCAACTGAGTGCCCATCCCAGGTGACCACAACATGCTATGACATGCTGACAGCACAAACAGATTGCAGAGCACTTGAACCATACTGCGTTAATGCTGAGCGGATGATGTTTCAGGTCATCGTTCCAACTGTGCGTCACACGGGGTTGTAATGGCCATCGGCCTGCTTTCCCTTCTGTTGTACAGTAGCAACGCGGGATAAGCTTTTTTGACCATTGAAACAATAAGAAATAAATAATCTTCAAATCAAAACCACAATCTGAAACATTACAATTGTCAAATCGCAAAGTATCTGCAATTTGATTGTTCTACTGTATTTTTGCTTGCAAGAGCTGCAATAAGCCTCTTAAATGTGAAAATATACAAGCCACATGGTGGAGTAGTGACTAGCACTGTTACCTCACTGCAAGAAGGTCGCTGGTTCTAATACTGAAATAATAGTAATAGTAAAGTAATAGTAAAACAATAGCTAAATTGTTTGGTCCTCTCGGAAACTAAGAATATTATGCTTTTGGCAATAGATGTAAAAAAAGGTCTGTTTTATAAACATTATAAAAAAATGATAATATCGATTGATATTGATATTAGAGTCTTTTGTGCCATAGAAAACCTTTTCTTTGCCATTAATGTATGAAAGTAATGATGCAAAATACTCCATACTGACTGGTTGTTTGCCATACGGAGTATTAATATTACTATACATCATTCTTAAGGAAAAAAAGCCCATATTGCTGCTTACTTTAGTAATAACTCAACCACGAGAATGTGCTTGGAAATCTAACCCCCTGAGCATCGCTCTCCCTGTTTAGCTTGACAGCGCTCTCCTTAAACAGGCTGTGTATCCATATTTGAAAGCACCACCGGCTGCGTAGGTAAAGACAGGAATTTGTAGTGACAAGGGGAGCATCAGCACAACAGAGGTACCTAAGGAAAGAGACAACCTCTTCCAGCGGAGGCAAATGAGCCTTGTCAGCTGGCAGTGGCACTAATTCTAAAGAGTGCGTTGAATTTCCCTGGGATTCCAGGAGAAAGGCATAATGGAGAAAGCACTAAGAATTTTATAAGCCAAGATGGGGGGAAATAAGAAAGGAAAATGTAACTTTCACTGAAGTCTGTCTTTAAAAAAGAAGCATTAAAGTTGTTTGTGATATTTGGGCGCCCACTATCTCGAGTCATTGTGCGTAGTAAAACAGACCTGCTCATTCTGTGCAGTAGAAACGCTGGATAAATTACGAATTAAGCTGTTGCATATTGTCACAGTAATTTGGTGGACAGCAGGTGCACCTGCTTAGCTAAAGTTTTTCCAACTCGGTGCTCTGCAAAAACAGGAATAACTGGAAGAAGCTGAGGCTGTAACTTTGCCTTGACACAACGCAGGGAAGATAACAAATCCTATTCATTCCAATTGCGACAGGAAGAGTGATTGTGATCACTTTTTACACCATTTTTGCAGAGAAAATTATTTTAGAAGACATCTAGACGCTGCTTTATCAAAAACACCATAATTGTCATCAGTAAGAATCAGAATGTGTGGCTTCAGTAATCAAGACGTGTATGTTGGGATGTGATTTGTCATTAATGTCATGTTTTAATAAAGAGACAACATTGTATTTATCATGGGACACGTAGACGTGTGGATCATGATTACTACCACCAAAAAGAAACGTGTGCACTGTTCACTCATGACAAAAATGGTTTAACTCAAAGTACTGGGAATTTATTATGTCAGGTACAGAGAGGGTTGTGTCATATTAGTTCACCAATTATATTACAAACACTAAATTCACTTTCCAGTTGGGAATGTCTGAAATGAACAATCGTTGATTCCTCTTTGGTGTATTTAAGCAATGCCCAAATGTCCTACACATTTAAGCTTTTCATTGTTGGATAATGGAGATCTTTTGTACGTGAATGCTTCTGCTCAATGTCTTTCGAAAGCTTGACACTGTTTACCATGCATCCCTGAGGTTTATTACGAATTGTAAAGTGTCAGCACGCCATTGCGAGTTATAATCTCGGGGTGGGATGGCCAGCTCTGGCCACCCGAAGAATCAGTCATTGGTATATATTTCATCTATAAGGCAATAGTCTTAGACTACTGCCTACCTACATTTGTACCTTAATTTCACTGAGAAGTGCTGAACTTTGTCCATTGACAAGATCATTTGTTGCTTTCCGTTCCATTTGCCCGTATAGAATTGGGTAAAATGGCTTTAGTTCATTCTGCATCTTTTGCATGGAATATGTAGCAGAAAGACTGGAACACTTTCAAATCCAAACTGAGAGGCTTATTTAACCTTTTCATGGTTAAATAAAAAAAATAATAAATAGAATGATCAGTGTTTAAACTGTACATTGTGGTGTATGTTGCGTTTAGGATCCTTCCTGTCAGTCTGTAGAACCTGCAGTGAAGACCGCATCAAGGAGCTGTTGAATGGATTTCAATGACACTGCTTTTAGTGGAGACTTTTTAATTTCCCACAATGATCTTAATGCAGGTTTAAATGCTTTTTGATGATTGTAATCTGAAAGAAAAACATCAGTCCCTTGAACCTTCTTAACAAGTTAATCTAGGAAATCTAACAGCTATTACAAACAAGTCCGTGTCCTAAATAACGCCCGTATCTGCTGGGTATTCTGCAGCTGTAATAGGACATGTCTCTCTCAGGTCATCACTGTAAATGTGTTTATACTCAAATGTACCGAGTTAAAAGGAAACTAGTTGTTTACCTAGTTGCTAAAATCTCAGATACTGTACATGTGTAGTATTATCTTCTGGGATTTAGTTATCCCCTTGTCCCCCCCCTCAGAAATATTTATACTTGAGTGTCACAGTCACATCTGTTCAGGTATGCACTGCCTCGAGCAGCGTCAGTGAAACTGCCGCCGACTCGCTCTGCATTTTCCGTGTCTCGCCGCTCACCTCCGGACCTCTCTGGACAATCTTTCACCGTCACTTCAGAGGAAAACAGATGTAAAGCTCATCTTCCCCATCCGCGTCTCGGGGACACCTCTGAGCTCACCGTCAACTCGGAGGTCCCTCAGCGACAACTGTCCTGATTTCAAGTGACATCAGAGTCAGTCTTCAGTCACTCTGATGCTGTCAAGGAGTCGGCTGAGAAGAGCTGATGGCAGATGGCCTATTTATACCCCAGTCACCTGATCTCTCTCTGCCCCACAGGCCAAGAATATTAAATAGACAGCAGCATATTCTGAAATGTGTGAGTGACCTCGAGCTCACAGATACTCACGGTTATCTGCTCTTTATTTTTAACTTACCTTGATAAACACATGAAGGACTCTCCTGCTCGTCATAGGTCACGGCTCTAATGTTGCTCAGGTTTATCGTTTTATTCCCTCTCGAGTCTCTTCTTACAATCTTATGCAGTCATGGTTTATTGATAGTATTAGCTGTTTTAATACGAGTACTTTTAGCTGATTAACCGCAAATGTGTTTTCCTTCCACGTTATTTCATTTTTAATAAATAGTTGTGATTTTTATTTATTAATTGTGAAGTTAAACATTGATATTGACATAATATGTGGTATTCCTTCTCTCTCATCCAGCAGATGATGCAGTTTTGATGCATGTTACCAGTTCATTCCTTCATCCTTGTCTGATCACTCTCTAACTGTTCATTTATCACTAAAACCTGTTTCCTTTTATCCTTCCTTCTCACAGACTCATTCTTTTATTTTGACATTTACCTTACTCATGACGTGGTAGTTCCCTTTGCATGAGTTCTCATCCCCTCCCTCTTTCCCTTCTTCCCTGACTATCCGTCATCCATTTCTTTATCCATCTATTTTAACAAGTGGGTGGTTTGCAGGAAGCCCCTCAGCCTTGGACCTTTCCCTCCAAACATGAGGGAGGTGTTGACCGACATGGGGCAGATTGGCCGGCCAGTGAAGAGACTGAATTACTGTAATCACATTTACTTGGCCCTTATCTGCATGTTTGACATTTTGCCTCAGTGGTCCAGCAACCAAAGTGTAGGTCGAGCTGAACCACGAGCTGTCAAAACTCGCTGCTTGGCCCGTGCCATGTTAAACACCCAACATCTGGGTCCGCCGTAAACACTCAGCCGCTCGTAATCAGCCCCACATGTGGTTACGCTCAGGCGAAACGTGCTCCCGTCCAGCGAATGGACATAACGGATAACTGTCAGGTCTGCGAGAGCCTTCATCTTGCGTGAAACGGATACAGTGTCGGGATTACAATTTAATAAATATTTGAACTACAGCTCTCCTCCTATTATAATTAGGGCAGGTTTCAAATGGGCCTCCTATGTTTGATCTCGACGCCATCCAGATACAGAGCTGGAGATGGGACATTTATTTAATAACAGCTGCACTGCAAACCTCCAGCAGCTGGCAGTTAAAAGAAAACTCCTCCCTTGGATACTGTTACATTCATAGATATCATCAGTCTGTGATTTCAATGCATTCCTGGACTTATTCTGTGATGAAGTGGTTTTAACTTGCATGTCTAGTTGAGCCCACATCCCCTTAGACTGCCTCGGTTAATTGTGATTGAGTCATTCATCCTGCTCTTCCCAGAATAACCCATGACAACAACCTCTAAAGACGGGTTGCCACCTTGTTGCTTGGATGCAGCTAGCTACTCAAGTGGTGCACAAAGCCCAATCTTTGTGTTGGACGACCTTCCTCCCTCTTGTGAGCTTCTTTCTGTGTATTGTCGTTTTGTGTGTTGAAAAGGCCTTTTTTTAGTCGACCAATGCCAGAATAAAGCTAGAAATCAAATATTTTCTACTGTAAGGGCTTTTTGAAAAGTGCCCACAAATGTTTGCTTATTATCAGTAAGTATTGTGCTGTAACAAACCTGTCATGAATTCTCAATGAAATCCCCGGAAATAACCTGGCACAGTTTACCTGACTGCAAACTGCTGCTTGTTATTCATGCAACTTCTCCTAGAACTCCTCTGCGTCTCCCAAACCCCCTCAGGTTCAGGGCAGATGTTCTCAATACGAGATCAATGAGGGGTTCATTTCGCTCTCTTTGTTCCCTTCTGTTCGCTGCAACGCCCATACTTCTCACGATTATTCAACAACAAAAAAAAGAGAGAAAAGAGAAACACAAATGGCATATATACGGGGCCATGTGGTGCTCCTGATGCAACAAAGAGTTCGACAATTGAAGCCAAGAAATTATTTGAAAACGGAGTACAGTTTATTTTTAACTTTTCCCTTGAATGTAATAATTAACTTGGAAATATTCCACGTTTATAAAAACATATGACAAAATGTTCACTAAACCTTTGTCCAGGTGTTACACTCTGATTATATTGTCTGCACACTGTATATCTTATTCTTTTTTCTATTATGTGATATTTGAAAATTATTACCTTTTATTACCCAGACTCTAACACCCTCTTGTAGGACTTATAAAGGATCATCTCAGAACCTTCAAATAGTAAAGTATGTATTAAGTTTAGTATATGCTACAAAATGAATCACTATTAAATAAAATCATTGTAAAATATAGCTCTTGTATCTCCCTGAGGAATCGCAGGATAAACTGTGCTGCTTTACTGCAGCCCCCACCTCTTCATACAGTGACCCACACGTTATTTACTTAACCTGTTTCATGTTCAAATCCGCCGTTGTCCATGTTGGTTGACCCTTTATCTGCAGCGTTGTTTGTTGTGCCGCTTTTTTATTATTTGCTGTCATAATGAGCAAGTTTCCTCACAAGGCTTGTTTAAAGTTTCATTATCTGATGAAAGATGTGTTACCATGCTGACATGCTCTGAAGCTCCGTGCATCAGCACCCATCGACCTAGGTGTGTGCACCCATGGATGTGTATGTTGCACTGGGGCTTCTCCCTCAGCCTAGACCTATACATCATCCCCGGTGACGGCGTCTTCCGGGCACCGGACCAACTCGCATTGGCCCTCGGGGGTCAAGCTCTTAAATGAGATTTCAGCACCACTCATCCGTGCTCTGGTCTTCTCACCTTTTACCAGGAGAACAGGAATGACCTTTGACCGCGGGGATCTGTGAGCAGCCACCGTCCTTTGCCAAGTGGTGACCCCTCAGCTTTAGCCAACCGTGCCTAAGCTGAGAAGACAGAGTGAGGAAGTGAGGCCTCGGTGTGTGGAAGGAGACCACAGAGGTGTGAAATGAAAAGTCCTCTTAATTCATGTTTTACAAAAAGTGGCTATTTTCCCTTACAAACGGAAAACTAAAATAATTGTACGTTTTCCAATTAAATGGCTTGAAATGCATAGTAAAGGACAACAGGATTATTGTCTTATACATAGATTATTGATCTCCTTGTTGCCCTCTGTTACAGCTCACAGTCTACTGGCGTTTCTACTCCCCGAGTATTTTCCTGTAGCTGCTGTAAAGGTAAGAAAATCATACTTCACCTCAAAAAAGTTGCAATCTGCAAAGCATCCAATGTTTAGTCCCTCGTCTCAGATAGATACGAGTAAACATGCGATTAAATTCTGAAAGATCATAAAAGTATAAAACTAAATAACAAAAATGCCATTTAAAAACAGGCATTCTGCATTTTTTATATTCTACTTAAAGGCATAATCAGCGGCTTATCTGTTTTTTTCTGTCCAATTTTCTTTTCACTTCTCCAAGCTGTGCTTATCACACGAGGGCCATGTTTGTTTAGTGGCCAATGTCTTTTGCTTAAGGGAATGGGGACATAAAATCCAGGTAATAGTGGATTTAAGTAAATTTTATGTGTGTGGAAACCTGCAAAACCAATAACCCTGAAGTGGTCGCATCGACTTCCATTGAATGTCACGTGTGAGGGGAAAAGAGATATTTTTATTTTTATTCTTTATTTACTTGCATCGTAAACACTCAGCCCCTCCTCTTTGCGCGTTTACACACCAAGTACCCCCATGTATTCGTTTGCATGGAATTTAATGTTGGGCCACACTTTTTGTTCCAGAGCAGGTTAAAATGTTAAAATGAGTTCCAGAGAATTATACGTTTTGTGGTTTCATATTGCAGAAGAGCACACACTGTTTCCCAGTGGTCGGCCTTAGCCTACATACTTAACTATATACAGTACATGAGTGCATGAGCTACACATACACACACACACACACACAGAGACATACAGTACAGAAAAGCCTTTAATGTGCATATGTGCAGTTGTGTTTCTTTCTTCCTGACATCTTGCAAGTGCTGTATGTATGTCATTAATTGAGTCTCCAGCTCCCTGGAGTGGTTAGCTCTACTTGCACGGGGAAGATAGAGAGGGAGATGCTCTTTGTGTGTGTGTGTGAGAGCATGTGTGTGTGAGTGTGTGCTCTTCACACACACACACACACACAAGATCTGATGGCCTGATGATTAGGCTTGATCAGTGTCAAACACAAACTACTGCAGTGAGTGCTTTGAAAAGGAGTTTATTGTGTATTCAGGCTTTTTCAGACCCTTAGTGCTGCTTTTAGAGAACATGGTGATTTACACATTTCACCCAAAGCTGAGAAATATAATCTTGTTTTTCTCTTTGGCGATACGAGCAACACAAGCTGCAAATCCATTCTAATTTTTAAAGAAACCAGAAGAGAGGGAAAAAATATAAAATCAAAAAGTCAAAGAGAAAATACCTCTGGTGTTTTTATTCAGAGAGAGAAGATGAAAATCAAACTGTCTGCAAAAGAGGGTTAAAACATGCAATAAAACATATACAATCACAGCACATGCACCACCTGGGAAACATAAGCTGATAAGACGAGACAGGGAGTCAATATCTCGTTACAGAGCAATAAAAACTAAACCATCGGTGCAAAAGCCAAAGTACTGGGTTGTGAACAAGGAGCTGGATTAATTAAATTAACCTTTAAATTAAAATCTTCTGCTTCTTGTATGTTCAGCCCCTGTTTTGCTCAGTTACTGCTTTTAGAGACGGAATGAATTTAGTGGGTAGATTCAACAATGAATTTTCAGTGTCTGCTACTTAAAATATTCAGAAGAGCGACGAAGGAACTTGAGTTAGAAACTATCCGTCCTTCCATCCATCCATCCATCCATCCATCACCCTTATTACGCTTATTAAATCCAAGCCCAGTTGTGGAGGCAGCCGTCAGAACATATTGCTCCACAGGTGTGTCCACTGCTTGCTTCTGGGATAGTGAGGTGGTCCAGAGACAGATGGGGTGTCCTCTCTGTAGGCGCTTGGTGTCCCCCCCCAGTCGTCCAGACTACATCATTCAAATAGCCCGTGTAGGAGTCATTATAATGAGACACCTCAGAAGGAGGTGGAGGAGGAGCTTCTCGTGTCCAACTTCTTCACCCTGTCCCGAACTGTGAGCCCAGTCAGAATCCGACTTGATTTCTCGCATATGCAACTGTTCCTTATTATCGTTTTTTTTATTAAAACTGCTCAGAGATTATGAAGTCAAGCTAAGGCTCATCTCAGACTTTATCACTGCTCCAGGCTTGGACGTTCCGATTCTAATCTTGCAGTGCAGGTTGGAGGTCTGAGACCGATGAAAATTGTATCCCATAGTGGTTCTCCACAGGCTTGTATTCTCACATAGTTAACAAAAGCTTTTTTTTATTATAATTTTCTCGTGTGATAAATGATCAATACAGTATTATTCCACTGCCTCCTAATCAGTGAGTGAGGAAGTAGAAAGTAGTGAAAAGCATTAGCTTTCTTCACCTTTTGCCTTTCTTTTTCCCTTGACTCCTACTTATATACCCTTGAATAATTGTGTTGTCATTTCGAACGGAAGGAAAACTGAATAAGAGATGGTAAACGAGAGATTGTTTCATTTCTTCTCTTGCAAGTTAGGCATGGTCCAATCAGAGGAGTGTTTTTTGTCGTGGCGGGGCGGCCCTCATCGCTGAGCACAACGCGATACGGGTAAATATTTGTATCTCAGCAGTGGACGAGCTGCGCTGAGGTCAGTCGTCTGGAATCCCCTCGTTGTTTAGAGACCGCTGTTGTTACAGTTGGGCTTTTTTGGTTAGAAAAAGGAGGCATGAGAGAGACGGCGAGAGTGCCAGACTCCCCGAGGGAGAAAACTGAGCACTCACATTAAAATAAAAAAAAAAAAGGGAAAAGGAGTGTGAAGTTGGGCAAGAGAAGTCTTCTGCTGCATGCTATGTTCACAATCAACTCAAACTATTACAAAGTGGTCGTCTTTTGACAGCGTACTCTGGAATATGAAGAGAGGGAATATAAATCGACAATTATGCATATATAAAAAGACTTGCGGAGCTGCTGCCCCTGACTGAATATATTTTGTCTGAATGCAGTGGGGAGTGTCAGAATCTCATGATGGCCTCCATCCTCCTGTTCCTGCCTTGTCAAGAGTGAAATTCACGAGGGAACGTTGGCGTGTTTTGTCTGACTAATTACTCCAGCACACTTTTTCATCACAAGGTGAGTCAAGGCTGAGGCCCGATGAAAGAAATCACCTCGACTGACTCTCACCCACGCTTGCAGCGAATGAAGCCGCAGCCTAGCCACATGATGAGAATGAATCAGTGCGACTAGTTCTGCCTTGTAGGGGTAGAGAAGTGAGCGACATTAGCGGGGGTGTCATGTTTGATTGGGGTTTATTAGCGCTGCCTGTATTGTTCCTGTTCATCAACAGACTCCCAGGTAATGTGGTGATAATTGTTGCGGAAGCCTCCATCTGCTCATTTAGGGGAGGGGGGGGGAGCGGGTGTGTTGGAGTTGCCCTCGTTTCAAATCCATTTTCCCAGGTGCTGATGGGAGGCCGCGGGGTGGAGGGGGGTGGATGTTGGAAAGGGAGGAGGAGAGTAGTGTTGAGCCCTCTGTTTTATTTACCCAGGAGTGTTGATGCGCTCAACAACCAGGTTGTCTCTGCTTGTACTGGCTAATGGTTCAAACCCAGCTGGCTTTAGTTTGGGAACTGGGCTCTGGAGTAATGCATTTTGCACTTTGGCTCGCTACCAAGTGTACGGTGTTTTGGTTCTGCTCGGTACGCTGCCTTTATCGCTCAGGTGTTTGGAGCGAGTGCCATAAAATCCATAAACAAGGTGGTCATCACAGCTCAAGGATGTCATTGGAGGCAGGAGGGGGTCAAGGTGCGGCGCATGGAGGAGCGAGTCTGGAGCCAGCCAGCGGTGGAGAGCCGTCTCCGGCTCGACTGTTTGTGAAAGGCAATTCTCCTCGCTTGTAATTACACGTCTTTAATTGATAACGCGGAAAAACTGCATTGATTTGGTGTCAGGCGAAGGAGCGCGCCGGCCCGGCCTCTAATTACTTCTCAGTTCTGCAATGTCAGGTTCGTTTTCTGCCGTCACATCCGCAGCGAGGATGCAGCTGATGTGATCACACCTGAACAGTTTGCTCTTCTGTCCACAGCATTTTTCCACTGTCGATAAACAAGAATTCACGCTGATATAGTGAGCAGGAGCCGAGCTGCCCCGCTTAAGTGTCCCTGAGCAAAATGCTGATTTTCTTTCTTTCTTATTTTACTTTTTTTTCAACTCCAGGGACTGCTGCTGTGTTTTTGACCGTTGACCTCTCTGTGGAGGAGGGGAAGAGGAAAAATGTGTTTTCTCACCAAACTCAATACCACATGAAATTATGATGATGAAGAAAACAAACAAACAAACATTAAATTAACAGGGATGTAGAAGATTACATAATAATTACCTCATTTTTAGCAGGCTACAGCCATGACATTTCTGGCTCTTGAGACAGACTTTATAAACAAAACAATAAAAATTGGCTTCAAACACATTTTATTGCTGAGAGCGCTCAAGTTTGGAAAAAGTAAATTTTATTACAGGAGTGATGATTGTGGCCCTGACATTTGATATTCTCGTGAAATAACAAAATAAGATTTGATCCATGTGTTGCTTTAAGAATTACACACTATTTTGGAAAGTTGTACGAGAAAATTGGATAGATCGGAATGATATGTGGAGAGTTTTACTTCTCTTTGTCAGGATGCCACTTATTTTGATAATTTACGTTCCTTGTTGTTTGCTAGAATCCAGACAGAGGTAAGTAAAAAGGGGAAACAAACATTAAAATAACAGGAAGTGGTGCCAGAATCCATAGCTGCCCAATTCCCCTTCCCTCTTACTTGTCAGCCTTTTAGTCAAGCTATCACTATAAATATCCTCTTTGACTAAGTCAAGGCAAGGGCAACTAAAGGCTTGTTATCCGATTCCGTATAATGCCACTAATTTCTGGAAATGTAGGAGAGTGCTCTAGCTGAGGTGGTGACAGAGCAGGACCAACTGGCTGCACATGATGCTTCCTGAACAGTAAAATAGCTTTAAGGTGGGGGATAAACCAGAGTTTGTAAGCTCTTCATATGCAGGGAAAGCCAGCCTTCAGAGCCATGCTCACAGCTTACTAGAATGTGAAAAATCTGACTTTTCTCAACCTCCACTGAACATTATTTTGTTTTGCATGGCCAGATTGGAAGTAATAATAATAATTCTAATTCTGATGTACTTCATTTGCATTGTGACCAGGGTTGTTTCTTAGTTTTTGTCTGAATGATGCGGAATTAGTAATGCAGAAACACCCCTTATTAATAAATTAATAATAATTTAAAAGTCAAACACTCCCACAGGGCTGGGCTGTCTGTGCTTGGCAATGCAAGCAAACAGCTGAAAAATCCATCATTAGATTCTGTTTTTTTAAAATTTTCACTGTATATTATTGCACTCTAATTGGTGCGTGGCAAATTATGCTATTGCTTTAATTCCACAACAAGGCACTGCCCACTAAAAGACACGGAAAAAAAGAATAAAACAACAACAAATGGAGAAATCTCTCCTGTGAGATATGAGTGGTTCTCTCACGCTGGCACAATGAGAAAAATGACTTCATGTGAGACTGTGTTTTTCCTTCATGTCACATTTCGTAGAACCAGTGTATCACTGGCTCTCAGGACGGAAAGCACTACACCAGGATTATGGCTTTATTTGGCTTTTAGATACCACACCTTAGTGACCACATCCAGACATCCAGAGAAAGATGTCATTTTAAGAATTTAACATTGCATGTTTTACATGTTAGGATTAAAGAAGAAGCCTCTCGTGCACATGCACGTGCGCATTACCCACTTTACGTCTGTTTGTGCTAATAGAGAGATCCTGTCTTGGCTCGACATAAACAATGACGCTAAAAAACGATTTAATGTGGTTTTAATTAGATCTTAATTGCATTACCTGATTTTAACGAACCTCAAGAGGGAAGCGGGGTGATGCTGTTATGTTAATCTTGTTTTTTTTTATTCCTGTAAACCGTAATCTGCATTCACATGATACTATAATTTAGAAGGTGCTGTGTGAAAACAAGCAGCTCTGTCCATCTTTTTCTTCAGAGAGTTTTCTTTTTTTTGTCTTTGTTGCAGCTGAAAAAGAATTGGTGCATTTTGAGGGCTTCAGTTATGAAATGTTGTATTTGTGTATAAAATGGGTGGAGATTTAAGTGGATGAAAAACGGAGCACAAAGTAGTCTGTGTGAAAGTCTGCATGTGCAAAATGGACGTAGAAATCTGAGTGCTTGTGGCTTCTTGTGAGAGTGTGTGTGTGTGTGTGTGTGTGTGTGTGTGTGTGTGTGTGTGTGTGTGTGTGTGTGTGTGTGTGTGTGTGTGTGTGTGTGTGTGTGTGTGTGTGTGTGTGTGTGTGTGTGTGTGTGTGTGTGTGTGCCTGTGTGTGTGTGAGTGTGAGTGTGCGAGGGTGCTGTTTTAACAAATATAATCATTGTTGTGTGTGTGTGTGTGTGTGTGTGTGAGAGAGAGAGAGGAAGGAGTTTCCTAATGTCTGTGTGTATGTTTGTATGAGAGACAGGCAGTGACAACCACTGTGTGTGTGTGTGTGTGAGGGAGAGCGAGGGCTTGGCCTGTAGATGGAGCTACACTCTACACTTCTCTCTGTGTCATCCTCTGTCTGCACACAATGAATGCATTGTTCTCCCCCCATAATACACCCCCCCACTCACCCACTCACTCACTCACTCACTCACTGGATTTCTTGCGTCCCAGTGGTTAGATACCTTGTTGATATGTTGCTTTGCGTGTCTTTCATTTTGTTTTTCTGAGTCAAAGAACAAATCCTGACACCCCAGAAACCAGAAGGGAAGAAAGAGTAAGATAGATAGACAGATACAGACTTTTCTCAGCTTTTTTTTTGTATTTTCACGACTTTTTTCCAGAAGACTGAGGCCGAGTGCTGCAGTCCAGTTGATGTTAACTGATCAGGCATCAGTTAATCACTTTGATTAATGCTTCACATCGACATGTGTGGTTATCAGCTGATGTCTATTATTTATGTTCATTTATTATGTGACTCTGCTGGTATGCTCGTGTCAGCGCTGTTTCCCTGTTTACTGAAATGAGAAAGTGGTCTCTGCTGTATAAATGCTGTATATCCACTGAATGTGATGCTACTCTCCGTGAAAAAAAGAGAAGTTTTAAACCAGAATAGGGGTAGCACCATGCTCAGAATCAGTAACGTCACTAAAGAAGAAAAGTGGTTTAGGAAGAATAACACATTTCAGATGGCCCAACTTTCAGGGTCAATCTGAGCAAAAGAAGATGATTTACAGTTTGATTCTTGAGCAATTTTGTATCTTTTTTAACAGAACTTTTTAAAATAAAAACAAGTTTCTGACCTCAGTCAAGAGCCTTCAGGGATATTTAATAAACTATTAAATAAAAGCATCATGTGATTTAGGACTACTAAATGTCACTCCATTTCTTTGTTTTAATTTGAATTAATCTACAATGTAATCTATGTAATCTCATTACACGGGATATCCAATATTTTCAAGAAAATATCATTAATCAGAGTATAAAAAAATCATGTGAGTTGCTGCAGCGGTGATTCTTGCCACTCAAACGGTGTGTGAAATAGAGCTTCAGTCTGGTCATTGTTGATCCCCACTTCTAATAGAATAATCAATCTTGCTTTTGGCAAGTCTGCGGGTTTAATTATTAAGGACTAAACACTTACCAGATATGAGCACAGCGCCACCCGGCTGTCTACCTGCCTCAGCGAGCTCACTCTGCGTCGTCTTCTGTGAGGAACCGCTCAACCCGTCATGAATTGATTATCTACACGCTTATCTGCTGACAACAACCACCGCCCCCGATCCCTCTGTATCTCTCCACCTTTAAAACAATAGTATCTTTCCAGTTTGTCAGTCACAGATTTATTTCATGTAGAACACTCACAGAAGGAGGATTAACCGTATCTGCTTATATGCTTGCGATAAACTCTTATCTCCCGCATTTCCCTGAGTACTCTGAGGGTGCACGTTGACCTGTTTTCCTCCTTCCCTCACTTCTCTCTCCTCCCCCTCCGCCCCCTCTCTGTTCCGTACCTCAGCAATTTAATCATTAAACCGTGTATAATCTGGGTCGTCTCCAAATTTGTTAAATCCTCTTTCAGCGGGCATGTTCCTCTTGGAGCGGTTACATTTTTGAGTGAGTATACGTGTGTGAAAAGGTGAGCGGGAGGTGAGATCATAATGGATGGATTTCATAGAGCAAGTACAAACACTGAGAATGAACCGCTTGCATAATTAGGCATCTGTTTATAAATGTGCCAGCACTGAGAGTTTCTGTCATTTAGCAGGTACAGTCCATCACAATATGAAGATGACAGGAGGTTGAGGGAAGGATGTAAACATGGTCTGTGTGTGTGTGTGTGTGTGTGTGTGATCTCATACACGTGTGCATTTGTGCCTGTGCGTGCAGCCGATACTGTACGAGTAGGCTCATGGTTTACACGAAGCAGGTAAACTTTCGGCAGCTGCAGCATCCTGTACACTCAGTGGAGGTTTACACAGCATAAACGCATCACTTCCTCCTCATTTAGCGTGATGTAAACTGACCGTATACCCAGCGGGACGCCAGTCTCCATCCTGTAAAAGCAGGAAATGTGACTTTACCTTTGGCCCCGCGCTCTCTGGGTGGCACTGCCATGACGTGGCCTTGGGATTAACCAGATGACAGTGTGTATCCATTAGGGTCACGCGTTGGTCATAATGTAAAGAATGTACATCCTCTCGCAGGCTCTTAAAAGAACATGTTTTTCCCTCTGCCGCATATTCACCTGGTTGACATCTTTTAACGTACGTCTAAATATTCAGAACGTTTGCTTACTGCTGCGTGTAGTGGGTGGTTCTGCAGCTCCAGGAGAATACTGCTGTCATGTACAGTTCCAGACCATTTACTTCTCTTTATGTCTTATTTGCATTTACTCCAGTGTTTTCTTTTTTTCTTGCAAAGCATGCTTTATGTGATAAGATTTTTTCACACATAGGTCTTGTGCCTTTTGGTGAGCTAAAACTTAGACTTGGGAATGAATGAAAAGTCTAAACACATCTGAATTCAGAGCAGGAAGAAGATGTCATAGTCCAAAGCTGTACAATCAGCATGGTATCGTTGCTATCTTGTGCTGATCTGTTATGTTATCAATGTAATCTTCTACAGAGCTGGTATTGAGTTAAGTTTATTCGTCATTCTAGTCATTAAGTCATTCTGAAACCCAAATTCTGATTATTTGTAAAACCACTGTGACATCTTACTTTTTCACTTCTCTGTAGTGCTTCCCTACCTTCTTTTTTTTTTTCACATGAATCGGAGATGTGTCTTTCGTTTACCTTCCGTGGTTTCTTTCTAGCAATAAAACCCCCCAAAAATAAAGACGACATAAACATAACTGTACCAACAAAAGCCCATCTTAATGCGTAATAACCATAAAGTAGTTTGTTGAAAGACAAGTAACACAAAACTTTTATTTATACTTACTTGTGTTAATCAACTTCATACTTAGAGTTGTTGAACAAAAGCCAACTTTAAAGTTTACAAAAATGACCTGAGAGGGGTCAGTGTGTAAATGCTTGAGGCAAACCTTGTATTTTTATTTATGATGGATTAGTTTATTCACTATGCTTTTGTCAAACACCTCAGGAAATCTATGCAAATACATTATACATATACATACATACATACATATATATATATATATATATATATATATATATATAAATAAATAAATATAAAGCGTCGTGGATGTACATATGTAAATATAATATATTCTGAACTGGGGCTTTAAGTTGAAGCTCTCACATTCACACAAACACTGCAGTGTGTGGGGGGGAATACACCTCTTCTTGTCTCCGAAGAGTGTGGGTAGCAAAGGATGCATGTAACCTCATTCCACATCCGACACTTGGTGACAAATACATAGTTTGGGGCAAATTTCCATTTCATGTTCGACTACACCGCACATCTCAAATTAAGAGCGCGGCATTATCATCGACAAGGAAATACATCGCGTTAATATTCTCACTTCACAGTTGCCAAAGAATTAGTTCAGATCCTCGCATAAATTAACGGTGGCACCGTTTAAAAATCGGTAGCTCAGGGCCATGCTCTCCAGAACAAGGTGGTGAGTGTCGTGCCTTAATTCACCGTTTGTTTTGATGTCTGCATTTGAAAAAGAGTTTGTTTTCAGAATCATATGTATGCATTTTTATGGAAGGGGGTGTGGGAGAAATCTCATTACCTGAAGCTCATCATGCTGCATCTCTTGCAGAGAATCACATCTGGAGAGCATTCAAGCAAGAACTGATGTTAACTGCTAGTTTCTCTTACGTTTGTGTTATCAATCATCTTAAGGTGTTTCTGCCAAAGCATACGTGATGTCTTCTGCGTCAAAATGCCCTTTCACACACAAGAATGTACTTTGCTCTTTTTCCTAAGAAGCAGATTTGTCTCATTTGGTTTTGTTTGGTAAAAATATCTGTTTGCTTTATCTATTTTGTAGCATAAATGGCAAAGCACAAACTGGGAATTCCTTGTTTTGGGGCAATAACGTGGATTATCTATCATCAAATGAATCTAGATATTACTTACTGGGCCTGTTATGGGGTCTTTACATTAAGTGATTGCATATTTGCCACGCAACGTGGGTTTCCCCTCACTCACTGTCTGTGTTCAATGTCAGAGGAAGTGCTCTCACTAACAGGGTTTTCTCTTCCTGCTGCATTGTATTCAGTCCTTGACGAGGTCTGTTCATATTACCGAGCTCCACGACTCTCTGCATCCATTTCCTGTCAAGAAAACCTTGAGTATTGTTGAGTTAGCAAGAGTTTGGTGATCACAGTGTATATGTGAGCGTGTGTACTGTACATGTGCGCACAACAGGGCTGTCAAGGCCTCGTGGTTCATTACTGTAGCTGGACAAGAAGTGAGGGAAACTTTTTCTTTCTTTTCTTTTTTTTTCAGTCAGATTAAACCTGCTCCTGGGCTCCAAAGCAGTTCAGTCAGATCGCTTCAAGTCTGGCACAGTCCTCCAGGATCAGGAATGTCACTGTCCGCAGCGTCCCAAGTGTCCCAGGGAATGTCATAGTCTGTCGAAACCTTCCAAGAAAGAGACAATAAATTATGACTCTCAGTCCCTTGTGGGGCATCTTAGGACTGACAAACATGTTACAGCTGGTGAGATCTTGGATGTGATTGCATTAAGAGTGGGATTGGACCAGTGTCTCTCCCAGTCTGTCCAGTTTGCGTTGGGCCCTTCACATCTCGTTGCAGCAACTTGTTTCATGAAGCGGTTGGTTGTTGGATGTTTTATGTCCACAGCATGGGACAGTGATTGTTTTCATGGGAATTGTGTGGAAATATCCATCAAAATTTATGACTGACGCTCAGATTGTTGTCGTGTTTCCAATCCCCGGAGGTCAAACGGCTTCAGTCGCGTTTGATAACGCAGCCTGCAGTATATTCCTCGTCGGTAAACCGGCGCAACATTTGTTTGTCTCCACTTTAAAGTCCTGAACAAGATAAAACAAGAAAAAAAAATGTTGATTTACACTCTCGGTCTGATCGTCCTCCACGGCAACAGATGGTACAGATGCAAACAGCTGTGAAAAGGCAATTTCATGGTTTGTTTATAATTATCTGTGCACCGTTTGACCTGCACCACTTGGTGAAGCTCACAGTTCTCACAGTCATAATTTGCCTTTTTTTGGTTTTTATTCGACATTCAATAATATTTGAAGATCGACACAGCGTTGCGCTGTGTGTGAAATTATGCAACTGTGAAACACGCCGTTGCATCAATGTCAGGCCAAGGGATTTCTCAATAGAAAGGTGCTTCCTGTGTGTGTGTGTGTGTGTGTACTAAAGATACCTGGCAAGAAAAAAAAAGATTGACAATGGTTTACATTAATATTTAACAGTTATTTCTCTGCAAAAAAAAATACTGGTGATCATTTGAAGTTTGTGTATTTCATTGATTTCAACTGTGGGTTTTTTTCTGTTATAAATTACAATTTAGATTTGTGTGTGTGTGTGTGTGTGTGTGTGTGTGTGTGTGAGAGTGATAGCATGCACGTTCCTGCACCTCTCTGTTCTTCCTGTGGCTGTCGGTAAATAACCAACCGCCAAGCCAACACACCACACCACCACCAACATGTCAGGTACTGTTACATCACACCACACACTCACATTCACACACACACACACACACACACACACACACGCACACACAGATTTGCTGTGAAACCTCGACCACGAAGGTAATCAGCCACAAACCTGATTGCTCCCCTCAGCTGCATCACGCTGACCAGACGCCTCAAATAACACCGTCCACTGTGCTGCAGGTCAAACGGGCAGACAAATGGAGGAAGGAAGGAAAGGAAGGGAGATGTAGAGGGGGTACTTTTTCTCTCTTTTCTTTGTGACTGAAAAAAAAAAAAAAACAGAATAGGGGGGAAAAGAAGTTTGGATCCTGTGTGTTTTGCTTGATTTTTTCCCCCAAAGTATCCTTGGCTTACTTGTCAAACATATTTTGTAACATTATTTCCTGATTTTTCAAAAAAAAGACATAAAACTACATCATATGCCTCAGTTATTAGAAAACAATCGTTACAGTTACAGTAGTTAAGACAGTTTTATTGAAATCACATCTTTTAAAATGCAATAAACAAACATTTAAATAATCATTAGGTCTTCTATAACTCCTTATACGTATGTTAAACTCAGTGTGGAGTCAACGACCCCTCAACATCCATGTCGGTGAAAACGGCACATGATCTGTTTTCTTTCCTTAAGTCTATCGAGCCATTCTACCCCCACAAAATAAAAGTATTTCTTTTTAATTATCTCAACTTTTCTCCTCAAGCTGTTCGCCTGTCAGCAGATTCAGCTTCAGCCTCATGCTCTGGTGAACATCCCTCCATCCCTCAGCAGCAACTTAAACTTGGCCGGGGCCTTGAACTTCTCTCCGAGGGGGTTGACAGCGCTTCATTTCTGCCTGCCCCAGTTTTGGCTGGAGTTAAACTCCCTCCTGGGTTGAAGAAGAATGAGTCAAAAAAGAAAGAAATCTTAAATAAACAAGCCAAGTTTATATACAGACTTCACAGAAACTTATAGCGAGCTGCTTCAGTAATTGTATTTTAAGGTATAGGTCAAAGTTATACTTTTGTAAAGGAGGAATTCATATCGTTTCTTAAGACATAAAACAATAGTTTTGAAATATTCACATGATCATTGATTGATTGATTGTATTTGAATTCATTTACGTCATACGTAGCTTCAGTAAATACCGTTTGTGCGTAATGATTTTAATAATGGAAATAGAAGAAGAATCTTTATGTTAAGGCATTTTTAACGTACTTTCGACCGCTTGGCGTTTTCTAAACGGCCGTCACTCGTGCCACTCCCACCTGCCGGGACTTTGTGATATTTTTTTGTGTCAGCAGGCATTGTCATCACCTAATCACTCCCTTCAAAGGTGTAAATTGTGTTTTTCGACGGAGCTGAGTGAGGTGGGCTCGTTGGGTGGCGTCTCCGTCAAATGGACAGGTTTTCACGCGACGAGCTCCGCCCCCTTCCTGCGGTTTAACACAGGACTTTTGATCAGCTTTTTGTCACAATGTCAAGGAGGAGGGCGGGCGGCTGCGGTGGGGTGTGGGGGAAAATTATAGCAGTGTCACCCCTCTCTCGTTGCTGTTCATTCAGGAGTGATCCTCAATTTGAGCGGTCGGGCCACATTTTCATGCAAATAATGCCGTCGCAATTTTTTCCCCGGCGTTCCCCTAATAGCTTCTTACAAATGATGTGCCATTACAAGGAGGTTTATTTAAACAAATTTAATACGTCTTTAATCAACCCTCGCCGAGCGCCTTTCAAAAGGTCACACACCACATCAGGGCGGGCTCGATATAACCCCTCCTCCCACCCCTCACATCACAGTATTAGCTCAAGAAGGGCAAAGGGAGGGTGGGGGGGGAGAGAATTATTTCATGGACAACTCATTTCGAGCAAATCTTTATTTACATTTTTATTCAGTTATTAAATTTTATTTCATCGCGCGACAGAAAGGGCGGGGTCTTCCCTCCTTTCACCTTCACTTACACACGCGCTCATTTGCTTATGAAGTCGTCTAATCCGAGAGCAGGAGAGCGTGTGTGAACCTACAGTGTCACATCTGACATGGCGGGGCCCTTGATCTTTTGTGTGTGCACAGAGGACACAAAGGCGCGCGCGGTGCTCATACTGCACACAATAAATGCCCGGCGGGAGCCATTTAATGCCATTTACAAGTAGTAAAAGTTTCGGTTAATATTTGGATTCTGTATATTTGCTGTCCTTTTAGTGCAAGTAACAAAAGCACGATGATGGGCTGTCGCTCGTAAAACACTGACAAGTGTGCGGCATTTAGTATTCTCACAGGTGAACAAAGGCTACGTCGAGATATTCACAATCAAACGACTCATGTCTGATTTTTCTGATGATGTGGATCTAAATCAGAATTACATTTACCTGTTACGTGGCCATGGCTGCAAAAAGAACAGATTTAATGGACTTCTATTAGAAAATGAACCTATGTCTCACTTGATTTATAGCATCAGTAAACATTTTCCTGAAGAGTTAATGGTCTCCATCACTTGATTCGGCTCTTTTTTTAATAGAAAATGATACGAGTATTGTAAATTATGTTCCCATTTAGAGGACAATAGATGATAAAACACTGCACGTATGAGTGGACACCAGCGTGATTGACAGCTTGTATCGCGTAATCTGAGCCTGTGTATTTTTGGTCGTAAAAGGAAGGGAGTTTGTTTTGCAGCAGGAAGACTACGTCCATTTTTACATAGTCTCCGCGTCAGAAACTTTAGCTTTATCAACGCACCCATACATTTGCTGCAATGGCTTCCACGTCTGACTCATCTCCCGCTTCGATACCGATTGCGTTCACAAATATGACATTGATTGTTGTTGTTGGTGACACATGCGAAGAGGTATCGATGTGTGCGCGGCTGCCGTTTCAGAGGACACTCGCATTCACGTGACAGTCTCATGAAACGCACTCGTCGTTATGAATGCGAGCCATCAAATCTGATCTGTAATTAATCTGAATTTAAACAAAGTGGCTGGTAATGTACGTCTAAGCATTATCATGTCTTTTAAAGTTTAACTTGTATTGTATCACAAAACACGACGTTCAACGCGACGACACACAGACCTGCTGATTAGATCCCACTGAATCACTTGTCCTTGTCTTTAACTCCAGTTCTGTTGTTTCATTACCGCTGCCACACATGTGACCCTGACCAAAGTCAATAAACAAACCCATTTGAATATGTACGGCATTCAAAAGCCGACGCCGCGGCGCTCCTGTGATGAAGATATTTCAATATGCAAGATTGGGAGTGTGTCATATTACGTTGGCGTTATGTGCCGTGACCCAGAAAGTGAACTGTGCCTTCTAGCTCCGCCCCAACACACTTTGCATACGCAGGCTCAGCGCCAAGCCACACATGTATTTAACATGCCAATAAAATATTAGCACACCGCGCGAACACCAAATCCTCTCTGCTCTTGGCTTGTCAACCCAAGGGTGAGGACTTTTCATCAGTGCATGCGTGATCTACGTTGTTTTACTCTCTATATATAACATGTGCATTTTACAGTTGGTAAATATGAGTCACTCATGCAGAGGTCTGTTGTTTGACAGCGTGTGTGAGTCATCAATACTCTATTACAAAATGCCAAGTGTGAAGATTCATCCGTCTTTGTAATAGCAATACAGCATGGCCAAACCTTACACCTCAGTATAATTAAATCCCACACGGCTGTTTTAGGGATAAAGTTATTCCAGGGACTCTTTCTGTGTGTCGGATCACAGCGGCTGTGCCGAGCAGAGCGTCTTAATTTTTTGGGGGGTTAACCCTTTCTGCACTAATGCCTTTTTCTCAGGGTGGCATTTACACAAAATGAATTGCTTGCTTAGACACAGCTAACTAAATAAAAGACAGCGGGGGCTGATACTATGAAAAATGGATTTTCATTACTGTTTCATTGATTCTAGTAAATAAGGGCCCCGAGCCTGCACGGCAAAGGCTGCAAAACGGTAATAATTTAATCTAAGGTGACACAGACCAAAATGTATGTGGACAAAAAAATCATCCCTGAATATTAAACAAGGGCCCCGAGACAAGAGACGGGGGAGGGAGGGGGGGAGAAAGTGTTTGCAGGCGCTTTTAAATGTATGCAGATTGCCGACCAACCTATTTAAAAACAAGAATTAAGCATTCCTGTCATAAATCACGTTTGCTGCCACGGATATGCCTTGTTATGTCGGTGTTTAACGGAAACCTGAAAGGTTAAAGTACCCGGTGCATTAAATTGTACAAGGATAATTAATACTTCTCTCCTGGCTATTTATAAAATATGGAAAATAGAGTCAGCTGAACTGTGACAACACTCGTTTGAGGAGGGAGGCAAAGTAGAAAGGAAACGAACACACATTCAGATACATAACAAACAGGATATGAAAGAGCTAATACCTTCGAGGCTGCACGTCTCTTTTTAAAAAAAATTGACTTTATGTCTATGTTGTTACAAACAGGTAGGAGATAGTTGCGGAAATCTCAATTGACTTTTAGTGCAGTTGGTGCACAGGCCCCGGGGATGTCAACAACCTGAGCATATAATCACCGGTTTGTTACAGAGGTTACGCCCTTGAGCTCAAGCGCTCCCCGGCTACACTTGTGTTCTTCTTGTGTATGTGTCTGGATTAGCGTACCCTGTCACTGATTAATGGTTGTTAGCAGTAAACTAGTGCAAACTCTCTAATTTGACAAGTCTATTCCAGAGGTGTTGACCTCTCACACTCACCGGTGGCAGCTCCATCAAAACTGGCACCTCGGGGAGCGAGGTGTTGTGTCTACCTGCCTCTGTCGCACCTTTTCTCACACACTGTCGAGCCTCGACTCATACCGCGTGCACGTCAAAATGACTATTTGGAGTGTATCAGCTAGCCAATGTGTGAATGCAAATGGTCGTCGTGTCGTTGTTACGTTGTAAAAAAATAAATAAATAAATAAAACAGTGGGTCATTTGGCAAACTGAGCCCTCTGTGTGAGCAAAAGGCGTCTTGACAAGTGTCCGGGCCCATTATGCATGTGTCTATTCACTGACTTGTGCTCCAGTGGGTTTAATATGCGCCTTTAACATGCACAGAGATGATCATGTCAAGTCCAGGAGATAATAGCCTCAACATGCAAGAGCACAACAGCTGGAGCGAGAGAAAAGGAATACACTGAACCATAGCAAAGTTCCACTTAATGCGGGTAAAGGTACAAATTCAATAACCTGCAATGTGTGTTTAACGCAGAGTTATTTAAAATAACATTTTGTATTTCCACTCCATTCGCTCGAAGAATCGCGTTAATTCGTCTGCTTCTTGAAGAACATTAATTTTATTTGCCGTGCAGAATAAAATTAGGCCCTTTCCCTCACCGGTGCTTGGACACAAGCTGACTTCTCTAAATGTTTATCACAACACAGGAGGGATAAGAGAATAATAGTTAAACTGATGACGACACTGCACTCTGAGCAATGTTTCAGTGAACCGTCAAAGCCACTCAGATCTGTCCGCGTTCCCTCCCTCAGCACAACCGCTACTGACCTTTTCCACATTTACCAACGTCTGCGTGCCACTTTTCATCTGTATCATCCTGATTAGGCCAAGTTGTTACTGAAAAAAGGCACGTTTAGACGAACTGTGATTCCCCTGTCTTCTCCGTTCAGTCAGGAGGAAACTTAATGGAGAAAGTATTGGTGAAGTGGGATGGAAAAGGACCAAAAAACATTTACTTTCCAAACTGAATGATGTTGAGTCTTTTTTTTTGCCTGATGAGGAAGGCACCCATTGGCAATATACACATAATCTTACAGAAGTGCATGCAGACCCTCATGCACAAGCAGTTACATGTGCACCCATGCAGACAGACACACATTAGTGGCACACAGCTAGGATTGTTACTTCGCAGGACTGTGAATGAGATGTTCCTATGAACAGAAATGATTTAACATTACTTGTACGTGGCCTCTTTCGTCTGAAAATGGGCTCTGTCAAGCAAAACTATCAGACCTGGCTGAGGGAGCGTTCGTGTGTGTACAGCAGCAAAGCAGGGGCGGTGACAATACGAGTTTATTCCATCAAACCGGGTTTTTTGAGCAGTAGAATTGACTGATGAATGTTGTTGTGGATGCTTCTTCTAATTTCCCATAATTCTCCAACCTGTTTGTGGTTGTCTCACTTTATTAGCACAATGTATGTTAGAAAATAAATCACTTCCTGTGTGCGGCGTGGTAATGTCCCTGGGCGACAGGAGACCTAAACACCTCCTTACTGAGAAACACAGAGTCACATGGAGCTGATCGGCTTAATCGGCAATCGTGTGAGCTAATTTGACAATGGTTATATATTTAGTTAAGTTAAGTTAATTCATTTAAGTTAAGCACTCTGAAATCTTATCACCTATTCTGTACAGTTAGGCCTCTGCTGTCCTGAGTATCATCGTTACTTCTGTCTAGCAAGGAAAAATGTATGAAAGATACTGGATTCTTTCTCTCTTCCTAATTTTGAATGTGCGGCATGTACTGTACGCTTCGAGTTGTTAAAACAAAACATGAACAGTAACTGGAAAATCTGCACATTTTTTATTGTCTCTCCGCATCCACACGTTCCCAGGTGAAATCAACATTTCACCCGGCAACCCGCGGGTCACGGCTCATCTCCTCTGGAAGCGTCTTCAGCAAAATACAAACATGCTCTCCCTGTGCAAATCATGTCGAAGCAGTTAGGTCTATTTCTTTGTCTTTGGGAGCACACTCATGCTCAGGAGATGATTTCACATTCAGATCACTCCCTCTATGGGCAAAGTGTGTTCCTGAAGTTAATAAAATATTTGCCGTTCGCTTGTAACAATTAGCACAAAATAAACATGAGCCAAATTGTTCTTGTTTCTGTTAATGGACCTAGCCTCTGGCCAAGCCGTAATAATTCCTATTAGGAAATGAAGTCTTTACCTTGCCTCCTCCCTCTGTTTTTATCAAGCAGTGGGAATTACTTGAAATGAACACAGAGCCGCAGTTGATTTGTGTGTTTAGCTTCCGAGTGTCTGAATTTAAAAATGCTGGATGCATTTTTGACATTGGAGAAATGTCAGAGTGACAAGTGTTTTAAGAGTTGAGTCCTAGTTTTGTATGACAATTAACAACTTAATTTTCATATTTTTCAGGACCAAAAGAACTCAAGACTTGACTATTTTTAAGTTTGGAACAGGATTTTTTTTCCCATATGTCTCAGGGTGCGTACATTTTCCATATAGTGAAGTCCCCATAAGTCTAATGAAAAACCCTTGCAGTCTTTTTTTTAACTTAAGCCCACAATGTAAGATCTTTCTGAGTAACGTTTTCCATCTCATGTTCTACATAACGCACACTTCTTCAGCCACAGCGGCCACACTGTACCTCCTGATCTGTAAGAACACCCATAGCATAATTCATGTAAACGTGTGGAGTGCAATTTTTTTTGTGGTCTGTGGTGAAATTGCACAAGAAAGGGAGCCCAAACTCCCACCCGGGCCCCAGGTATCCTCTTATGTCACAACAGCCGCAGTGAAAGTTGCCAACCACAAGCCTTATATTTGGCAACCTACGGTGTGATATCACACCCTGCTCAAAACGGTTGTTCTCATTCAAAGAAAGAGTGGAAACACCTTTTCTTGATTCAAAGGCTTAATTTCCTCTTGATGTTTCAGGACGAGATAGTGCTGTGTGTGCGCTCATGCCCGTTTCGCAGGTTTTGTGATTTCGCGAGCATTCAGCCTTGTTATTCCACAACCAATGTCTTTATTTCCACCGTGACAGACAAATATTACACCTGCACTGCTGTTCTTAACATTGCCTGATGCTCCTTTGAGGGCCTTGAAGCGCACCACAAATCCATGTTGATTTTTGCAGTGTTAAAACTAACAAAACCCACATTTACATAGTCAAAAACTAAAGATCTTACAGGACTCAAAAGAAAGATCAAATGAAATCTCTGGAGATTCAATTAGCTTGAACTCGTTTTAGATCTTAACTGTTGAATTCCATCACAGGATGTGATGTCGAAAGTACGTTTGTTGCCTCTTGAAATTCCCTAGTTTGTCTTTAAGAGATAATGTATTTAAAGTTTTATGATTGTTATGAATTATTTATGGATGTATTTTTTCTTTCCTCAATTGACTTTAAGCAACTGTGAATGCTCACTGAACACATCACATAACTCACATCACACAAGCCCAAACTGTCCCCGATACCATAAACTTGGATAACACACCATGAAGCAATTTACAAATTCAGTCCTTTGGATGCATTTTTTATCAAATCACTCAAAAAAAAAAAAAGCCACAACACATGAGCACAAGTGTCCACATTCTAAGAAATAATAATCACTGACAGAACGCTTTCTTTGAAAGCATGACACTGCCTCAGGTTGTGCTCCGTCTGTGTTGATTTACTTGGGTCCTCCTCAAATCAGGGTAAAAGAAAAATATCATTGGAGCCTTGAGCTCCTGATTCCACACGGATATGATTTTTTTTCTTCGTGACTTCACAGTAAGGGGCGCGAGTATCTAGGGCATCGAGGATATCGTCCAAGTCAGGGGGAGAAAAAAAAATTAAAAAATACTATGCTGTTTCATCTGTGCGATTCAAAAAGCCTGTGTGATGAAAATTTAAAAGTAATTCCTCATGTACTTATTAAACTTGCATCAGTGAATTCGGTCTCTTTCACAATGACGCCGACACCACCGCGACTGTCTGCTAATGATTAATTGACTCTCCCCTCAGATGAAAAACAATTGGTTTGTTGTCAGGTTGTTTGCTCTAAATGCTGATTGGCAGTTGAAGGGCACTGTGATAGAAAACAAAACAACACAAATGGGAAGGAGCGTGTGTACGGCTAATAGTAGCAGATGTAAAATTAACACAGCAGTGTCTTGACATGATGCAAAACAAAACAAAAAAAACAAACTGTCGTAGGGAAGTACTTTAAAACGGCTGACTTTGTAGAACGAGGTCCTGATTGACAGATTTGGGATCCAGAGGTTAATCTGAAAATGTGAATGTTCAGATTATTAACAATGGCAAAGCAATTACTGTCTTTTTTTTTTGAAAGTTTTGAAATGTTATAATAGTTATTTGACAAACAGAATAAGCGGCACAAATTTGGGAATAATTTGGCTGTGAATTTTCATTTGCCCTGTCGAATAAAAAGCTGTAGTGTGGGGTGAGCAGGGGTGTCACATACAGCACAATTTGAGCTCAAGTGGGCCGGACCAGTGAAAATAGTAAAATAATAGCATAATTACCTATGATAACCTTTATTTTACATTTAATGAAGGATATTTTTACAAAACATGAAATTTCTTGAGAAATATAAGTGCAATGTCAACAATGTCATGCCTAAATGTACTACACTGGATCTATAAAGGCACAAACATTTAGTCACAGGTATCTGGAAGTTAAAAATATTGTATTTGAAATTACGTTGAGATTGTAATCACCATCAATGATATTTACCTCAGCCTGAAAAAAGTAAAGGCACAGAATTGTTCTGAATGACTGAATAAGCAAGTACACATTGCCTGGACACAGGTTCCAAATTGCATGAAAGGAAAACAAAGGCCTTAATAGGAAATCATTCCAAGTGGCAGTATTATGTGGTGAATATTAACACTTCATGTCAAGAGCAAGGTCAAGTTTCTTTGGCGTGACGTTGCGTGTCACTAACAGTACGCCATAGCTAAAAGGGAGACATTTTCTTCACTACCTATTTTGTTTATTGTTATTATCATTATTATTATTTTGCGATTGACAAAGTTTAGTGTCACACTTGGTGCCGTTGGTCGACCTGACTCTTGTTGGGAAATTACCCAAATACGCTTTGGCCGCAGTCGGCAGATTTCGCCAGCCCTTCCAGCTGCTTTGGCAGAGCGCGATGCGTCATTTGGATAGGCCACAGAATAGGTTGGTGAACTGTGAAAATTACCATTTCATTTTTTTTTTTTTTTTTTTTGTTTCGGCTTCCTGTCCTGCTTCAGAAGGGGACGCTGTTTTGCTGGCAGGGACACTTAAATCATTCAACTCAGCAAGTTGAGTGATGAACTTTGTCCTTATGTTCATTCACTGCTAATCCACACAAAACCTTTGGCACTGTGATCTTTGTACAATTAGGTTTATCGTCCTATTTTTATTATGTTTAACCCACTCTCCTCATTTTCACAGTTTGATATGAAATAGCTCACGATATCTATTTATTTTCCATTATACATTTTTGTTTCTTTTACCTAGACGAATGCGAGTTTGTGTTAGCGAAGCACATGAGGAAGCACTTCACTATGTGTGTGTCCTCACACCATCTATCCCTCGTGTTTTGGGATAGTTTCCTGTTGTTTTTAAATAGTTTTCTCTCATAACAAACTTCACTGCAGCTTGCTTGGAAGAGGAGAAGCATCCACTTTCCCAAGCATCTCAGTGGCCCTTTATGTTCTTGTACTTACCTGGCCAAATTAACAGAACCAGAATGAATGCATGCTTGGTATGGTAAACATGCATCTTTGTACTGTGCACAGTGACAAAGTGGACCGCACTTGTATAAAACCTGGCTCCAGTCCTACATCAACATTTCCCCTCCGCAGATAGATGGTCTCTGGCTGCATGTGCAATGCGTTAAGAGGCCTCCTGCCATTGTAGGCGAGACACCTGCGTGATTGATGCATGCTATTTAGCAGCGGGAAAGAACAAGTGCACCTCTGATCCAGGGAGTGTTCGCCAGCACCTTGTACGGGACAGCTGTGGGTGGCCAGAGGGGAACGAGGGGAGGGAAAGTGAGGGATGAAGACTAAAAGAGTGGTGAGATAGGCAGAGCATATGAGAGAAAGAATAAACAAATGTAGGTAGATAGAAGTGACAAAGAGAGTGAAAGAGGGGGAAAAAAAAGAGAGTCGATGTGAGAGAACAAGAGCAAGGGACTTACATCTGTTAGTCATTATCCTCCTGGCCCCCCTCTCTGGTAATTGCTCCATCTGACATAACTCACTGCAGACCTCACTTTGACTACAGATGGGAGTAGATCGGGGGTAAAAGTAAAAAAAAAAAAAAGGAAAGAAAAAAGTTATTCAAGGCAAAAATGCTAACTTTACAGTCTGGCTCATCTCTTTCATTCAAAGTACAGCACAAATGAAGCGTCCTAACATTGTGTCATCAAAGGGAAATTTCAGTTTCATCTAACGTGGGACTTTTCCTGCCTCAGTTTTGGACATTGTTCCTATCAGTGATAATTATGCATTAAACTCGCCATGTTAATTGCTGAAATCTGGCAGTGCTGCGGCATTGCTAGACAGGAGTCTGACTGGGCAGGAAACATTGGCAGCCAGACGATCCGACAGGTTGTAAATAAAACCCTGGGTTAGCCAGATTTCTTTCAAAAAACAGAAAGCAAAGGATACTTGTAAAATTATCACCTAAGTTGTTTTAATAATCTTGGAAAACTTTTTTTACTACGCTCGTTTATAACCTGTCTGATCATGCTGCACGTGTGACCTAGGCACTGGACTTTGATGTTGACATTATGCAATTACTTTGGAGAGTACACGGTTATTATGAGCAGAGATGAGTGGATTAATGATGCCAAAAATGTACACAAAAAGACCACACTTGTTGTATGTCATAAACTGCGATTATACTGTAAGCCAAAGAGTGTGCCGCGGTGTGACGGTACTGCAGGTGGGCCGTGAAAGGTCATTAAATGTGAATAAATGAATATGTTTTTCATTTTCAGTTTTGTAATTAAGTTTTAAATTGCTGTACAATTGTGCATAGACTTTAAGAAGTACTTTTAAGGAGGAAAACAAATCCAAGGCGTGTTATTTTTCTTTTATCTGACCTGGTGTACAGCAGTCGTGATTTAAGGTTTGGGTGTGGACTGTCAACCTCTACCTCTTTGAAGTAAATGGGCTGCAGAAAAATTATGAAATTCCTCAAAAGAGTGGTGGTCCAAACAAATAAATAAGACATTGCATGTGTGCAAATGGAAAAGAGGATGGAACAGCGTGTTATTATAATCAGTTTCTTCTCAGTGGCTTGCAAGTCGTTGAATTCTTGAGGATTTGCGAAGGCTATTGAGGCCTCTGCCTGCACTTAATCACGATATCTTGAAATGAGATCCGTAGTTTCCTCAAAGGAGCCCCAGTGAGCTGGTGGCCTAATTGTAGATTGGGGAAGGTCAGGCCCCTATTGTGCTTATCGATGGTCAAGTGCTCTTTTATAATCAGCAGAGCTGCTCTCACTCAGCGTATTGCAATCATGCAAACACGCGCGTCCTGTTTTCAGAGTGGTTGGTGGTAGCAGCTTTTTGAATATGCAAGGTGTCTTTGTGCAGTTGTTAGCTGACACCGTGTAGGCAGGTGTAACACTTGTGGAGCACCTGTGGCATGATTTCATTTTGCAGTTTACGTTCAGATATCTCAGCTTTCACCATGCGCTAAGAAATCAGCGTTGACTCAAGCCCCCATTTATTAATTGACACAAAAATATTTCCATTTATCCCTCTCAAATGACGACATACAGCCTTCTCTTAAATCCTCTAAATCTATGTAAACCTTTGATTTTACACTTTGATTTGTACAGTGTTACACTGTGAGTTCCCGACTGTCAAACAGCTAAGTTAAGCTAAATCTCTGTGCCTCCTGATGTGGGGAAAGAAAGTAGCTGAATAAGGTTTCAGCAACACAGCACACCAGCTTGCATGAAACAAACTGGGTATCTGAAATAGCTTTATATGTAAATGATGATGTGGGGATGGAAGGTATTACTGCTGATCAAAAACAAAAGCTTTTTCATGTTCCTGCTTGTGATCTAGGGTTATTAGTTGCTTTTTAAAGCTGAAATCAGCTAAATGCCTGAAATATACATAATATTATACTATTAATTATTTGCTATTGGACCAGAGAAGCAGTGGCATCAGTTAAGATCAGTGAGTTTCCTTTTTCATGTTTCTTTTTGTATGCAAAGGAGTACAGTGTCTTTTTCATCTCAACTCCTGAGAGAGGGTACTATGCTGCTGTCCAACATTTCTTATATCACTACAATTAGTGGTCTACAAGTTCACAAAGGCTCCCTGCTACACACACACACATTCATAAAACGATTGCTAGGCTGATTTGAGATGATTGGCCCACCTAGGCAAAGAACTTCAGGACATGTTTGTTGTTCTTTGTCGTTTTTTGGCTCTAATCTTTGATAATGAATGTCTCATGTTTCTTCCGTGGTTGCAGCCTCTTGAGACAGTCCAGTTTTCGAAAGGTGTATGCTGAAGCTATTGTTGCCAGAGGGTGAAAGGAACACACACAAATTTAGCGCCGTGTGGCTAAGGACTCCAGCGAAGGCACCTCACAGCTGTAAAAACACACACTCTCGCAGAGAGACGAGCGGGAGTCTTTGAGCGGCGGCTCCAGGTGACTGCACACCTTGACTTCCATTTATCAAAACCCTGTTTACTCTGCCTGACAAGAACAAGTCGCAAAGGAATTGACTTCCCAGGAAAGATGGATGTGGCACCTTCCACATCTGTGGGAAATGCCTGGCAGCTGTGGCCAGAGGCAATTTCCAGAGATTTAAAGGGGGGTGGTCTTACAACGGTCTTTTTTGGATTTAGGGGTAAATGTCCCTTTGATTTTTTTTCGCTGAGTGTAAAGAATATGCTGCTCATTGTTCACACCAAGGAGGTGCCATTCCTACCTTCCAAAAGCATATTGAGAAGAAAATGCAGTTGGAAAGGCTGAGTAATTGAAGAGTTCTGCTCAAAATGCTCTGAGGCTTGCTGAAGAAACTGAGCGATAAGTTGATGATAATTTGAATGTACAGAAATGGTCAGTAAATAAATGAGTTACAGCAAATGCAGATCTGCATTTACGCTGTAAGTAGAAAAAACAAAAAACAATTGGCATTTATAAGCAATGAAGTATGAACCAAGAACAACAATACAGTTAAAAATGAGTGTGCTTTGTAACCTTATCCCAAACATAGAGTTCTCCTCATGTTTGGTTAATAGACCCTTACCTGCCCTTGGCCTTTACATGGGTTGCCTTGTCAAGTGCTTTGATCTTTGAGACCATTTATTCTTGGGAATATTCACCACTTTACCACGTTATCATGACAGATTGCAAGTGAGCTCATGTTAGGTAAAAACTAACCAACAAAGCAAAGCTTCACTTGGAACTTAAAAACAAAACAAATGTCGCTGGCAGCATGGACAATACTCTTTTTCCTTGTCAGAATCATTCCCGTTAGTAGGGGGCGATGGACTGTCCAGGGTGTACTCTGCCTTTCACCCTCTGTCACTTGGAGTTGTCTCCTGCGACCCGTGACCCTCTTGGTTAAAGCGGTAGACAATGAATGAATGAATGAATGAATGAATGAATGAAGCTGGGTAACTGAGCTGTCAAAAAACTTAATAGCTAATGGAGATTTGCCAATGACAACTATGGACAGCCAGTCAGTTTGTGGCATAATTGCAAAGTCTTTGCAAGTTGTACAGGACGCTTAACCGTTGAATTTTCTTTGCTGTAGTTCATTTTATTCTGATATTTGTAGTTTTATTTGAATTTATTGGCACACATGCTAACTGAATATTTCCAATTGTCAGTAGGTCTATGGGTGTTGAAATTTTTCCTTTTTCATTTTGATGAACTTAAAAAAATAAGTGACTGAAACATGAGCAACCACTTCAGTGCACACCAAGGTTTAAAGTTGAATTCAATTCAAGAATCTTCGGAAATCCATTGTTATCTCAGTCAGATTTCCAATTAATGTTTTCCCGTTTTCTTTGTTTTTGACTGTGCATTTTTGGTTAGCCACTTTTACATACAATGCCAATCATTGCGGTGTCAAAACAAAGGTAGGTCATGCTCAAGTCTTGTTTCCTGTCATTTTTGGCCCCAGATGGAGATGAATAACGTCTGCCTTAGATCTGTATGTTGATTACTGAGGCAACAATTGAAGGAATTTCTTTGCAGGGCACGTTCTGCACAGATATAGGCCAACAGCATGAGTATTCAGCATTCCCACCTGCATTTTTGCCCATACTCAAAGCTGAAATGGACAACTTGTTGTCTTACACTTACAACAGTAAAATGTTAGAAATGACTGAACAGTGTAACCGTGAAAGAGATTCCTGCCTTTGGTGTTTTACAGCAGTCCGTATCCGTATTGTTGGCTAATTTGGCTTGGGTCAAAGTGGGCTAGTCGGATTTCATTTTACGTCTTATATGGATCATGTCTATCCCATCAACAGACAAGTATCTGGCCCCGAAGTTGCAGTTGGTTGAAGACCAATCGGGAAGTACATATTCACCAACAGACACAGGTGTGTTATTGTCGTTGGTACATTTATTGATTTTGGAGGGTTCAGTCTGTTTAGTCATTAGGTGCTCGATGACAGGCTGGACAGGCTGAACAAGCTGAACAGGCTGGACAGGCTGGACAGGCTGAACAGGCTGGACAGGCTGGACAGGCTGAACAGGCTGGACAGGCTGGACAGGCTGAACAGGCTCAACAGGCTTGGCAGGCTTGGTTGAGAGCCACCAAATAGGTTTCCTTTTACGCCTAATATGGAACAGTTCTGTTCCTTCTAAAGACAAGTATCTGCTCTCACTTGCACAGTCTCTGTAGTTGGCCAGTTCATAATTATCATATCTGCTATTCTTATTGGTACATAGAAGGGTTTTCTGTGAGGGTCTAATCTGTTTAGGCAATGGGTGTCCCTTAACATGCTTGACAGGCTTGCTTGAGTTGGCAAACACGAAGGGCTTGTCAGACTTCCTTGGGTGTCCGTACGTTTTCATTCTACGTGTAATATGAAGCAGTTCTGTCCCTTCGTTAGACAAGTATCTGCTCTCATCACTACTAACTCTGGTTTTGTGAGCAGTGACTGACCAAAATGGCAATATATAGCCATCAGCAGACACATGTCCCTGAATCTCATTGATACATTCGGTGGTTTTGATTGAGGGCCCATTGCATTTAGCCAGTGGTTCCCCATTAACTGTCGTGTACCTATTCTCCTTATAACATCCAATAGTATTCTTCGAGGGTGTGATGTTGTCACTAAGTACATGCCCTGTAAGTGAAATGTAGCCACCCCACTCCTTAGAGTTGAAGTCTGTCTTAAGCCTTTTTAGTTTGTCAGACAGTGGATCCCCCTCAAATGATATATAGTTGATTCCCTCCTCGCTAATTAAAGGTGGATGCCTTTCAATCTTGAACAGCGAGTGCCCAGTATGAGACTTGTAGTTGTCCTCATCTTCACAAATGATGGCCTGCATTGTACTTCTGATATGCAATAATCCCTTTAGTTTGGTTGGTTGAATGTGGTATTTAACGGCTGTTGGCATCTAGAATGTTGCATCACTACCTTTTCTGAACTTGAAAGGAATGCCTTTGATCTGCTCAATGATGGTTTCGGAACACCTTTAGAGGGCAGCATTACACCTTTAAGAGGAAGCCTTTTTGAAGTTATTAGGAGAAGACAAGCAATAGATGTAAATCTTCCAGCATTTCTCTCCAAGGTTTTCAAATCAATCAAGGAGAGAGTGAAAGGTAGAAGGGGATGAGACTGAAGAGAGCAGAAATGCAACTGCTACCAAGAACTTGGAACTGGGATAAAGAACTCTGATCCGTGAGTGTGCAGCCTCTCAGAAATTATTTGAATAAGAACTTTGAAGTGTGTTGAGGAACGTTGCACTACGGACAGAAACATTATTTCTTGTGCAAGGCAGCATTGCACCTCTCAGTGTACAGCCTATGACGACAACTGTAAAGCAAGATTTGAGATGCTTAAAAGTGTGAAATTCTTGCAACTTATTCTAAGTTTCGATTACGTTTGCAACTAGGAATATGAATGTGCAGAAACAATTCAAAAAGCTGAAGTTTTTTGGAAAAGAAAACTTCTTTAATTAGTTTCAACTGCAGATAAATTGCAGAATTACACCTCGCTATCCTCATGAAACAAGATGGTAGGGAGAGCATTAATTTCCTAACTTAATGAGCACACATTTGGTATAACAAAAGTTAGGGTCAGCCTTCAAAACTGCATGTCAAATTTATATAACATGCTTTGAGGCCTTAACGTGTCAGTGGATATTGTGCTTTAGTAGTGCATATTCACAAACAAACTCAATTAAATTTGCACAAACCAGTTGACATATAATAACCTCCAAGCTCCCAGGCTCCCCTGGACATCTGGGGCCTGTGGGTAATTGCCCCCTTTTGCCTGGCTGGTGATCCAGCGTTGTTCTGAACAGCTTGGGATCTGCTCAATCCCTCCACGAGGAGCGAAAAGACAAACATTTGTGTGATCAAAGGTCGACAGTACAGTTTAGACTTTACTGTAGCAAGAAATTATGCTCATAAATACGACTTAATGGTAAATACGCCTTTCCTGGACCACCACTACTTCTTGTTAGAGCAGGAGATCAGCTCAGCTTCCACTGCCCACACAGCTCACACTCTTTGGCTTTTGTGGGGCAGTGAATATGTGATACAATAATGTAATAAGGTGAGCCTCACTTAAATACAGGAAAGGCATATTAGATATTTCTATGGCTTAAAAAGAATGCATAATAATGTGCTGCTGAAATTGCCTCTAGGGGTTGGATAGTGTAGGAGGGTGGGAGAGGATTGTACATGTAAAAAAAAAGATCTCTTTGCTGTGTTCCTGAGCTCAGATAAGCCAACATTTCCTCCCTGTTTGGGTTTATTTTCCTTAGGCTTTAGAGCCAGGCCTCATATCCCACGCTACAAAGCCTCAGCTCAGTTGAAACCAGAGCCATCTAAAACCTGGACTAGTGGCATCCTCTTACATGACCCCCACCTCCAGTGTCGACCTTTCAGCTGATACCCCCGAAGTACACAGGAAGCAGACGCACCATCGTGAGATGTATATGTATAAACAGTGTACTGAATTTACATTTACCGCTTGGATTTGCTGTTACTTTCCATATTTTGCCACAGCAGTGAGTGCAGAGTATGATATCACCCCAAAAAGCACGTAGGTGTGCATCCATGTTGGCTTAATACCCTGTTATTTGTAGTTACACGTGTGATAATGATAACATGGATACTGACTAATGCAGCATTAAGCCTTTAAATTTGGCATGTTACTGGTTTTCTTTCAGTCGAAAAAGGTGCAGGCGTGGCAGAAGAATAATACTCATGAAACTTCAAAGAGAACCATGACTGCTTGTGCTTGATGTGGGGTAACCTGGGAATGGCGTGGGTGCAACTTCACATAGAAGCTGGGGTTTTTTTTCTTTCTCCTTCTTCTTGTTGAGGAAAATAAACCACCACAGAGCCCTTCTCCCCCTAAGGCTCGCTCCCACGTTTAACATGTTATCCTCCACATCTGTAATAATAAGGGGTCATTTGTTGTGATTACGGCCTTTATCTGCAACCTGCATCTTACATCCACAACATCCTTTCCGTTACACCTTCCTCCCTGCGCCAGAGTTTTTACCCTCACTGTGATAAACTCTCATCTCGAGAGGCTTGTTTAATTCACTGGTGCGATAATACATGTGCATATAGTGAAATGTACAGGGCTGTATTGAGTAAAGTTCACACTGATTTCTTCTGCAAGTGTTTGCAGATTCACTGTTCTGCCATATTGTGTAGCTACAGTGAACTTCTCATGAGATGAGATGAATTAAGATTTTTTTTTATCGTAGCTATTGTCTGCCTTTAGACTGGTGTTGGAATTTGCTAAATTATTTGTGTACAGCAAAGTTAGTACACATCACTCTAATTTTGTGAAAGTGCATTTTGGTTTACTATGCAAACAAAGTAGAGCGGCTCTGCCCCCCATAAAGGCGGACCCTGGTGTACTCGCGCTATGGTCCTGTAGTATCCCACTTCATCATCGGGTGGCGAATGAATAGGACACAACTACCAAAGAAGAAGAGAACGATGTTACAGCTCTGGTTCAAGTGGTTCACAGCTGAAAGGCCTGTTGGGCAGGGTTGTCGGGGTGTTAGCCGGTTCAAGGGTCGCCAGGTCAAGGCTTGGATGACTATCCTTGGCAACTACTTGGTAGAACAAATTAACCAATAAAGTTGACATTTAGCTGTGATTTACCTACTTAAGGTATTTTTTACCTAATAATTTAGCTGTTATGTGAATAGAATTCGTAAGAAAATAAAAATCACTCCTACTTTTAATTAGACTTCAGTGTTTTGCGAGTTTTTATGTGTGTATAAATGTGTCAACTACTGTCCAGCCAACACTTCATTGTGCCTCGGCAGTCGCTCAAAAGACAGTGGCATCTTTTGTTGGCGAAATGGAAAACATCGAGGCCTCTCCCAGATTGGGTTTGAGCGTTGAGGAACTGTCGGAGGACGTGACAGTCTCGTGTTGGAAGAATAATGCAACTTGTCAAAGTGGTAAACAGCGATGCGAGGAGCCGTCGTGGGCAGTGACAAGTAATAGTAACGGTGTCAGAAATGTCTGCAGCCCTGACATAATAAAAGGCAATGACTTTCGTCGTTTACTGGCATGAGAATGGATCCACAAAGAGAAATTAAGTTTAACAGTGAAGAAAAAGTTTTGAGGAAAATTAAAGAGAATGGCAGCAGCATACAGAAAATGTTCTTTTCTCATTTCTTTTATGAGATTGTTTTTTTTTCCTTCTAAAAGGTCATCTTGTAGGCATAGTACTTGCTTATTAACTGTGTTCTTTTAAATCGACTGCGTTTCAGCACTGTTCATGGAAAGCTACATTAGAAAGAGAGAGAGGTACTTTAAACAGTTCCTTAATGCTCGTATCGTCTTCAATCTCCATTATCCCCTCTTCCACACCTTAGAACAGATTAGAGCATCACTTGCTATCTCCATCCAAATCTAACAGGATTAAGCGGATGAAAGGCCACATTTTTTACGTTTCCAGGCAATTACCTTTCAGGAACCTACTTCAGCTCAGTTTATCCACGTCTTTGTTTGTCAAAAAAATGATTTTCTCACCTTTTTTTCCCGGGCAGATATAAATCAGGAGTTATCTGTGATGCACGGTGGAATCTGGAGGATTCAGGCAGTAATAATCTCTAAACCAACCATGGGTACAAACATAGGTTGTTCATATTTGAAGGGTGTTCTTTTCATTTAAGGATTCATAAAGCCCTAAATTGTGAATTCATTGAAATTATAAAATGAAACCATACTGTTTTATTCTCTTATCGTGGTATGTAGGTCCTCAGATCCAGTTGCTTTGTTTTTATGTATCCAGATATAGTTTGTTTGTGTCCCGCTGTACTGTATCCAACCCTTAAATATGAAATGAATGTGCTTTTATTTTATTCCACTTGAATAATTCAACAGGAAACGTTTATTAAAACAAAGTTCTAGAGTCACAAAGCAGCCTTTCTTAAGGACGACGCCTTCAGTAATCAGTTTATATTAGGTAGATGCATGATAAACATAGGAATAGAATCATTGTATATTCAGGAAAAAAAATTGATATTAGTGTGGTACAGTAGATCGGGTTGTACTTTTGGTTATGATTTATTTTGATAATAGCTTTCTAAGATTGATATCATTTTATCAGTTCTATCACAGTATCTTTCAAACACAGGCAGTGCTTACAACTCCCAACAAAACTAAAAATAGGTTTGTTTGAAGAAGCCAAAATGTCCACAGGTAATGTCTCTGATTCCATCTGGCATGTAGCATTTAAAGTCAATCTGCTGGCAGTGTGAGGGGCCACAGTCTGTGTTCAGTCCAGGTGGTTTTAGCCAGACAAACCCTACATCATCCTCCAAACAAACACAAAACAGTGCTTGTGTCTCTTCCCTAAATCCTGTTAACCATCCAACTGTTACCCATTCAGGGTTTGGCCACTGGCATCTTGGCTCAGGCCACTGTTGTCTCCTTTAACACAGGGAGACATGGTAGACAGATGAGCAAGATGGTAAAGGGCAGGGACTTTAACTTAGCTAATCCAAAGGTAACATGGGCAAATATTAATTTGACAGTTTGATGCAAGTAGGTATTAATGTGTTGCTGCTGCTCTGCTTTGATCAACAATGAAGGTGGCCAGGCTGCAAGACAGATGGTATGTTAGTGTTCCGCTGCTGCACTAGTATCTCTATGGCCTGGTGGCTTTCAAATTACATCACACCTCTCCTGAACTAGACAGTGATGCGAAGACATGCACACAGACACTCAAACACAACTATGATGATGTCTGCCAAGCTGTTGTTGTAATCTCCATAAATGAAAGGCCAGGTCACTTCACACACATGCACACTACTGCAGGACAAACACATGCTATAGTCCACTTGATGGGCGTTTACTCACATAATGCAGTCACTTCCTTTTGCCAGAACTGTCTGATGGAAAATGATTGTTTTGGTGCCACATGGAAGTAATATTGTTCCACTTAAAAAAACACATTGTATCCTTGAATGTAAATGTTTATCACTGTAAATTCTGCTATTTTATAGTTTGATTTATATCCAAAAGAAAATGACATCTAGTTTTTTTCTTTTATTCATGGAAGACTAAGAAAGTTTGAGAAAAATAACTTTGAATATAGAACTTTACACTAGCAGTAGCAGTAATAGTATGATTCAAGATCATTCATTGTTGTTCAAGGATAAATCAGTTGAATCACAAAGATTAAAAACATTTTGAAATGAGTATTTAATTACAACGTATTCCTTGCGTTGCAAAAATCACGTTGCAAAGACAACACGGCCGAGAGCCGTCCCAGATGTGTTTGGATCCTCGCGATGAGAACCGCTTTGTTAATGGGAACGAAATGGAGAGAACAGTCAAGAGTGCTGCTTTTAAAGTAAGTTTGAGAAGTGAAAAGGAGACAAACAGTGCATCAAGTGAGCGAGTGAAGCAACTGTAGCAAAGACAAACAGAATGACTGCGTAGTTCACAGCAGGTGGCTTTCTTTTTCTTGTATTCTCGCCCAAGGCATACGAAAGTGTATGGAGTGTGTGGAAAGAGAATGTGTATGCATGTGTGTTCCTGAGCCTCCCTTTCAATCTTTGTTCGAAAACTGACACGCATCCTTGCATATAAAACTCTGTGTGTGTAGTATGGACTGGGTCAATGCAGTGCAACTATAGCTCGCAGTCATATCAGAGTTCCTACTTAAAAACACGGGTATTTTATCTGTGTTTTTAGGATCTGTTATTACGCAAAGCAGGTTTATATTTAAGGATTTTTTTTTTTTTTTAGAGGATTGCTGTGATTTGTTCTGTCGAGCAGGGCTGTCATCGCCATGGGCAGCATATACTGTACCACTTACTCTTTTATTCAAACTACTGCCAAAACACCATAGACAAAACCTTGCTATTTCTTACACCAACCAACGTGATATCAAAGAAAAGCTGTCTTCAATTGACTCCCTTTTCTACACGAGCATATTCCTTTAGAATACAGAATTACTTTATACATTTCTTTTTTTTCAGACCAACCCCTGGCCTTTAACATTTAACATTTAACATTAAATGTGGGTGGTTGAGCCATGCAGATTTGAGGACTTTCCAAACACCTTTAACCCTTAAAAAAGGTTTTTCTGAAGCCTTATGAGCACATAACAAAGCGCAGCTGAATATCAGTGAGGTTATCTTTTTTTTTTTTAATTATTATAGTTGTTTTATTCTGCATAATGAAGCTGAATGTATTTATAAAGTCCAGGGTGTAAGAATTATTAATTAATTCATCTTTTACCGCTTTCATCTTCTACCAATCCCAGCTGACATAGAGCAGTCCATCACAGGGCCACATAGAGACAAACAAGCATCCACTCTCACACCTACGGTCAATTTAGAGTGTCCAGTTTGCCTAATCTCCAAATCTGCATGTTTTTGGACTGTGGAAAAAAAAACACTCTTTCACAACTCATTAGTTTACGCACCAGGTTTTTGTGGGTGGAGCCATTCGTCTTCCTTTGCGTAAAAAGCTCCTGCTTCAAAACATGAGACATGATCCTATCCCTGGAATATAAATGAAAAGCTTTATTCTAATGCTACATATGGGTAGTATATTCATTTTCTGCCAATAAACCCTGCTAAATGTTACACACTAGACCTTTAACAGGAAGTCAGGCGATTGCCTGCCTTTCCTGAGCAGGACGGCCATGTTCAAAGTCTGTCACTCTTTCTGCCATCTGTTGTCACCAGAAGCTCTTAAACCTTTGTCTCCATTTGCTCAGGAATAACAGCGCCCCCCTCCTGTTTAGTGTCGTACAGCTAGTCCAGCAGGTTTCTCTCCAAATCAGAGCAGGTGGCTCACGATGACAAATGTCGAGTAAAGGCTGTTGGACAGGCTGACATCCCTTCTCATAATGTTCTTATTTTTATTCTAGTCAACCTGAATGTACTCGGTGATGGCTTATTAATGTCAGAATGATCATAGTTGACGTGGAATCTAATTTCAGGTGGATGATCTGGCTGCGGTGCAGCAGCTTAAACACTACAAAAAACACTTCAAAGTGTTCCCATAGAGTTGCATAGAGCAGAGGGGGACTTTAGCACGCCAGATGGACTCTGTCACGCTCCGGCTCGAGGCCTATCTGCCGGCCTCAGAATTTCATTAGTAGCTTGGCCCCGGTTGCAAGTTTGAAGAGCATAAGAGGTTCGATCAAAGGATTAGCAGCACATCTGAAGCAACAAATGGTCCACTTTTTCTTTTTTCTTTTTTCCCTCCTTCATTTTCCTTTTCCTTTTTTTGTCGCCCTCCCACCTCCACAAATTGCTCAGACCTGGCCAAAATAGAAGACGAGGGGTTAGAGGATGTAGCGACACACATATAAGGTGCTACAGCTGCCTTGTCTTGTAAAAATATGTCCAAATATTATTTAAACAATGAAACTGACGAGGGAAAAACATTTCTTCTTCATAAAAATATGATTATGGATGAGAGAATTTTTTGATAAACTGAACAAATTCAACATCACCACCATTTTTGTACGCCTTTGTATTTTTCATTTTTTATCATAGCCATCGAAATAAATTAACCATGAACAAACATGTGCTGTTATCAAACATTTATTAAAGCCTGTTCAATTTGGCTTTCTGATTTCCACACAATGTGCCTGACTCTCGAGCTTGAATACTTTCATTTCATCGCTGTGTTAAATTGATAAATGACATTGACTTTTCGACAACAACAAAGTCTCAGGTTAAAACGACACTGACTTCTGTCACTCCCCATCTTCTCTATGTTATCGATGAACTTAATTGTACGTTCCTGACGTTCCTCTCCATTCTTCTCTCACTGATCATGTACCACCTGAGCCTCTGCTGACAACTCCGCCTTAAGAACTTCTCAGTAAATAAGAGGGGCATGGCAGGAGCACCCAGGCCTTGTCTTTCTCTCTATCTCTCCGTCTTTCTACCCCAACTCTTGGACTCCCTTCCTTACAGCTCCGGCACCCAGACTCTGATTTCTCTCCGCAAGGGTAGCCTCTAATAGATTCCCCTAGCTCCCATGTATTATTAATGCTTACTGCTCTCCAAGGTGGCAGTGACAAATAGGGAGCAAAATTCACTGACTAGCAGTGAATGTACTTTTTAGTCATGCTTGAGCTTCCTTTAGTCCATACTGCTGCCAGTTGGAGGGCTTCTCTCTTCTCTCTTCTCTCCCTCTCCTCTCGCTCTTCATCTTTCTCCCTTGCTAATTTTTCACCATGGCTGAGAAGGACTGCAAAGAAGTTGACCACAGAAGTACTCAAGTCTTTTAAAGAGAGAGAGAAAAAAAAAAAGAAGCCTCATGGGAGATCAGTGTAATGTATACTTCTTAGATGTATTTTATGTGGATATAAAAAAAAATAATTAGCTTTCCTTTTACAGTGTCAACTTGTTTTACTCGCTGAAATCTTTTTTAAACAGTGTCCAGATGGATGAGGCGAGCTCTTGGTTGAGCAGTTCATCTTTTACAAAAGCATGTATACTCTGTATTCATGTCATATAAAGAAATCTCATGGGTGAATAATAGGTAGGGATGTAAGAGACTGAGCTCACATCCACCCTCAAGGGACAGAATCGTCTCCACAGGTTAACCCAGATGTGCGTGTCTTTCTGGTCCCTCACCTCTCCCTGATTTCTCTACCTGGATGTGACAGAAATACGAGCAGCCAAACAACACTCGGCTCAGCTCGCAGCCAACCATGTGTTTCTAACCTGTCAGGCATTTTCCACAAATGAGACCGACTTACCTGGAGGTGGTTGCCAAAGTCTCTGTTATGTCACTGAATGAAAACAAAAGCATATGCTATGTTGACTCCTCCATCCAAAGTGCCTCCAAGTGCTGTGGCCATGTTTTTTTTTTTTTTTGGCACGGTGTAAATTCACCTGTTGAGCCTCACAGGGAGTAGAATTTGTTATTTTTGCACCCGCACCAATTAGTGATCGTGAATTTGACCTCTGCATTTAAGCAAGAGCAGTGGGCAGCACTTATCTGTGACCAGGGATTCTCTACACTCAGTTTAGTTTTACCATTCATTTCTCTCCGCTCAATTTATTTATTGTAAATGTTATGTTTTCTCAAACAGCTGTGGCATTTTTTATTTAAAAAATAAGTTTTTTCCAAATGATGACTTCACTCACCTCACGTCTGTTCCATTATGATTAGGTCCCTGTTCTTGCTCCTCTTGTTTTCTAGTTATTTTTGTTTGACCTCATGCGTTTTTGTGTTTTTGCATTTCCTCTTTTTAACCCTTGTGTTACTTCAGTCATGTGTTTGAGGTAATCTTGCAAAGTCATTCTCAAAAATAAGAGGAGGAAACAATTGACGGTCAGGGCACCAGAGAACACATGTATGTGGGATTAAAGAACATCTTAAAAAACCCATGTAGATGGAAGAAGAAGACCAAACCCCCAAAAGTTCAACTGAATAATAATTACACAACACTCCATATCTCAGAGATGATGACCCATTACAGTAAATCGAAGTTAAAGTAATATCCTAATGGGTTCAAAAGTCAAAAGTAATCCATGTTGCGTGCCATCTACATTCTTATTTCTCTTTTCTGCTTGTTCAGAGAAGTGATTCGCTAATCAAAGCAATTGATTTTAGCGTGTTAATGTCCTTAGGAAGTGTGCAGAAAAAAAAGGTCTTTTGCGTGTAATATGAACCCGTAAATATCTGTTTCATCAAGGTTTAACACCGGTGCTCCTCCCCTGACTCCGTCAAGGCATCGTTTACAGGTTGGCACTTTGATTTAGCCGGAATAAGTAATTACAGTGGCAGGTCAAACCTTTTTCTCGACGCTCTGGAAGATGGGGGTGGATGGTTTTGCTGCTCTCTTGTCTCAGAGAATGCCCCCCCTCCCCTCCCCACCCCCGTCTTCATTTACTGAGTGCCGTGACGCGAGGACCCACTCTACAGCTGTTCCCCTGTTGATCAATTAAAAACATGCTTTGGTGAAATAATTAGCTCACATTTGCTCCTACTTAACAGATGTTTCTGTGGATTCTGCCTGTAAAAAAGTACAGAGGTGGAGGAAAGGGTGTGTGTGGAGGTGCATGTGTGGAGCGGGGGAGGAGGATGGCATTTGTAAGTCTCCTCCACAAAAAAAAAAGAAAGAAAGATGGTTCCTCCGCTTTCCTTTCAAAGTTGTGTACATCTTTTAATGCAATTATGAGAGGTGGGCCCTCTGCTGAAATGATTTGAATGCTAATTTGAATGTTGATCATCATAGTTAACCATCGTTTACATAATTACCCTGTAATTAGCATCACATTACAGCGATATTATTAGCATTAAGCAATTAATTAAACCCAAATATGGATTGTAGCGTTACATTGTTTGTGTGTTTGTTGCGTTTGTCTTTCATAGTCATATTTTTTTTTTGTTGTTTCTTTTTTTGTTTGTTTGTTTTGAACTAAACCAAAATCCAATGCTCCTGTGCTTCGATCGCTGTTTGCCAAACAAGTATTTTCACTTGGCTACTTTTGGCTGCCTTTGCAGGCTCCTGGAGTTGGAGTATTGATTTGGGTCCCACTTAGAAAACAAACAAACAGTATATGTGCAAACATGCTTGTGTTTTTATTAGACAAACTAAGGCGAGCTAATTTGTCTTACCCACTTGGTCTCGTCTCATCATCGCTGTCTTTAATCTTTGCAAATATACACAAATTCCTTCCGCGTGGCATTTCCCTCTCAAAGTGAGAACACACTCGGGGAGAAGTTGAGGAGGACTTGGACGAGGTGGGGAGGGAGTTGCAGCTTCCCTAATGGCGGTCTGCTTGTCAGGATTAGGGCAACAGGGGCTGTAAAATCTACGCCTGATGAGGTCACTAGCTCTCTGTGTCTCTCAGCTCCAGCGCTTTACAGATTTGCCCACCTCTGCGGAACTTTCCCCATCCGTGCAGCCGCTGCTGCTGCTTCTGTGGTTGGCTGCAGCTCTATCTCCCTCCTTTTGAAGTCCACTTTTAAGGGCATGCTTCAGTGCCATCCATCCAAGCCCCCAACTTTGTTTCAGACTGCAGTAAATTGGCTGATTTCATTACCATTCAGGTGAAAATTGAAGGAGGGTGTGAGGTTCCTGTTTTTTTCTATTTATTTTTTTTCTAAAAAGCAGCTTTTCAAAACCTCCTCTTTAATAAAAAAAAAGAAAGTGGCACTATGTCAGTGCGGGGTGAAGCAGGTGCGGTAGGTTTAACTGTTGGCAGCCAAACGCGAGGCCAAATCTGGCAGCTAATCCCCGAGGTATTTAATGAACTTTTTCTTTTACAGCGCCTCTGCTAATACTCAGAGGTTGTGCTCTTACACGTAGCAAGAGCACTGGAAGCCACGAAGACGATGATAAAAAAAATGTTTTTTAATACCTGTAATAGAGGCTTTAAGGAGTTGGTCCTCGATTTGGAAAATGAATAATTTAAAAGTGCAGCTCTCTTCAACCTCAGGCTTTTCTCTTTTTTTTTGTGAAGGAAAGGAGTCAAATGTAAAGTGTATTATTATTGTTATTCTTCTTATTATTATTGAGCGGTAGATTGCTAAACTGTTCTGGGAAATCCAGTGCTTATGTCTTTTTCCTTTTTTTGGGATGCCTGCAGTGTTGGAGATGTTTGAGCTTTTCCTAACCTTTTTTGTGGTATTATTTTCACGATTTTTATCTTTTGCCTTGTCTAATTTATTAGCGCCCTTCCACACTTCCACTCCCAGTTGCACACGCACAAACACACACACACACACACACACACACACACACACACACACACACACACACACACACACACACACACACACAAGAAAAGGGAAAGAAACAGACACATACGCCGAAGGAAAGATCTCGTGAACAAGGTTGGCTGTCAGAACAATTGGGAGCACTGGAAAATAAAGCTTCCTAGCTGACGAATTACCTTTCTGCCTGTAATTCCAGAGGTTTTACTGAAACATTAAGTGGCAGGCAGGAAAGAAGAGCAAAAAGAAATGGAAATATCCCCAGGCTATTTCTTTTTGCTCGAGACGCAGAGAAACAAAATGAACTCCCAAGTTCAGGTTGAGGCTCTGCTTCGCCCTGAGGTTCCACCAACTAACGTGTGTGTGTGTGTGTGTGTGTGTGTAAAAGCTTGTGTACTGAAAGGACGTTGCGCTTCCCTCTTCTTTCACCTCGCTCTCTCACACACACACAACTCTACCAACCCTGCAGTAAATGAAGTGACAGGACAATTTGCATTACTGCCCTTGACTTGGGCCAAGCATCCACACAGACGCACACAAACACACGACACAAACGCAGCATCTACACACGCAACAAGCATAAAATCAGCATTTTGTGTCTTTATTTTACCTTTCATGTCGTCTCTGTCTGACACCATAAATACGTAGCTGTGTTTTGTTTTTTTTTAAATGGAGCAGTATTCGGGGTGGGGGTTGGGGGGTTGCAGAGCGTTAGTGTTTATGCCTGTTTGTAGTCATGTGTCATGTTGAGTTTGGATCTTTGCGTAAAGCCTCAGGGTCAGGTGTTAGGTTCAACACTTGTGCAGAAATCAGGATGACCTGTTCTGCCTCGGGGCTGCGACACCAAACACAACAAACTGACAGAGGCAAGGGCGCTAACGCTGCGGCAGGGCGAAATCATGGGGTAGAGCGAGGCATTAATAGCGCCTGGGTCAGGTGTTTGCCTCTACAGGTTGACCATTCAGTGATTTAATAAGCAATGTTTTTTGACAGTTTCTTAAATAGGGCTATCTTATCTACATTCCATTTTGAAACAATGCAATTGGAAAATCACAAATGTCACATTAACACGGTAGATATTAAACTGAAGCTTGAATTTAGCTTCAATCCTTATGAATGTTCTCCTTAAAAATATTGATTTAAGGACTATACAAACTATTTATATGAACACTAGCTCACTTAAAACAATGCTGCAGGACCTTAAATGTGCAGTGGCTGCATGCTCTGTGCCTTATCTAAGTTTCAACAGAACAATACCCACAATTTATAACTTTTAATGTAATATCATGATGTCAGCAGGAAGGCAGAAATGAAGAAAGCACAGCCTCACTTGTGCGTGTTGAAATGAGACTGTGAAAAACTCAACAGAGACGTCACATCTTGCGAGCGAGTCAGCATCTCAGAACTCGTGAGTGAGAGCTGCGGTCGCGCGACCCGCAAGAAATGAAGAAACTGCCAGAAGAAAATGGCGCCGGGCGCCTCCTTGTCTGTCCAGCCGTGGCAGATCAATAGACTCGCCAAGCGTCCGACGCGCGGCCCCTCTGATGGAGGCGTGCTACAGCGCAGAGCCCGGGAATAAGACGAGGGGTTCAGTGCATGCCGGTCCATCATGGTGTGTCACGGTGATGAAATGAGTTGTCTCCAGCCACCAGATCGATGGCTGACATGAGAGCGTCGGGCGGCGGAGAGGTATGAAGGGAGAAAGAAGGAGGGGAAAGAAGGAGCACGGGCTTCCTAAAGTTATTACCTCCACCTCGCTGTCAGAAATCACAACGTGATGCATTACATGTGTTCCCCGTCGTGTAGTGTGTGTAAGGGGAGCACAAACAGAGGGGAACGGAATGAAAAATGCAGTTTCCGCTCCATTCGTCTCTCATATACCACTGTGTTCTCACGGACAGACGGGCGTGTCCAAGCGTACTTCTGTTTGTAAATAGGCATCACTCACGGTGGCGTTTCTCTCAGCGCTGCAGCCAAACTGAGAGATTTACATCCCGCATTTTGAGAACTTACACTCCACTTTCATTCATATTAAGAACGATGAAGCTGCCGAATGTTAAAAAAAACCAAAACACGTATAATCACGATCATGGAGTGTCATGTTTTTTACAAAATAACTTTCGTGATGGAGACATTTTCTAAAGAAAGTCAAGTGAAGCGGCCATCGCTGTAGCGTGCATTCATAGTCGTGTCAATCATGATAATGCCTCAGTAACAAACACACGCACACATCTTGGATGATCAAATATAAAGGAAGGGTGAAATAACTTGTTTAATTCTTAAGACGTCTGAATAACAATCCACTAGTTTACACTCTGAGTATGCGATGATGAATACCACTTAAATAAAGCCCTGGCCACGCCCCTCGCATCGCTTGATGACGATTGATCGTGACACGCTAATTTTTCAAGGGTAATTTCCAAACTGCGACTCACACGTAACGTCTGGACTTATTAATACAAACGGCGAGGCCTCGTCTCCCTTGCTCCCACTCCCCCCCTTTGGCGTGCGACATTGTTCGTCTGCTCCTGGCAATAATAAATCATTGCTGTGACAAGTGGCGCACTCTTAACCTTGATGGACTGAGAATCAACGACCCCCTCCAAATAAAGCCTGATTACGCGATTGGCATTGATCATTGCTCTTGTCTTCTTCAATAAGGAGGTGCTTATTCCACCACTGTGACCTCGGCGTCTGAACCAAAATAAATAAATAAAGTAAATGGCCAGGAATTCCGTTTAAAGGCCTTCTAATTTCTTTAATGGTGACATATTTAACAGCGAGTGGGGGGGGGGGGAGAAAAATCCTCTCAACAAATCATTTTGTGATGTTTTTAATACTTGAGCATAGTTTGGAGACCCAATCTCTCTCTCTCTCTCTCTCTCTCTCTCTCTCTCTCCTTCTCTCTCCTTCAGGAGGAGGGTAATGTCCATGACGCAGACTTTGATCAAATGAGGTTTAATACAACACAAGTCAGTGATTTAAAACCAAGGAACCTGAAGGCACGTGACTCTACACACCTCCCTGATTGGGCAGAGATCATATTGTGTCATCAGTAAGGAATTAGACAAAAAGGGACAAACAAGAATAGAATCCAGCAGGGATGATTTTTGTGGACCCTGGAATGAAAACTGGAGACTAATCTATATGTGAAAAATTACATTTTTTGGGCAATATGAGGAGTTGTGTTATATCATTTTTAGAAAAAAAAGTCCAGTGTGGTCAAAAAAAATAAATTATATTATGCTTAAATAATGTGAATTTTATATTATATAGTGTATATAAAGTTTAAATTTCACATTATATTTACTAATTCCTGCATTTATTTTCTATTCTTGACATAATTTCTTTCTTCTCATATTTTCTTCTCACTGTATTTGTTCTGCACCAAAACACCAAAGAACATTCCTGCCTGTGTCCACCTCCTCTGCAATAAATGATTCAGATTTTCAGTTTAAAAATGAGTTCCGAGTGGCATATGAAGGGACAAACACAGCATCTGTTTTATTTTTACCTTCCTTTTCACATCCACCCACCCACCCAGAGAGACGCGGGGACCCACGGGTGCTTCCTCAGGTCCGGCACGCAGAGCCGTCCGTCATTGTTACTCGCTGAGGTCTGAATGTGCCGTGACAGGTGCCAATCTGCGAGTGCCCGGCGATAACGGTGACACCCGGCCTGCCGCTCGGAGGCGAACCTTAGCAGCCGCCTTTACAGACGCCAAACATTTGAAGTTGTTGGGTAGTTGAGGAATAACAGTGGCGTCGCTGCTTTTGTGCGAGTCCTGAAATGTGTCTGCCTACATTCTTTGGTGGTTGATTTATGGTTTTTTGAGATGAAGCGATAACCTGTGTTTACGCTTGGCTGGAGTTTTCTTGTGTTTGTGTGACATTTACCTTTGCTGTCACATGGTTTATGCATGAAGTGCTTGATGCCTTTGGATATGAATGTCCCTGCTCCCTCCTACTGTAGTAAAATGTGACTGGGTTTGTCGACTTAGTAGTAAATAGCAGATAAAACATTTTCATGCACTGGGGGATATTCAAATTGTTATCCCTGTTTTATTATTACACCTCATTTATTGTATCTAGATTGATACATAGATTCTATCACTCTTTTTTATATATTATATTCAAATGTTTTTTTTTTTAAATATTATTATTTTTGGATTTCACCTCTTATATCCTTCTATACATACATACAAAGTTGTGAGTTGCTGTAACACAAACATTTCGCAGTTTAGGATCATTAAAGTGCACCGATTCATTTGCAAATATAAATAAATGCTTATGATGCAGTGATGATGCATGCAGTGAGCTCTATGGCAGGAGGCAGATACAGAAACTTGTTATGTTTCCCAGGGGAGAGAGTTGGCATTTGTGCTCACATGGCTCGTCTTCCTGTTTACGTGAGTGTGTGTGTGTTTTTCGATTGACACACACTCACACACACACACGTGTACTTATGGTGTACCCACACCTCAGCACAGAAAAAAAAAACACAGGTGTGAATAGAAATGCAAACATAGCAAGTGTAGACACAGAAAAAAGGTTACCACTGTTGTTTTCCCACAACTCTTCTCCTCTTAAGTCAGTTATCCTTTCACCCTTAACCTTAAGTTTTTATGACCACAGAGTTTTTGAATAGTAGTAGTAGTATAATAGTAGTTTTGAAATGTGTATTTTAACAGTTCTCTGTTTGATCAAAGGGGCTTTGGACTATAATCGGTTTGCAGAAGAGAAAACCTGCGTTGAAAAACTTTCACATGTGAAGTTTACTTCTCCAGAGTTGTGTCTCGTCCTGCGTTTTTTCAAGCCTCTGCATCATCAGCGCTGACCGTTCTCCTGTGTAAAATTCACACAAAAACGGTGACCTTTTAGCTCCAGCAACTTTGCTCCCACCAAAAGAAGGAACACGGTGCCAAGAGTATGACTCATCAGCCTTCAGAAACTAAAAAAAGATCAGAGTTTGTTTGTTTGAATGTGTGTTCGCATTTCTTCTTAACTGCATGTGACTATTACAGTTCCAGATAGTTGTGGAGCGGATGAGTGTGAGACAGATTCACACACACACACACACATAGAAAAAACCTAAAGTCCAGCAATCTCTCCTTCTTGTTTCCCCTGCTCTCTTTCTCAGCAGATTTCCCTTCTGAAGCCTCTCTGCTCCTCCCACACACTGGAGATCAATTTGTCTTGCCGACAGGAATCCATATTTTTCTCATCGCAGGTACTGCTTCTTCCAGGACCACTCACCCCTTACTTGCAATCCGCCCCCAGTCCACCCCACCATCACCTCTCTGCAACAGTCCATCCACCTCCCCACCCAAGTAGCTGAATCAGCTCTCAGGCCCCTGCTGCATAGACAATGTCCTAAGGAACATTTTTTCCACACATGGAACTTCCATACGTGAACATAAATGCATGTCAAATCCTCAAAAAAAACACACAACTGCTCTCGCGGTGAACGCTAACAGTCCTCGAGGCCATTTTCCAAAGGTGTTCCATCGTTCTGCAGGAAAATCCTGTGGAGGAGAGTGGACACACACAAAGTGGGTAGTAGATGAAGGAGAAAAAGCAACAGCTTGACATCAACAGGGGAGTGGATGAAGGAGGGAGGCATTTTACAAGTCATTTTTTTCTCCCACCGTTGTCTACCTTGCTCCGAAGAAAGACTGGCGGGCTCCCTCGTGGCTGCTGCTGCGATCAATACTACACAAGAGTTGAATTAGACCTCAAGTGGAGTGCACATCTACCTTGGCAGAGGCAGGGGCCGACCTGAAATCCCTAGAACATTTACTTTCTTTCCACCGAGTTAACCAATAACTGGATGAAATGAGAGGGAAAAGAGCAGCTGTCTTTCCTGTTTCTTATCTCTGCTTTTCCTTTTCTTTTTCTTTTTTCTTTCCTCCATCCTCTCCCTCCCTGCCTCGGTCTGTTCGCCTCGTCCTTGCTTCTCACCATCGCTCTCGGCGCTCCAACTCTCAGTATCTGTTTTGTTTTAAAGGAGTCACTTGAGCAGAAGTGATGTGCACAATTAGCAGATATCCAGAAGAAGTGGGACACACACACACACACACACACACACACACACACACACACACACACGTACAAGGAAGGCATGCATGTGTAAGCACTCAAATCACACACACATTTTTTAACATATATTCTTAATTAAATCATGTTCTCTCATTGACATTGACTCATGCGTCATTAGCTCCAAGGGACAAATGTTTTTCAAAGCAATAAAATATGAGCCATTATTGCTCTAATGACATCTTTAACATGTGTCTTTTTATTGGTCTGATCACTTTTTTTTTTATTTTTTACTTAGCTGATAGATATATACAGTATCATGTTTTCAGTGTCACACCAGAAAAGACATTATTCATAGCAGATTTTATTCTGTGTCATTTAATCCTGTAGTATAAAGGAAAGCAACAAACAACAAAGGTTCAAATTGATATTTTCTTTCATAGAAAATTCAAAAATTGCCTTTTTATATCACTGTTTTGTTTGTTTCTTCCAGATAATTACAAAACATATTGATGACATGCATTAAACACAAATAAATGTATGCTTAAGTCAAAATACTACATATGTTTTCTACTCCTCTCTCCTCTCAGTTTCAGTTCACATATAACTGAAGTGATTTTATTGGAATATTAAGTTGTTTTAAACTTGTTCTTGACCGTTTCCACCACTGGATAATGCAGCAAAGCAAAGTGTGTTTGTTCATGTCGTTTGGCTGGTGGTGTTGTTTTAATCTGTAATCTGTAAAGTAATAATCTGTGAATAATACGTATGGCTTTCTATTCCCTCCTCCCATTTGTCCGCAGACTGGATTAGAGTCCCATATGATCCAAGCACCGTTGTCTTCACCATCATCCTTCCACCTGCCTCTCATGCAACCTGCCTTGCGGTCTGCTAGTAAATCAGGTAGGTGCCTCTTACCTGCCAGATGCCTCCTGCTGAATTTAGGTCACAAGCTCACACTTCACACACACACACAGAGTTGTTCTCTGAGATCAATAGAAGGCACTCAGTGCAGCTGATGTCCTCTCACACCTGATACTTTGCCCAAATACCCTACAACCCCCCCAACACAACACACACGCTCCGACCTGGCAAGGGACCAATTACATCAACCAGGGGGAATTACCCAGAGTCCTTCTCTTGTCTGGAGTGATATCTCCAAGGATTACAGGTACTTAGCTCCCATTATGTCTGCTCTATTACCTGCCCACTGCCTCTTAACACACACACACCGACCTCTGTGTTTGCACAACAATCTCCCCGATCAAGCATCTACCCTTTCACTTCTTCAATGGGCACTTTGTGCCATTGAAGAAGGTGTGTGTTCATCCACGTGTACACTGTATGTATTCCTCCAGCACACTTTTTAAGTTTTTTACAAACAGATACATGTTCTTTGTTCATCCCTCGCACACTTTATATCGCTTTACAAATACACACACACACACAGTTTCAGTTGAAGCAGCCCTGATTGTTGCACACACACACACACACACAGACACAGACACAGACACACAGGCACACAGGCAGGCACGCGAACACTTTCTCTCATTTGTGCGAACCTCTTATTTTGTGTCAGCACACCTGCATCGACACGTAGCGCCTTCATACTCCCACTTTCTTTACACACGCGCTCATTTTAAACAAATTATCTCCTTGTTGCCAGACACGTGTGCTCATTTTACCTCTGTCGGATACGCAACATTCAGTCAGTGCACACAGACAACACACACTCTCTCTCACACACACACACACACACACACACACACACACACACACACAGAATCTGAGACGAGAGGTAAGCTGATCTCTCCGACAGACACACGACTGGCAGCTTTGAGAGCCGAGAGCGCTGAGGAGGTAATTACCCGTGACAGACGTACCTGTGTAGGTTTCACCGCCTCATTCCTCCACCTTTCCCTCCCTCCTCGTCCTCCTCCTCCTCCTCCTCCTTTCACCCGCCTCACTCCAACCTGCACTTATCACTGTTACCGTCTCACCGCAGTCACTGAGGATGTTTAATTGGAAGATTAAGCTTTTTCAGGCATCGATTTCATGTCGACTGTTTATTTATTTTTTATTCTTCTGCTTCCTCTGCGTGCACAGGCATTTTTTCACCAGTGGAGGTGCTGTGCTGTTTGCGAGACGATGTAAAGAGGAAAAAAAAACATGGGCATGAGCATAATGTCAATTGCTGAGCGATGATTTTTATTTTGTTTTGGAATTTCCTCATGAAGATTTAATTTTGTAATTTTCAAACCCAAAATGAAGAGCTATTTTTATTCAAGTTGGACAAACCTGTCAGGGAAATGTCAGGTTACAGTTGTTTTCTCTGGGTTTCATTTGCACAGTTTCATTTGAAGCCGAAAACATAGATTAAATTGTGTTTCTATTTTAATATTTAAAAAAAAAAATCAGCTTACCTAAACTACTGTTTGACACTGAATGCACCCTCCTGTGCAGGAATGGCTTTACACACTAAAAAAAACACCCTTTGAACACACCGTTTAAACCACAAGTAAACAGAAAGATTCCACTTTCGTTGAAGTCACACCATGGTCGAAACTGATATTTGCACATTGAAACTGTGTGCGAAAAAGCATGAAAACATACACCTACTGTTCCCACACACATTTACATACTGTTAATAATTTCACATCTTTATTAGCCAGGTGTTAAGGGGTCCCCGAGGTTGCATTTCATCAGGAATCAACAACCTGTTGTAAACACCAACTACCTTCCCTTTCTTTTCCCCGCGTAAACCACAACCATCTGGCACTAGGCCACAAAAATAGACTCAAAAGCGTTGGTAACAATTATTAGTCGCTGTACCCGGGGACGAGACAACAACCCACCTGATTTTCATACCCTGCATTTCGTTGCCTCCCTCCCCCTGCCTCATCAGGATGCTATCAATAGCCAGACACCTGTTTCCTGCCAACGCTAGCTAGGCCCTCTATGGCTGCACCTGTATGTGCTTACACAAGAGCCTCAAGAGGAGCATTTATGTGGATAGGACTGCAGGGCTGATATCAGGCTCCGCTAATGCAATCACAGGAAGGACAGGGAACACTTGACGAGTGCGAAGCAAGCCAGTGGCGGGGTGAATTCACTTGAATCAAGACAGGATGTGGATTTTCAAAAGACGCTCAAACGGGGGGTGGGGGGTGGGGGGAAATGTTTGTGACTGTAAAATGACTAATTAGGTGATTAAATTGTTTGGTGAGCATGTAGGCTAATCTTAGAGGCAAAGTGGTTCAGGGGACAATGAACATGACTTCACTCTTTGGCCTCATTGTTCATGTTTGTTTTTCCAACAATAAAAAAAAGACCCAGGTGAATAACACAGTATTTGACATTGAAACTACATTGTAGTCACATTTGTTTTTACTTTTTTCAACCCGTTATAATAAATAAATACGTATATACTTTCACTTGGAGGAATTTAAGTATCTAATAAATTGAGCTTAGTATGATGGTAATTTTTGTCAATACTTAAATGAGTTTTAATTCCAGTACCACATCAATTAGTGTCTGTTTCTTCAGGCAAGCACAAGCTCATATGTTGTTGTGGCCCGATTCAGTCAGCTTGGCAACTAGTCAACCATTTTCTGTGAAAAACTGGTGAGAGTTATTTATTGTGAGGAAGAAAAAAAACAAACAAAAAAAAACATGCTAAAGTTAAGCTTAGAAAGGCAAGGCCTGCATTCACTGACCTGTCTACAATTCTTTATTTGTTATCTGTATCTAGTCGCCTTTAGGTGATTTTGTGTCTCACAATTTATATTTAGTGCCAATGTTCTCTGCCAATGCTGAAACACTGTGCTATATTTGTAGTGAAATGGATAATAAGTAACCCGGCGTTCAGATTTGTAGCTTGTGCCTTTAGCATTTGTCGGATGTTTGTCTTTCTTGTAGTTTCTGCTGTCTTTTCCTTATGGATCTCAGAAGGAGAAGATGGGCATTTTCCTGGAAAGGCATATGTCAAATACTTGTTTCAGGAAGACCTGTGCACTATTATTTGCATTAAACAGAAGTGAAAACAGCTCATTAAGCCACACATATCCACAATATCTGCTGCAGCCAGTTATTTACTAGAGAACCCAGTCAGTCTCTCACAGCCAGTCATCCAACACCTCTAAACCAAACAGACCCAGACATCGAGGAACAAACTACAGAGTCAAGCATGGAAGGGTGTGTGATTAATGCCAACACAGTGTTTCCCTGTTTGTGGCCAAAGTGTTATTGATTTGATTTTAGAAGGGGTGAGAAAAGGTTACCGTTTGCATGCCACGATTTGAGATCGTCTGTGTGCGATGGGAGGAGTAATGACCCCTCCCTCTTTGTGGGAGCTGCCGAAGCGGTCAACCAGGAAATGGAGACAATCCCCAGCCAGGCGCCAAGCGACGTTTTGCCCTTTACACCACCGATATGTGTGAAGTGGACATTCACCGGCTATCGAGTGCCACGTACTGCTACACATAAGAGCCATTATAAGTTTTAAATGGCCATAATAGCAGGGCAAAGGATTAGACAGTATCATATGGTGATGTAGGCTAACATTGCTGTTTTTTTTTGGTTTTTTTTTCGGTCAAGGCCCTTTTTTATTTATTTCTTTAAATCCTGTAAGTACAGTAGCTTAGAAACATGTGGAATTAAATGAATGCAAAGCACAGTAAATGTAAATAAATGAGATCCACCTAAAGCATCCCTTGTACGTCAGGCACATGACAAGATCACACTCCCAAAGTCAAGTTAATTTTCGTACCCCCGCATCCTTACCCTCCCTCCATTCCCTGTCATTTTCAGGGAAAAAGGTGTCGTAGCCATATGACAGTAATTAACAACTGACAAAAATATCCCCTCCCTTAACATGAGGTGGGAAATCACAAAAGTAATTTTCTCATTAATTTACCAGCCCTGCTCTCTTTTTACGCTCTGCAACGGCAACGCAAGACCTGAGGTACAAGCTTAATCAGGCTCTGTAGTGTTTTTTTTTTTTTTGTGGGAGTATAGAAGGAAGAGGTGCTTTTGTTGGTGTGCAGCGTGTAACTCGGTGTCTTGAAAGACAGTACGTACGCACAGGGCGACTTTGTGTAGTCTCCCAGTTACAGCAAGTGAGCTTGTTATAGGGATGTAACGATTACCGGTATGGCGATAAACCGCGGTAAAATTCCCGACGGTTAGTACTACCGTTTCAAATTTGAATTATCGTTAAAACCGTGATTGATTACCGAAAAACTCAGTGATACTGCTCATTTCCTGAAGAAGCAGCGGCACCTGAACGGCACTCGCTCAGAAGCGGGCGCGCATGCGCAGTTTCTACTGTCTGTCCTGTGACAACACGGCTGAAGCCACCTGCGCTCCAGAGATTTCCCCCCCAGTAAAAAAAACAAGATCAGAAGTCTGGGCATATTTTGTATTTTTAAAGGATGTTGATGGTAAAATAATTGAAGACAATCAACCCTTGTGCAGAAAATGCAAAAAAAAATATCCGCAAAGGGGGGTAACACTTCCGTGACCACCACCCACAACCTTTCAGCGAGTGTATATAGTGGGAATAAGGAAAAGTGGGAAATGTCATGGTTTGTCTGTAAAACGTTCCTATTTTCTCAATAAAGGAAACCTAAGTTAAGTGTTACTCGAGTAGTGTGTGCAGACGGCACGCACCGTAGCAGAGCAAAATATGTTTGTTTCTGTGGTTTTTTATTTTATTTTCATGCTGTGTACGTCCGCTGCTACTTAATTATTATCCGACAGAGTGAGGACATGTGTGTGTGTGTGCGCCTGTCAGTCAGTCAGATGATAATTAATAATAATAATCGTCATATAATATAAAATATGTATTAACTTTGTTAAAAGATTTCAGTGTGTGTTCAGTACTTTTTGAACATTTTGAACACATCTAACAATACCGTGATAATAGTGATAACCGTGATAATTTTGGTCACAATAACCGTGATATGAAATTTTCATATCGTTACATCTCTAGCTTGTTATTGTGACATTATGTCCACATTTTAGTGTTACATTTTAGTGTTACAAATGTGCACATGTTTGGTCAGTGCATACAATAAACCAAAAAAGGGGAGCCAACCTGACATCTTCCAGTTTTGCAGCTGCACAGCCGGCGTATTCTACCCACCAGATTTCCGCATGCACACCCAAATCTTGACTGTGAGTATAGTCATTTGTGGAGTGTACCCACTGTACTGCACTACCAAGGACAGACAGATGGTTTCATATTCACAGAGAGTGGACTTAATTTTTCTCCCCTCCCCTCTGTCTGTTTGGCTTCCTTCACTCCCCCGTAACTTCCTCAGTCAGATCTCAGTCAATAATTCGATATGACGGATACACACTTTTGAAGTCCCCTTCTTTTAGACTGAAGTTGGCACCACCTCCTTGAGGATCGTAGTGCAGCTTTGGCCAAAAAATTGGCACGCGCGTTTTCATGTTGGCACCTGTGATCGCTTGTTCAAGGAAATCTGATGCATCGTTTGATACCTGATTTTTATTGAAAGGCCAATATCAACATCAATCATATCATTTAATTCACCCCCCCCACAACACAACAGTTCTGCCAGAGAGAGAGAGAGACAGACAAAGCCACAAACCACAGCCAGGACCACACAAAGAAATAGAAACACACCTCATCCAGGAAGCCAGAGTGTGTCATTCATGTGATTTAACAAGAGGAAAAACAAGGGGAAAAATAAAGTCATCACCAGCAAACTTCAGTGAGGCTACAAACTCCTTAAAATACCCCGCTGTTCTCTGTTTCTTCTAAGCTTTGTTGCATCAGATTCGGAGGGATAGGTGCCATTAGGCCTGCATATTTAAAGCCACCTAAGTGTGTGGAGCAGGTGGCGCACAATGCACTCTTGTTGTTATTTGGTTCGCACAGTCAAGATGGCAGATTTCGTAATGCTTTCAAATGGCACATAACAGGGAGAAGCCACACAGGACTGCCAAGAACAATTTTGCCAGGAGCCAAAGAGGAGCAGCAGGCTGTAGTGTATACCTTTTTTCAACAAAAGGAACTGAGGAAGGAGGATGTCTCGGAATTAGCAGTGTGGGGAAAGTAAATCACCTTCTCAGTGTCAGGTTTGTTTTCTGATTTCTAACGAGGTTTTTAGTATCAAGGAAACTGTCAACGAGTCTGTAGCATCCCCATCAGCAGTGCCAAAGGCACGTGAAACAGAAACCGAAACAGGTTAAAGTTTAAACTTCACTTTTAGGGAAGAATTTGTTGGTGTTAGTGTGTGTAACACACATTATATGGCATTCTTTCAACATGCACTTTACTATATGTTTCTTTTTTTGGAAAACGGAATCATTTTTTGAAATTATCCAGTGATCCTGAAAGTACACTTTTTAGACGACAAAAGAAAGTGTCCGGTTTAACCCTATTAATAATAAATGACAGCCTAAATCTGTCGGTCTCCTCTTAGTTGGCCTCTCGTCACTCAGTGGAGGACTCGTGTCTCATTCAGAAAAGACCACAGATGTCGAGAGGACTCGCCCAACAGCACACACACACACACTCACACACACACACACGCGCGCGCAACCCACTTCCAACTCTGTTTTGTAATGAAATCTATCACTTGGAAGGAGAGAAGTGGACCGACCACCTGTGCGTCCAATTGGTCAGCGTTCGCAGACACACGGGAGAGGAAAGAGAGATGAGGGTGGGGGGGTTAGAAATCAAAGCCGCACAAGAATACACACACTAATGCACACACGAGCATGAAAAGGTAAGTTTAAGTTGGTGTAAACAGGCACATACGTGAAGTTGTAACACCTTTCTCTGTAAATAATGAGTTCATTAGTTCAGTAGAGGATGAATGCTTGATAACAAGACAGCTTTTGTCGTCTTGTTGTTTACACTTTAGCGTTGCCTTAATCTTTCAAACATGTTATATTGTATTTGTTTGTTTCAATCAGACTGTGAGGCAGGTTTGAAGCAAACTCCCTCATTAGCTCGTGAAAAACTCTTCACGGCAAACATAGATGACAATTTTCAGGTCTTTTTTTTGTTTTTTTTGTTTAGTGTTTTCTTGTTGGACAGGTCTATACTTACTGTGGTTACAGTCTTGTTAAAAGTGCATGTAGTACAATCTAGATTTGTTTACGACCTGTTTGATTGTCCAACAGCTTGTTGGAATCGCAGCATGTCCCTAGACTCTCCTGTTATTTTGATAAGTGGACTCTTAGAATCACCAGAAATAACAATGCGTGGAAATCAAACCCAAATAGTTGAACATTTGATGTTATTATTATTATTATTGTTATACGTGAACAATGTGAGAGGGTAGAAATAAATGGTAGAGAAAGACGCGCACACACACACACGCACCTTGTAAACACACAATAAAATGGACTTACACTCAAGGAAACAATGGTTTCTTTGAAACAAAGCTAGAATGAGTAGAAAAAGATGCCAGTAAGCTCACATGCACGTACAAACACAAGAAAACGGCAACACACTTGCAATCACACACCCACACAAATGCACCTACACATGCTCTCTCCCAATTTCACACACACACACACACACACACACGTACAAAACAAGAAAGGAGCAGCAACTACTTAGAAATGAGCCCTGACGCTGTTTGTCACAGTCAGAGACCTTGATCAGGATTTGCTCACAGGACCTCCTACTTCGCACACACCAGATCCTGGGAGGGAGAGGGGGTTAAAAAAGCTGAGGGCAATGTTGGAGGAAAAGGGGGAACCCAGCAACATCTGCAGTCTCCGTTGTTGATAGCGTTCCTGCCAGCTTGGAATCAGATCACAGGGCTGGAGATGCTGCAGTCTGGGCTCTACCTCTTGGCCAACCTCCCCCTTCCTCAGATCCGTACTTCCAAACCTCCTAGCCACCACCTGTTAGTAAATTTGCAGTGACAAAAAGGACACCATGATACTCTGAAGTCAAACTCTGTCTCTGTCTCAACTCTCTGTCTGGATCTTTCTTTCTTTCTTTCTTTCTCTGTGTTGAACCCTTTCTCTGAGGCTTTGTACACGCACAACAGTTCTTCTGGACTTGCAAATATTTAGGGGTGCTTGTTTTTTTAATCTTCCTCTGTAGTTGCAGTTTTAATGTGGGAAGACTGGAGTCATAAATCCTTGTCCATTTACTGTCAGACAGCATCAACCAACTCGGGGCTTGGCACAACCCCACATGGCTAATGATTTGAGATACTTTAATTAGGCTAAAATGCGTCTAAAGATGCAGTTGCACCCCAAGACTTCAAGCACTTTCCATGCTAATGAGATAAATACGGACATTTTTATATCGCAGACATTTTGAAAGATTATCTAGTACATTTTCGTGTCTTTCACCCTTTAGATATTCCCTGCTGGAGGGTTCGTGTAGGTGTGGCTCTTATTTTTGGAGGCATCCTGTTGTCGTTGATACAGCACAGATGCTGGGCGGGTGATTTGGTGAAAATCTAAAACCTGTTGTTGTGCTTTGCTACGTTTCATGATCTATTTGTGAATGTAGGAGAACATGGCAAAGTGAAGATGTGCTATTTTCCCCCCAAACAACACCTAATTTCTGCCGCATCTACTACAAAGTAACACCACTGGTACCGCTTCATCAGCGTTTGAGACAAATACAGATACTTCCACTGAATAAGGGGGTTTCACGTTAATAATGGAAGAAAATTGTTCCCATTCAGCTGAATTGTGTTGATTTTAATTTTAATAGCCAGAACAATCTCAGAACATAACATTCTGCAGGGCAATATGACTTTCTGTTGGTTAACAGACTTAGAAGGAGATAAGACAATATGCCGTTAGAGAAGAAATATGATTAAATCTGAGTTGCCTGAAGAGTGTTCATTACATATCAAGGCATCATGAATTTCAAATGTTGTTTGAATTTCAAGTTTTCGTGACTATTTCAATCCTGTGGAATCTCAGGTCAATTGGGGACCGTCCACATTACAGCCATTACATGTAAATGGAATTCAAATGAACAGTTAAAACTGTAATGCTGGAAAAATCTTGACGTCCCCTTAAAGTTGCAGTGGAGTTCACAAAAGTTACAGTATAGCTTTACTCTAAGTTACAATCTTACATCCATGTGGATTCCCAGCAATAGATAGCATGCCTTTTTGTGTCAACATTGATTTTTCTCTCCCCTCCACCCCAGTCTCCTTTTAATAGAGGAGTGAGGGCTTCAAAGCCCCCGATTGCCCAAAGCAAGCTTGAAATTCTTGTCTTTCAAAGGGCCATTCCGTCTTTGTAGTTACGATCCCTGTCTCATTGGGTAAGGGCGAAGGAGAGACGAAAACTTCTGAAGGTACCTAAGGTAGCACATGAAATCCCCCCATGTAAGTGTGTGAAGTTCTGATAGTTGTGTCCGACATGGAATCGATATGATACCACCCTTAAGCCTGAAAAGTGTATGTTTGTACAAGCAAAGACAAGGTATTTCCAGACTTTATATCAAAGGCCTTGTGTTCACAGATTCTGAGCCAGACAACTTTCTCCAAGCCAGGCCAAACAACAGCACAGCAACTTCTGAAAAGTGTTCACAGACGTCTCAAGTTGTTACATGCAGTCTTCTGCTGTCTGCACAATTACAAGTTGTTGTTTCTCTCTCTGCGTCTGGCTGTCGCCCTCTCCGTCTATCTCTCGCTGTCTCACTCTCCTCTCAGACTACTGTGAGGTGTTAAAAAGGAACCAATGGGGGATCTGCGCTCCATTATGCAGGTCTGTTCCTGTGCTGTCTGTTGCCACCTCTTCGCACCTCATATTGCATTCATGCCCTTTGAGACACGTGCACACATGCACACATATGCATAGGGAATTAAACCTTGGCTACCTCGGTGTATCTTGCACCAGGTGTAAGGCTAAGAGATGCCTAACTTTTTTTTTTTTGCCACCCCTGTAGGCCACACATCGAAAAGAGAAGAGAAGTGATTGTGTGATCCAGGCATTCATTACATGCTGTTTTTTTTTTTGTTTTTTTTCTGGCCCTCTCTTGCATTAACAGATGGAGTCTAAACACTTGAGTAATGGTACTTCAAGTAGCCTGGAATTTGTGATGATCGGTTGATTTTTCAGATTAGTTGTAATACCTTGCAACCAAGGCGGAGGCAGGGTACATCCTGGACAGATCGCTAGTTCATCACAGGGCCACATAGAGACAAACAACCATCCACTCTCACACCTACGGTCAATTTAGAGTTTCCAATTCATCTTATATTGCATGTTTTTGGACTGTGGGAGAAACCCCACGCATCACACGGAGAGAACATGCAAACTCAATGCTTGTTCCCTTGTTCTCGAGCCCGGGTCTTCTTGCTGCAAAGGCAAGCGTGTGGCCCAATGTTGTATCTTAATTGTCAAAAATGTAAGGAACACTTGATACAGACCATTCAATTAGTTCCCAGTCAAAAAATAACAAACACATACAATTAAAATCAGTATAGAATGAAAAAAATAATATTTAGACAGTACATATCTGTGTAAATTGCTTACTTTGATCAGTTAACATCATTGTATTATGACAATTGTACTTTGACAAAGTTAAACGTCTTGTAAGGCCCGTGTAATATAGTGTTGGAGTTAAATATATATACCAGAACTTGAATATGAACACACAGTGCTGGATGATTCACTGTTCGATGCACTCACAGTTTTCACCTCAACACGGTGGATGCTCTGGAAACACAGATACTCTCATTTTTCCCGAGCTGCACGAGAGTCGTCATGACCACCCTGCCCACATCCAAACCTACTTTTACAGTTCAACAGGAGCTGCTGTACTTCTCTGACCCCCACTATTTCTATGAATAAAACATGGAGCCCTACCTGTTTTGTGTACATGTGTGGTTGTGAAGGCCAGCTTAGACACACACTGAAAAACACACAGGAAAGCAGCCAGAAAGCCTGGCTGCTCAGGCATGACACACACACACACACACACACACACACACACACACACACACACACACACAAATGCAGACAAAGACTCAAGATTCAGTTCTTACTATTGCAAACCGATACTAATACTTTTCCACTTTCTCTTTAACACAAAGCAATAATAGTTTAGAATAAAATTGCACTACAAATGGAAGTGCAGAAGAAGTAGATTACACTGAGTGAATGAAGATACAAAAAATGTGTTCACACATACCTCAATACACACAGAACAACTTGCAGCAACACACACACACAAACAATACTTACATACTTGTAAACAAAGCCTGCACTCAGCCGCTGTGTACCTTAGAGGCAAGGTTGGGGGTTGAAGTGAGCACTGCTGGCAATAAGGTGAGCAGCTGTGCAGTGCTGTGGATGAAAGATGGGCATCATGAAGCATTAACTCTGTTTGTGTGGATGTGTGTGAGGGGAGTTTGTGTCTTTTACAGAGAAAAGTGACTTTGATGTGTGTTTCTTTTTACTACCTGATTCTGATTCTATCACTGGTGAACACATCTCAACTTTTACTCAAGTTTTAAAGTTCATTGCAATTCCTTACGTGTTCCTTTATTTATTTTATGTTACTTATTCTCATAATTAAGTATAAATATTGTTATTGTAATAATAAGAAATTACAAATTAATCCCAAAAATTGCTTTTCACGGTTAGTGTTTCTGTGACACCTGCCAGACAGACTTTATTACACTTTTACAACACTAATATTATCTGACAGACGCAGTTCCTTTCGACTTTTCTGACATGCGATCAACAAGCTGACTCCTTGTCTATGAGCTACAACATTTAAAGGTCTAGTGTGTAAAATTTGGCAGAGATTGAATAACAATATTTGTGTAAGAGGTGTACAATCACCTGATTTCATTGCCCCAGAATGAGCCTTTTTATTTATATGGGTCAGCTCAACAGAGGCCAGCATTTTGGACCACCACGTTTCTACTATAGTCCACAATGAACAAACTTAGCAACTTCTCATCTTCATCAAGTTGTGATGCTAAGTTAAGCCTTCATAGGTCCTCCAACACATTTGGAAGGCAATTGTGAGGGATATTCAGCTGCAAAATGCAACCTCACCTCACATTACCTTTAAGTGCTGCTAACACTGTAGTTAATGCATTATTATTATTAGCACGTTTATCATAGTAAATTATCTGAGCACAGATACTTCCAAATACGTTCATTTGTCTGATTTTCTGAGATATTTTGTGATAGTCCTTTCCATTGTTCCGTATGGTTCAATCAGTGTACATGTGTATGGACTTGAGGTTGAATACTGTGTGTGTGCGTGCGTGTGTGTGGTGCAGTGTTGTGTGCCAAGCCTGGAGCTATTTCTTCTTACCATGCAACCTGAATCCTTTTGGAATGGGAAGTGGAGTGTATACAAGTGAAATGATCAAATAAATCAGCCGGATTTGTCTCATGTGTCTGGAACATGAATATTAAGCATGTTAAGATGATGGGAGGGAGTAAATATGTCGCCTCGGAGAACTGTCGTGGCTTGCTGGTCAGTTTGGGTTTGTGTTGCAGGAGAGATGAGGATTCCTTCCGTAATATGTGAAGCATTTAGGTGACGCTCTCTTCCTGAGCGACTACTGAGTGATTGCAGCAGTAAAACAAAGCAACGTCACCCTGCCTCCCACACACATCTTCTGCCCAATGGTGCCGTCTCCCTAAGGGCCAATCAGTAACAAATATGTCAGTTTTTGCTGATATGCAATTGTAATGCTCCCATGCGGTTAACAAAAGCTCATGTTGAAAAAAGAAATGATCAAACATGTGAATCTTTAAAGTTTGTTAGTGAATCTAAGACTTTAAACATTAAACAAGTAAATTAACAACATTTTTTTTCAGTAAACGTCACACACAGCGTTCGGTGTTTGCGCCAGTATGGCACTGTGTCTGTCTTTGCATGCACGTGAAACGCGTGCACACAGATGGGTCAGTGTTGTAGGTGTGAAGTGCAGAGGCAGCTGGGAGAAAGACGAGGCCAAGAAGAAGGACCATGGTTCGTTAGCATGCAGTGCTCATTAGCATGAACATTATGTTTACCTTCCACCAACAACTCACCTCTTACCTCATAACCTTTAGATCAGGGGCTTGTTCATAATATCTTTTATAAAAAAGAAACTTAATTAAATGGAAACATGTGGGGTCCTTGTTTATAGGTTAGTATGGTTAGTATTTTACTGGTCTGGCCCACTTGAGATCAAATTGTGCTTTATGTGGCTCCTGAACAAAAATGAGTTTGGCACCCCTGCTTTAGAGAAATTAAGATTTTTTTGTTTACCTGTTGTAGGCAACATCGTTTTAAGGGCAACACAGCTGTTTTTCGGCAGTAGTACATAGGAGATCATTTTCTTGAAGGAGCTTTTAGATCATTGTACATCACAAAAACAGTGAACCAGCAGGTTTCAGTTCAAGTTTCACACACTGGAATTGTTAAGAAAAAAAACCAAAAACCTTTTCCATCTTTTCTATGGTGTCCAAGTCATGATTATTATATAGCACTTATAGAACAACAGTCAAAGTGCTTTACACAAAGGCAAAAAAGTATAAAGACATACAAGCAACAATTTAGTTTTGATGAATAAAAACAGATGAACTAGTTTAACAGATAAAAGAAGCATCCCTGTGAGTGTCACTGCTCACATACTGATCTAATATATCAGTCAAATCATGCCCAGAATCACGGATCAGACGGACAAAGAATTGGATTTGGGAAGGGAGAAATAAATAAATAAAAGAGACAAGCTCCTGTGTTTGCTCCTGCTTGTTTGTGTCCCCTCTGTGTCAATTCTCTCCCTTTCTGAGCCACTACTGGCTTGGCAGCTTTGCCACACATCGAGGCGACCTGTGCAACACCTTCTACAGGCCAGATGGCGGTGTCGAAGGCCAAAGGAGCTGCAAAAAATCTGCCAGAGCAATCTGCTCCGAGCAGGTGTCGTCTAATTGTCTCCGGGAGCCGAGGCAGCAGCGGGCACGTACGAGTGCTACCTGAGTGGAAACAAATATCTTCATTTACCGCCGCTTTGTCAAGAGACCGTGCCTCCATGCTATGAAACATAATAGGCCCAGAACAAGAGGAGGGCGATGGGCTGGAGCAGGCAGTTGAACAAGCGTACCTTTGTCAAACGGAGACGGCAGCACAATGCCTCACAGAGCTACTGATGGCAAAACACTCTTGACAATCATAATCATGCACAAGTGGATACAGGGGGAAGAAATGCTAAACTCTGGCAAAGGGCATAGGAGAATGTGCACGGCTTGGGTAATTTGTATGTATATTTTTTGTGTTTGTTGGATATTTAATCACAAAGTTCCACTTTGCTATTGGAAAGTCGTACAGTGGTTTAATTACTTTAGTTATGTTTTGCTCTAATATGTAGACGCTGTATGTTGTGCATCAGATTACATTGTTTTAAGCCACTACAGCTTTTTCCCTCATTATACCCATGAAACCCTCAACTGCTGTTCACACATGGATAAGGAGAGCGGATTCCACATGCACTCTGCGATTTATTCATTCAGGTACCGGCTCGCTGCTTCATAGACTCTGACATTCCCATTGTGTATTTAAAGGGAAGGGGTGTGGGGGTGTGGGGGGGGCTCAGGGAAGGGATGTTCACTCTGACAAGCGAGTTTCTGCTGCTTGTCAAGAGATCTTTCAAACGGAGCTGTCCGACCGTAGAAGGGGAAGCAAAGTGCCTCTAATTTAAGTGCTCCTGTTTTCACAGACTTCTCCGAGCAAGTTGTTGTAAAACGCTCTCGCTGGGCTACAACAGTTCCGATACGCAGTGGATCACGCCGTTTACTTACATGGAACAGTTTTATTTATCGAAAGAAAGGCTTCTCTGAACATCTGCCTGTTTATTTAGACTGAAAAAGCTGCAGCCAATCAACCCTTACCCTTACCTCCTTTTCGCCAAATATACTGGGTATATATATGGGGTCTTAAAACACGCGTGTATCCACTTTGCCATTGTTAGGAGCGGGAGAAGTTTCTCTTTCTTAGCTTTTTGCCCTCCAGTGAGTCCAGTTACAAACGTGCAACCAAAGTGCAACACAACAGAGGGAAACATCATTAAGAGAACTGACATTGCATCGTAGTTACACTTTTTTATCTTCCATTTTGGAGCATCTTTTACTCTCAGTAGCATTGAACAATTTGAAGTTGCTGCTTGAATGGATGGATTGTATATTAGTACTTCCAAAATGTAGTACAAGGTGAAATGAATCGTGTTCCCATCACTGCTGACTGGAGCTGGATCCAATAAAATCCCACATCTTTTGCTGAGTTACGTGACACTGGACCGAATGCTGATTGTATCTGTTCTTAGATGTTTGCAGGTGTTAGTGGGTTTTTTGATCTGTGGAAAAACTAAACATTTTCACATGGTGCCGCTTCTAGTCAGGTGCTGTGAGGTTTTGAAGATATTTTCAGCGTTGCCACACACGTGTTTGCTTCGGATTTTCCACCTTCAACAGCTTGTAACCTTACCAGAATACAGTGGTACCCAATCAGCAAGTGGGCAATCTCTCACTTAAGCTCTCTTCACCTACAAATAAAAACTCACAGCTGATAGGGAGCGAAGTTTCCATTCCTTTGAAACGTAGGAAATTACAGTGAATTAGAAGCAGATGAGGTAGAAGTGGATGCACCAATAAAGTTAATACCTAGAGTAAATTACAGAGCTTTTATAAACTCCCACCAGGAGTGCATTGAACACTACAGTTTGATGATATGTAATGGGGAAGAGCATCACCGAGTGGAAATTTCTTTTGACCAACGGCACTGCCGTTGCCCGTGCATCAGTACAGATGCATCCTACAGAGCCCTCCCTGCGATGGGAGAAGCGAGACACGGCTCTATTTTTAAACCTCAAATAAGGGTCGAGTCTTTAAAAGCTTCCCACGATACCGATTGATCCCCTGACCTGGCTCTCCTCAGGCTTTCCCCTGGTCCATTAAGAGCTGTGTCACCAGAGGAGTTACAGCATTACCATGTGTGGCCTCTGTTTTTTTTTTTTTTGTTTTGTTTAAGCAGGAAGTGCCCAGTCAGGTTTAAGTATGCAGTTTCCCCAGAAGCCTGTTGAGATCTGACTTTAACCCTGCATCCTGCCGTTTGTATCTCATAGGCTGAACAGCTTGGGTCAAACCTCTACACATGACTAATACGTACTTGTCAATCATAGTCGTTGATGCGAGTTTCTTCTCCTCCCCCCCGAATCAAATTGTTATTCAATGTTCTTTTATTTATGATAAATATTATTGTTGTTAGGGTTGTTTTTTTTTATATGACAGATGCCAAAGCCGATTTTTAGAAATGACCCATATATGATGCTGATTGTTTGTTGTTGGCCTCCTTCTGTTAAAGGGAGACGTTTATTGAACAACTGCATGGAATAGTACGGAAATAACATAAACATATACATTTTACAGGTTTTTATGAGCTAGACCCACAACAGTCAGCTGACAGGGTGACGGAAAAGCATCACTCCCCTGTGTTTGTCCAACGCCCGCAGTCTATTCTCATCCAAAGCTCCACTTTGTCTTGTTGAGACAAACAGCCACAAACCGAGCAGGTAAAAAAAAAAATAGCTGTTGTGTTGTTCCCTGTTGTGTTTGTTGTCGGCGCTCCGGTACAACGTCGCTGACACGAGCGTCATGCACCGCGATGGAAACACTGCCTGTGAATGACGTCACAGACACAGAAACCCTGCTACACTGAGAAACACAGAAAAGAGTCATTCGGGGCTGAGGTGTTTAATCAGCAGTGTCTGAAGTCATTCTTTTGTTTTAAAACGGCTTTAATTTTGTTGGTTGTTTAGAAGCATTGACGCACGGCAGTACATCTTACGGTGTATTTCTTGTAGCTCTTGTGGGTCTGAATGATTTTGAATACATATTCACATGCGATTGTTTTGACAGGAATGGCGATATGATTCGGGAATTTTCATTTGAAAATCATATTTAAAATGATGTTTTCTTCAGTCTGTAGGTTTTGCTGTTAAAACACCTCGCGCCTCTTGCGATTATGACAAAATACCGATTTATTGTTCAGCCCTAATCTCTTGTAAAAGGCATTTTTTAGTTTATATTTAATTTGTTAGATTTTTTTCTGCATAGCTCAGATAATCGCGGCCTGTTACGAGCCCACAGGGAATGTGCTGAAGTGTTTGTATGGACGTTGCTAATTTTTAGCTGCGTTTTATTCTCAGTTGCATCCTGTCAGTAATTATTAGCAGTTCAAAATCTGCCTAATCGATAAGACATTTTGTCACTGAGCATATTTGGGGGGGAACCCTTTCATTCACTCACAATTGTGTTTTTTTTTACTCCCTCTTTGTACATTTGAGTGTCATTTTACTAGGAGACCATAAAATGCAGTGTTGATCCAGTTATTTTACACCATTTTTTTTATATGACAGGCTTTATTGTGCGTTATGTTGTAGCTCATTCCTCTGCTCCATACAACAGCTAGCCAGTGTGTAATTACAGCTTGTAGCAAGCAGCCAGACGGAGCGATACGTGAATGGGAATCTGGAGGAGCGCTTGATTTATGAAGCCTTGTCCGTGCCGTGCTTGTAGTCCCAGTCTTGCTGTTCAGCTCACTTCTGGGGCATGACGCCCCAAACCTGGTGGGGACTAAAAAGGTTGCAGGTGAAGTTGGATGCCCAGAATGATGTTTGAACAGAGCCAGACTGAAACCAGGGCGGCAGAGTTTAATTAGTGTGTTTCTCTCTCTCCCTCCCCCTCTCTCCCTCTCCTCCGTTGGCTTCACGCGTGCTCTCATGCCAAGTTCCAGGTAGTTTACTGTACCGCTCCAAAAATGTTATCATATCAACTGCAGCCAGCAGTAAATAGTTCTTTAAAATTGAATAAACATGAGAGTGAATACTCCACAGTGACCCTTCACCTTCTGAGATATGGTGAATCATTTTGGATGGAATTCATTTCTTTATGTTTTTAATATTTACACAACCCTATAACAGTATTATTTCAACGTTTGTGTATCGATTGAGAGTAAAAAGACTATTTTTATGAACAAATATGGGGATTATGGAGTTTCCTAATGCAAATTTTAACTCATACATACATACATACTGCTATTTACATCAAAATATAGGGGTAACAATCCCTTGGTGGTATGTAAACCAGAGATACACGGCGCTCCTTCATGCTGTGTATGACCTTGTCATACAACTGACTTCCTCAAATAAACTTAAGTCATATTCGTGTTGGACTGACTGCTGCACAAGCCCAGAATCTAAATCCATACAAATGGCCCAAACTCGACCCAAACTATTTCATTTGAACTCAATCCAACTCGAGCACTACTTACGCAATTTAATTTGCTTGTGAAAGATCAGAGTTCCGACAAACTACAGATAGCACTGTTAGATATTTTTAAACCACCACTAATTTATGGGGGTATTTTTTAGTGACATCCCGGCGGGTTTTGGTGCGTTTATAATGACAGTTGTCGGGTCTCATATGCTTCAAACTACTATTTTTTTCACAGTTGCATCGACAGAGGAAGTTTGTCAAAGAATTAGTAGCATCTAACCAACCTCCTGGTTCACATCCTCAGGCACTTTTTCAATTTAGCGCAATTTACATGTTTCTTTCTCGTAATTGAAGTATGATGACGACGCCATAAGCTCGCCGGACGGCACAGCTGTGTGCGCCAGCGCGCTCGGCTGGAGATGAATCAGTGTGTTTAACTGTGTGTCCTCAAAGTACCTTCATCGGAGCAAGTGAAGTGCATCAATCCAATATGGTGTCATCTGCCCCGCGCTCAGCACAGGTGTTGTACAGGAGATGCAGTGAAGTTTATAAATCTGCTTAAATGTCAATATAAAAGACTAAAACATTTGTGGAGGGTTATTTTGTGCTGGTTAAAGATACAAATGATATATCATAGAATACTGTCTCTCTATCGTGTCGAGTTTAAATAGTGCTGCAAATTATGATAAGAGACTGTAGCCTGGAACATAAAGTCAAGACTTTTTTTTTTTTTTACACTTCGGGGGTTTTTATTCTAACTCATCAACAATCAACATCAACCATCTTTATTGCAATTATATTTAAGTCAATTTAGATTTCAGTGGCTTCCCTCAAAGACACTCATGATGATAGAAGTATGAAAATATGATAAGAGAGCATAAAAAACAGCTTTATATTGAGTTTGTACACACTTAAATAGTTTATATCTCACTAAAGTTGATTATTTACTTCCTTAATTAAGTGGCATGTAAAAAAGAAAAGTGAACTTCAGTGCAGCCATTTGTTGAGGAAGTGGCGCTAACTTTGCAAACGTTAATTTATGGCAATATTCAAGTGTGTGCTGATATGTTAATGCTTGAAATATTATGATTTGTGACTCATACATTTAATTAAAGAGGAAATTAGCAGAGCATAATGCGCCGCAGTGGACAGCATCTCCATTTTTCTTTCTTTTCTTTTTTTTTTTTTTTTTTTTTTGCCACAAGCACTTTGCCGTGGTCCACTCGTATACTTGCAAGACTGCCGTTGCTATGGCAGCAATTATGTATTTTCTGGTCACCACCCATAGTAGAGCAATGGCATCATGACCCTTGTCCTGCTCAGCAGCCCTTGCTGATGAATTTTCATCTGCTAATTGGCAATGCGTTGTCGTTGCCATTTTGCTCCTGTGAAAACAGAGATTAAAATGAGTTTGCAACTCGTAAAACGTATTCACATCGCCTGCTCTGCCCTTTGAGTTGCTCCCATTTTGTGAGTCACTTGTGACCACAGGAACCTAATAGACAATGAGCCGGACATCAAACACAGCCTTTGGTCTGACCTTTGATCAGCCCAGAGGGTATGTTTGATCAGACGGCTTATTTAATATCAGCACTTCGTCCCTAGATAGAACGACCTCCCGTTACAAAACCATCTGACGCCATTAGTGTTGAGGATAATGCTGGCTTTAATACAGGTGGTAGACACCAGAATTAGCCAACAACTCAGTCAAATTGTCAAGCTTGTAAAGGATAAATGATTCCTGACTTCATGATGAGAAGGTGCAGGTTTTTTGATTCTGGTGAAATCACGCTGGGAAATAATTGAGTTACTAGAAATAATGTTATAAATACAGTAATATAGGCAATCGACCAGTGCATTCAGTTGTGATGTGATCAAGCACACATTGCAATACATTGATCATGGCTGAATTTGATCAAATGTGCACTCAATAAGACAAAAACATATACATATATAATACATATATACAGTTTTCTCTTATATTATGTTTTAGAAATCTTTAAAATACACATTAAATTGGATTTTGTAGCAATACATTGTGTCTGTGTCCTGTTTATTTTTGAACAGGAAACAATCCCGTTTAAAAGTTGTTGTTTATTTATGAATTTTCAATCATTCTCAGAGACTTCATGGCTTGACGGAGTCAAAAGAAGAAGAAGATCAACCACAGCATTAAAACCAGTCACCTGTTTTATTGCTCCACAGAGCTTGTTTTATTTAATTCAATGACTGCTCAATAATTTCAGCTTGATAAGAGCCCAGTGTCCCATTTCTTTTGTTTTTTCCTATGTTTCGTCCATTTTGCTATGTAATTGAAATCATTTATTTAGCAGTGCCTTTGACATAAGGCATAAGACCACAGTGTCAGTTGACCGGCAGCTCTACAGTCCACCCCTACTCAATTTGACCCCCACTGTGCCCCTGAACTTACACTAACACTCTGCACTTCCTTCCACAACAATTTCCTTCCCTGGCCTCTTAAGAGCTACATGGCGATTATACAATACCTCACAGTTGGCTGGGAGTTGCTGTGCTTTGTGTGACTTAAGAGGGAAGGATGGAATAGAGTCAAACAGTCATTTCACTCTCCGCTGACTCTTTGGCCCGCAGATGAAATGTGCTCCCTAAGTAGAGCTGGCTTTTTTTGTGGTTTCCAGCCTGCTTTTCTCTGCATTGCACACACTCAGAGGCAAGTTCTATGGTGCCCCTGTGTTTGAGGTAATCAAAGAAAATGTAGACATTGAAAGGTTTGCACACATACAACTGGTTCTAATTATATGCTTGGAGTTAAAGTCTCCTTTTAAGTGTCCTGAAGGACCTTTAAATTGCTTGGTTAAACCCTGACCTTTCCTCGCTCTAAAAAATTTGCACATTTCCAGTGAATTAATTTCGGGTTTGATTTTATCAGTCGACATTTATAAGCATGTGTGTCACAAATGGAATTCATATTGAACACATTTACCCTTGTTAATATATTGGGAGCCCAGACACAACAGATGCCAACTCTGAAGTATCATTGAGGGTGAGGGTTATGGGTTAGTTTAGGTTTCTTCACTGCTAATCCATTGTCATCCACATGCACTATAAATCAACGTGAACATAAAAACAGTAATAGATCTTGAAAGTGACAGAACGTTGATGTACATGTGCCTTTTTTTAATTCACATCTATGAAAGGTTTGCATGTTGTAGCCCCGGAGATATAAACTTATTTGACAGTGAACATGAGCTCAGTTTAAAAAATGTGAAAGAAAATAGAACAAAACCAAGTTTCCGTGGTCTTGGAAGTACATCTAACGTCAATACCTGGCAGGAGCTTATTTTCATAGGCACCGCTTCCCTCTGCCACGAGTTCACTTTTCCATTTCCTTCTGCTGTAACAAACACGCCGCCACAACTTCACACGTTTCATAGATTTCCGCAGCTGTTATTTCAGACTATCCCAACTGCAACAATTAAAGTTGCACCTGAGTTACCTCGCCTGACAATGCTGCAAGTAAAAATGACTCCCTATTGATTTGCAATGGGCTTTTCTGTAAGAGAGCCATTTAAAACAGGAGCCCTGTTACCCAACAGCATCACCCATTGACCCCGCAGCACTGTGGAGAATTCGCACGACTCGATTGTTTAGACAAAGGTGAAATGTTTATTCCTATTAGCCAGCTCCCACACAAGATATGGTATTGACTCCGCGAGGACTGTCTGTTCGGCAGTCACAAATTACAGCTGCTGTGCCGATGGTGCTACGCTTCCAACGAGGCGTCAGTGAGCAGTGCGGCGGACATGCAAACACAACCTAGGAAGGGGAAAAAATCAATGGAGTCTAGTCAGATGTTAGGTAAGTTGTCCCCAACATTTGCTTTAGGGACAGTCATAGTTGTTTAATAAGACCCCGAGCATCTCCAATCAATGAGAGCCTTCCATTTCCCTGTTTGGAAATCAATGATGCTGCTTGATGCAACACTGCTGACTTCTTGAGAGGTGTCTTCATCTCTGAACTGCATAGCATTTGTTACTCTTCCCTTGGATTTGATTATATATATATATATATGTATTAATATTTGTTTTGTTTTGCCTTTTGTGGTATTGGAATACACGTTGCGTCAGAATAACACAAACACATGTGTGATGTATAGTTCTGTTCAGTCACTGAAGCAGAGGAGAGGAAATTACCGTTAGTGCAACACCGGATGAAAAGGATATTCATAAATCAACCAGTCCAGGAAATTAATGAGCGTTCCTGTCAAACCCAGCAACAGGTGTAACATGTATTTCCTATCGATGCGTTAAACACATCTGTAACAAAAGTAGAGAGAAATCTCTCTTTCCACGGGCTAAGCATATGTACACATTTAGAGAAATCCAACTCGTATAAATACATTTGAAGTGCATGTTAAGTGTTCATTTATTTGTTTGATGTGGCAGGAGACCAAAACGGCAAGATGCGGCGTGTTTTAGAGAAAGTTTAAATTCCCTAAAGTGTGTGTTTGTGTGTGTCTTTGATACACACAAACACACACAACCTTCGTAACCACAGAGAAAAAAAGGGGGTGGGAAAAGAGCACACAAGCAAAGCCTTGCTTCCTTTACATGTCATGAAATCTGTCGTTTACTGTATTTTAATTTGTTCCTGGTCCTTTCCCCTTATCCTCCCTCCTCCCTCCCACTCCTCCTCCCTCCTCTGTCGTATTGATGTGCGCCCCCCTGTCGCGTCCCCTGCACTACCAGGTATGACTAACTGCTATCTTGCTTCCGCGACTCTTTTGTCATTTATCTTGCTCCGCTATGCCGGCTGGCTGACTGCACAGCACGACAGCATGCAGTGACAATAATTTGCACTGATCGGACCCCTCTGCCTATCCTGCTGTTACAAATGGCAATCGATTATCATGCGGTAGCACTATCGACTGTCCAACAGTGGCATATATGTCTGTGTGTGTGTGTGTGTGTGTGTGTTGGAGGCCAGGTTTGTGTTTATACTCGCTGCCGTGTAGCAGTGCCTTCTGCAACTGCACATTCATCCTTCGCTGTTACACATCGTAGACTTTACAGTGGTAAATTCATCCAATATTTGAAACGTCTCTATTGACCTTTCAGTGCTCCTGCCTGAGACCTACTTCCTGCGGTGCCACGGCATGTTATGAATGTGCGTTGTAAGCTATGGTTGTCAAGACTATGTTAGTAAGTAAATAAGAGAACTCGGAACAAATGCAGGCAGGTTATGGAGTTAGCGGGTCTTTATAGCGCTTGATTTAAAGAGAGAAAAGAACTGTTAAGACGTGGGGGATTTACGCTTTGGGAAATTTGGCCAAACTATATATTAGAATAGAACCCAATGCAAGACATGCTCTTCACATTCAGGAAATAAGATCTCTTCAGTTGTGCCTACTTTGACCGTGGAGTGTATATAGAAGTGAATGTCTGCAACCAGGCTTGTACTGGACAATACCAGCTGTCAATCACACTGGTGTCCACTCATATGGCATGCTTTATTGACTATTTTAGAAAACTGACTCCTGATGTTTACTGATGTTATAAATCAATCATAAACTTCCATTGAAACCAAGTTATCTTTGCACCCAGTAAAGATTTGCCCCCCTGGCAGCTAACTACTGCTTCAGTCCTATTTCTGGCTTCACAAACTAAACTGGACGACCACATATAGTTTAATATACAGTCTATGACTCTGACACGTGATCTTGTGCAGCACTTCAGTTTGTTATGAGCAAAAATGCTTTTTTTTTAAAGTGACCCTGATCCTAATGTGAAAGCAACAGGAAGTGCGGGTTAGCGGCATATTTAATTTGCTCCAAAACAAAGTGGACGATGCTACGAAATCAGCTCCAATGGGTGAAATCACACAAACACACATTTGAAGCAAATGAATATACACAATATGTGGATTAGGCGTCTTCTGCGCTCACTGAGATCGAACCATTTCTGGCTCACGCTGCAAAATCAGCCACAGAATCAGGTGATCAGACTGCAATTGAAATAATCCTCTGCTCTTATTGTAGTCTATCTTATCTGAGTTTTTTTCCAAGATTAGTCCACTCTAAAACACGTTTCATGTGTCACCTCCATCTCTTTCATGGGATTACCGTCAGGTGTCATTGCACTGTCTGTGTATATGCATCTACTCCACTTGCAGTGTGACTCGAACGTTGCAGTCCCGCCAATAGAGTGTGTATAATATTGATGACCGAGATATGTGCCGTTTAATCAGCACCATCGACCCGCCTCGCCACTGTTGCCTTGTGCAGCCGGGGTGAAGGAGCGCTTAAAACAAGAGGGAGCGTTTGATTCCCCTGTTGGAGCTGCATTAACAGTGCCCAGGCCCTCCCCACTCAGCGCTCCTCTCTCCACCTCTCTTGTAACTGCATTGTGCTTTCGCTCAATCAATACTTGCAGCAATTGCTCAAATTAAAAGGAAAAAATAGGTTTGCTGAATCCTCACCCGGTGGCTTCCTGCGGACTCCTGGCAGCCGCTGTGGATCGTAGAGCACTTACAGGAGGGAGGGAGGGGGGGGGGAAAGGTGTTCGAAGGGCTGATTGATGAGCTGTCTCAGCACGGTGCTCACCCACTCAGACTCCACCACACTGCCAACTTCCTCTTAGTACAAGGCTCCACTGATCCACCGCTCCTCCAGCACACAGCAGCACCTGATTTCAAACCTGTTTGTTTGAATATATGCAGATTTTCTGCAACTGACTTTGTCTATTACACAACATCTGTGGAGACGTTTTTTGTGTGTAATGGAGCCACTTTGTTGTTGTCATTCTGTATCTGTACGTTTTCAGACAGCGGCGCGTGTTTCAAAGACATCAAAATCAGTGTTTGGATATAGGTTATTTAAAGGATGCATTTTTCTCTTTTCCTCTTATCCTTCATTTTGTTACAGTCTGATATCCAGTAATCACTCAGTGAATACCTTTTGAAGTCGGGGAGTTCAAAGCGGGTGTCAGTGACGACCCCTTTGCGTTCTGTTCGTTTTATGTAATTGGTGTCGTCTACCGTCGAGGCCGAGCCGAACGCACGCAGCCTTTATTAGTGCAACGGCGGGCAGGTTTGGCTTACCGATCGTAATGTGTTCCAGGCACCACAAACACACATTTATGTGCGTACACGTGTGCACGGGGCATCAAACAGACGGTGTCAAATCACCGATGGGTGGGTGTTTGGCTCAGGAATGCAATTACTGTGATACGAGGAGAGATGCATACATGGAGGAGAGACATTTGGTGCAATAAGGTGAGCTGTGGCTCTTATCTGTGGCACAGGCAACTTTCTTTTGACGTATGTGAGGGGGAGCAAATGGCCAAGTGTGTCAGACAAAACAAACACAGTTATACTGCATTAGCTAGGAACACATAATAACAGAGCCCAGATAGTGACTCTGATGCTTTCATTTCTTTTATTTTTAAGGTTCCGCTGCAGGTTGTTTGGTTGTATTATCAATTGTTTTGTATTATATTTTAAAGCTACAGTGGATGAATCAGCATTCATTTGTCAATGGTGTGATGTCATTTCCATTTCTTCGTTTTGCTATAGTTCATAGTCTTCCTTCCATGTATAGTTTGTATTTTGCTGTTTATTAAACATAATTTAAAAATAGTACACGCCCTCCTAATAAAATGACATTCTGAATTTCAGCGGAAACTAAACTTAACTTTCTCCTGAGGGAGCACTTCCTCACACACAGTCATACATTCAAATATACAGCATGTGTGTGTGTGTGTGTCTCCTCCCTCAGCCCTTTAACAATGCTCACTCTCAGCCCTGCAGACCAGCATCCGGAGGAAAAGGAAAAAAAAAAAAGAAGCATCTTGAGTCAAAAGGCCCATTCCCTAACCCTCACAAATTGCATGTAACCTGATTACAATGAGACGATTATACCTTATTAGCAAGGATATTATGGCGTCTTCTTACTGGGCCTCATTATATAGACTCGCATCTGTGACTGAACGTTAGCACTTCCTTTTTTCCAGTGTTGCATGTGTGACCTGCCAGCCATTACTGCAGCTGGAGGGGGGGCAGAGGGGCTGATCAAGATTCATGTGGTCTGGCCCTTTGCAGGCAGTTAGACTGTGTCTCTGCGATTTGCCTTAAAACCATTTATCTCAAACTCCTATTTTGAGCGTTGAGCTATGTACAGAAAAGATGATTTGATTTTATTTGTTTTTTTAATGGAAAATATTAGAATCATTTGCAGTCAGGAGGAAAGAGTTGGGTTGTTGTTTGTAAAGCCAGAATTGGGTAATGATGACGCTCTTCACATCATTGTTCTTCTTGTGAATAATCATTCAGATACACAGTGTGTCGTTACATGACGCTGTTTCATTATATTAGCAGATTTACTGGAACATACAATAATAATGCTCCGTGTCCACCACAAAGAGGCCCACAGCACCGGACAGATTGCTGGTCTAACCGTCTGCAGCCACGTAAACACAAAGCAGGGACACTGCCGCGCGAGGATGTGCTAGCTCAGCGAACCGTCCTTGGATGAATAAAAGTTTAAAAAAACATCTACATAATAGCCGTCCATAATTACAGAAGCGGTTTGCTGGGCAGTTCTCCGATCGCTGCATATGTGCTGTGCGACTGCTTCGACGCCAACAACATTTTCTTCCACGTCAGCCGCCAAAATGAGAGCAACTGCCATATAATCTGTTTTTAATAGATGCTAATGCAGGAACACCTGTCATAGCAGCGACAGCGTCCCCCCCCCTCAATATAATCCTAAAGAGATTACACATGTTGAGAGCAGGTATTTCTGGATTAATTATTGACAGACTGTGAATTATGTGTTTGTATATAACATGCATGTGCTCGTGGCTGGTTCTGTCTAGTGCCGTAATAGGTTGCTCACAAGATAACAGACACGTGTCATTTGACAATTGGGACGAGGCTGCTCAGAATTTACACACTAATGGCTGTGATGAAACTGAAATATTGTTGGGTAAAATCATAGCTGAGTATAGCTGAATACACCCTCCTGTGTCTGCACCCCTGGCTGATTGTACTCAATTCAATTGTAAGTCGCTTTGGATAAAAGCGTCTGCTAAATGACATGTAACATGTAACCCTCCTGTATGCATGTTTGTCTCTGAGCAACAACTATTGTTTTGTATTGTAAAGAATATGAGTTCATATAGGTTTTAGCTAAGAATTGATTCTCATACATTGCCTTAACTAAATATGGCAGAAATGGAAAATGGAAGAAAAATAAAGAACTACCGTCCTGATTCAATATTAGGTTGAAAGACTTTTTGCAGTACATTAGATGTTTACGATGTAAAATCTCTCTTGCCATCTCTCCTCTGTCTTACACATGCGTACATAACACATTGTAGTTGCAAATATAGAATTTGTGCATCCAAATGGACGGTTGCCGTCGTTTCCCTGCTTCTAAAATGTGCCGTAGCTCGTAAATACATTTGAACTGAAACTTCTCTCCTTCAACTCAACCACCGCCTTCACTCCACTTCACCCCTTCCCTCTGGATGACAGCCGGAGCCGCAAATGAGTGAGTCCTCGCCTGACAAGACACTGAGGGGGGTGAGGAGATGGGTATAGGTAGAGGAGAACTGGGGGAGGATGCGAGAGGGGGGGTCTGCTATTTTAGACGTTCTAAGGAGCTCATTAACCGAAGGTGTGATCAGCACGCCTCCGCTTAGGTGATGCTACCGGCTTCCGCACCTTTGCGCGCCACACCACAAGTGAGTCAATTTTATTCACTGTTAAAGGAAGAGGAGGAGGAAGAGTGAGCACATGAGCGTGCGTGTCTCTCCTTGCATGTGTGGCAGGTGGGAGTGAGCACACTAAGCCAACAGGCCCTTGTCTTGTTCTCCTCCACCTCCCAGGAGGCTCACCTCCACTTTCAATTGTCAGACTTGTTAGTGAGCTTGTCTGACATCGGGGGCCGTCAAGTTATCATGCAGATTGCACTTTATGACTCATGGTATGATAATATTTCTTTTTTACAACTCCACTGAGTAAGGAGGGGGGCTTCTTCTTCTATCTGAACTTCTCCTCAACGCCAAGCCCCCGTTTAACCATTTTTCTAAACCTCTTTTGGATATATTTTTTTTGATTTGACTTGAGAATTTACTGGCGCCTGACCGTGCCATCCTTATTCCCAGCAGCGCAAAAATCAAGCGCCAAGGAGACATTGACGGATGTCTTTTTCCATCCACTGGAGAGCTGTCGCCCTGGACAACGCCAACACTGACGAGGAGCCTCTGACACGCTTTACTCCAGCTTCCGTGTCCTGACACGAGCCTCCTGCTGCCACAGCCAGTGTACACTGCCACCAGGGAGGATGCTGGGATACGCTGCAGTGATTCACCTATTACAACTGCTTTTGGAAATGTGACATACGCGTACCTTGACTATGACACACACAGACACACACACACGCCTCCTGGATAAGCCGGATAAGGGGGTAGGCTGGAGTAGAAGGAAAAAAAAGGAGAAAAGAGACAGCGAGTGTGTGTTATTCTGCAGACAGCTGAGAAATACACACCAATGTCTAAATCTACCATCCTCCCACAAGCACAATGGAGAGATAACTCGCAAACTGCCAGGTAGACAACAAGATGTGAGCCGTCAAACCCCTTGTAGCTCATTGCCGTGGGACCTAATCAGGTTTGAAGCACACCCAGGTACACAGTTGTTTGCTTCTTAGTGCACACATCTTTCAACATTAATCCCTCTTAAGCCCTTGCAGCCAATGTAATCTAATTAATGACTTTTTTCACGAGCATGCCGCAAACTTGAACTTCACCGACGTCGTGTCCATGTTTTTTCGCAGGCAACAAATAACAAATGCCTGCCAACAAATATGTGATATTTGTATGAAAGGCAATATTTCTTTTATTAGTTTGAAGTTGACAGTTTTTTCCAAGTGCCATCAGGAAGATGGTGTACAGATATTGAAAGTTTGACACGTCAAGACCCAGAACACTACATTTCCTTCTCTTTAACAAGGTAGAATCTTTACAAATCTGTTAAAAAAACACAACCTTTTATTTGCTTTCCCCCATGTTTTTTACAGCCAACTCCTTTATTTCATTCCTCTTAGGCCTTTTTACATGTGATATCAGAGGCTTTAATCACTGCATGAGGAAAGCAAAGATGCAGTTCTCCCTGTCTTTGCATGAAACAATATTAAGGTGGTTCTAATATTTGATTACAAATTGGATTTGTTGACAATTAGAGACCTAATTTCACCTGCTCTATCTCGGCGTCTGAAAGCATTGTTATTGCACATGCTGGATATTTCTCCCCGTTTATTTGGACGACTATAGTAAGCAATGTTAATTTAGAGCCACAGAGCTTGCGGGGCTCCTCGTGCTGCAAGTATCAGGCATCAGTTGTGCTGTATATATAAATAATTGAACACATTCAGATTGGGTTCTGTACCTTAAGCATGAGGTCTGTGAATATTTCATTAAAACATGCATTTTTCAAATTAGCCCGAGCTTTCATATACTACGTATCATAAAACAATACCAGGTTGTTCCATTTTACTACCTTATTTACCTTCTTTGGTGGCATTAATTTCTTAGTGTTGTTTGGATGATAAGACATAAGGTTTATATCCAGGCCTGAGTTATTGCTCCCTCACACAGAGACTATGTTTTTGTACTGTTTTACAGGCTTGGATGAGTTTTAGTGAGCATGTTTACTGATTAGACTTTTACTCGCAGTAACATATTAGTTAATAAATGTTTTACTGGATGAGAGGGCCTGTTAAGAGTAATCTTAAGAGTAAAGAAACGCCAAACAATAACTCAGACTGTGTCTACAAGCATGAAAAATGTAACCAACGGCGCGACACTTGGATTTAAAGACACCAGTTTCTGACTCAGTAAACACTTGTCATACAGAACACCTGCAACCGTTTTGTCACTATCATGCCCTCACAGGAACATACAGTGTCTTTTGTCTATCTTCTCCTTTGTTGATACTGGAAAAAACAAGAGATACCGCATTGCTGCCACTATTTTTAACCCAAAGTTGTGTTTTGTGAAGATGAAATAAATCCTCCGTGTGTTCTTATTACCCTCCTCTTCTGGAAGTTCCCCATCCTTACCACAGAACTCACTGTTGAAAAGACGTTTACTTCTTTTATTGTATGACAGGAACTGTCACTATGGATTGAAGTGGCACACCGCTGTGGAGTTAAATGGATTTTCAGTTCACACAGATACTATTATCCACAGCAGGTCTGTCTCCCCTGGCTCATCCTGTGAACTCCTACTCCCTCCCTTACCAATTTCCACAAACAAACATTTTCTGCCTGCTCTGTGCAAAATAGATCAAGAAAACATGCAATTATCTCTAAAAACTGGAACAGATTTTTATTAAATTAACCTTATTAGTGCATTACGGTAAGCAAATGCCAAAAAAAGGAGTCCCTCATTTGCATTAAGATAGATTTTTCAGGTTGGCTGCACAATTTAATTAAAGAAAAGATTAAGAATCATTAACCAAGCTGCTCTACCTTGCAGTAGCGACAGGCTCACATCTGACTCAGGTTAACAGAAACCCAGATGGTGGCTCTCTAACTGTTGAATCTCCGTAACCGAATCAGAATGATCCCATTAGTTTCAAGGGATGGAGAGGGGGAGAAAAGTGAGGGAATTCTGGAAATTTGCAACACTTGCACATGGTGCAGCCGGCGGCCAAGTTTCATTTGAAGTCCCTGGTTGACATTCTGATTTTTGTGCTGCTGTGGAAAGAGAGGGGGGGAGGGGTCAGGGGTGACTCAGGTGGCCAGGGCATATTTGAGGCCTTGAAATCCAAATAGAATAAAGTGCACAAATGAAAACCTAATTTGTTATGCTGTGCCTCCATTCGGGGAAGTAATGACATTACCTGAAGTTTATGAAGCATAATGATCTTATATGTAAATGTGGCATCAAATTACTTAGCAACTGGCCAACAATGTCTTTGAATCTTGAGTAGCAGTTGCATGCCTTTATTCTTGAAAAGTATCTGACTAAGCCGATTTAAACAGTGTTAATACGACGTAGTTAATTTTTCAGATGTGTGTTTCGTTGGTACAAAAGTCTTCTGCCGGATAATACTAGCTTTAAGCCTTGGTTTGAAAGGAGTATTGTGGATTTATAGCCATTAATTAATGGATTTTCTTTTTTTTTTGCATATGAAACATTACAAAAATGAGAACACAGCAGCTGTAGCTATGTTTGGAAGCAAGAGGCATTCATTTAGTGGTGTTTCGCATCATTGACCTGTGCATTACTACACTGTCAGACTATGAAATGTGGCATCACTCTCCTAAAGTGTTTGTCATTGCCCTTGATATTTATTCATCGCACACATCAGAAACCGTGACATGACATTTTTCAGGACTGGGTACAAGGTGGAGTTGGAAAATGGTATTGTGTCTGCATTAAATTATATTACATGTGTATATATATATATATATATATATATATATATATATATATATATTCTGCTACTACAGTTTAGCATTGTTGCAAAAATGGCAACTCAACAGCTTGTCGGTGGCTATGCAGTGTACGTCAAGAGACAAATACGTAATGAACTATTAATTGAACCTCACGGGGTCTTGATTTCATTTTAAGGTACAATGAATACCGTATTCCCCTCCTCGCCTGAGGCGGCGCTGCATCAGGAATTAGTGAAGGAGAAGACGGGACAAACAATGAACAAGAAAACTGAGAGCAAAACATGCAGCTGATAACAAACATCCTATTGTTTTATGTGAACATACGACACATATACACTTCAGGAATAGGCTCAGCCATTTCTCCCGACTGTTGTTCTACATGCACGTATGTTTTGGTTGTGGTTACCCACAATGCCCTGCATTGTAGCTTCCATTTGGTTCACTTGAAGCGAACTGAGACCTACGAGTTTGCTTCTTTCACACCTACCCAAACAAACTAGGATTCGATTTAGAAGGGCTGGTGTGAATGCACCCTAATTATATAAGGTTTTGTTGACTACAGTCAGCCCAGTAACAAGCTTCAATTTTAAGATTGTACCAAAGGTGACAAATAAAAAGCTTAGAGCCTCTAAAACCTGCTTGCACTGGTAATGTTTTTATCCCTGTGACTCATAACACACGTCGGGTCCAGAAGAAAAAAGAAGCTATTTATTATTAACTACTTTTATGTTTTGTATTTTCATATCTTCTGTGTTGGAACTAAGGCAGTATATTCACAAATCTAATGCACACACAGAACAAACCGAGTGCAGGGGATTTGACAGTCCTTTCTCTGACCACCTTAGGGTTAAAGAATTTGTTATGCAAATTATTCGGGGAAGGATGTTGTTAAAAAGTGTGAGAGAAAAAGACACAGGGAGAGGGAGAGAGAGAGAGAGAGAGAGAGAGAGCAGGGAAAAAGAAAAAAAGGGAGGTACACATCCAAACCCTTAATCCTCTTGCTTTCGCCAAAATGACAAATGCAGGAACTGAGGCATAAAAGAATCACTCATGTATGGCATACTTGAGTATTACTGCGAGGCACCTGCATTGGAATGAACAGATACAAATAAATACAAAATAATGCAGGGGGGTTGGTGGCGGCAGTGGTGGAGGAGAAGGGGAGGGGAGGATTCACTAAGAAGCTTAAAAGAGTCTTCGGCATTTGAATGCAATCAAGCGCCATTGAAATGATACCAGGTGTCTGGCAGGTGGAGGGAAACAGATGCGCTGGGGTTGGCAGCCTCGGCGGCGTACAGGTGTGAAAAAAAACGTGCCTGCTCCCTAATTACCGATTTAAATGCTTAATTTCTGTGTTTCAATATTGATTGCTACCTTTCTGCTCCTATTTCCCCACGGAGCGGACCAAGTATTTGTAGGGGAGGCCTTGTCGGTGTGTTTTCTTCCCTTTCTTCTCTCCTTCTCTCTTTCTTTTCTTTTAATTTCCTCAAACAAATCTCAGCTTTTCTCCCGAGCTTTGCTCTGTGTTCATGTTTGGATTCTTTCCCAAATCGTTCCTGAGTGATTGGGGGGGGATGTCTTCCTTACTTGATGGCAGGGCAGCAGAAAGGCCCGCTTGCAGCGTTTCTCCTCTTCTCCTCTTTTTAGATTGGATCATATACTGGTAATGGGACGCACAATCAATGGCCACGCATTGATGTCAAAAACCCACCCTCCCCCTCCCCCCGCCGTCCCCCCACACACACGCTACTCCTCCTTTCAGTGGATCCAGATGGATCTTTATCTAGTGATGCATTGATGAAAATCGCTCCTCTCGTTCGCTGGCCCTCCTTCCTTCCTCCACAGGCAAATGATAGACGCATGTACCTGCTGTAATTTGTACTTCAGTTGAGATTTATAACCTGCTGTGCTGCGCATTGAGAGCGAGCCAGAGGACGACGATGAGGATGGTGAGGAGGAAGATGATGGTGACACTCATGACAACTGATGAATCTGAGTGATGATGTGATGAAATGTGCTTGTATGCGTTTGCTGTTAGCCGGACACCTATGTGCTGATAAGAGCGCAGACGCGCACACTTCTTTTTGTTATCATATATTTGTGTACTAATATTATTAATATTTATTGATACTGAAATGTAGCTTTAGCCTATTTACTATAAAGGATTTTTTGTACCATGGATTAATTATCAACTGCGTCATAAATTATGTGAAATTAAAGATTAGGTCTTTGTCATAGCAGTCACGAAACAACTTGACCATCTTGAATGCCATGAGTCTTTCTGTGGTCTCCTGCTACTTGATGGGAAACAGTTTTCTATCTTGGAGGTAGCATGTCAGGAGCACCACAGGCCAGTGTATGCTGTGACCGGTCCAGGCCCACCGTGGCGGCTCTCGTTGCAGGCCAACAGCTGCCTTTCCCAGGTGGCCTGACATTTGAGTCGCAGCCGGCCAGATTAGATGGAAGGTGTACGAAGAGGGACAGAAGGCAGGAGGATGATGAAGGAGGGTGAGAGTGGGGGAGGAAGGGAAGGAATGGGGGGGGAGGCAGGACGATTAACTTAGTGCCAGGTCCTTGTGCGCACAGGGTTGGAAGGCGGGGGGAGCCGAGGGGACAACCTGAGCCCCTGGATTTTAGTCCAGATGGCTGGCCAGGGCACCCCGGAGGCCCCCCTTATTGATTTAGGAGGGAAAACAGAGAACCTGGCTTTGCTTCGGGCCCCTGCAAGCACCAACTGTACCATACAAGACCTGCATGGCTGCTCCTCTCCTCCTTCCTTTTTTTTTTTTCCTACTATTTTTCATCCTCATCTCAGGTTATCTGTGCCAAGCCGAGGGGAAGTGTGCGAGGAAGTGGGGAGCGAGGGCGAGATATGAATATAAGTTGACTGATTTAGCAGGTCGGATGTAAAGCGGGTCACACTTTTGCAGGTCTAATCCCCTTCTCTCTCCGCGGTCAAAGTGTGCGCTGATACGAGACGGTACCGGCTCCATGGAACCAAATAGAGCCTGAACGGTGCAGGTCGCTGTTAATACAAAGAGCTTCTCAGCTTGTGAGCAGCCGAGAGGAGATGTGCAAGATAAGATTTGAAGTAACACATGAAAGGGGACACGGGAATAAATATGTATGCACCCTTTGGAGTGGAGCCCTTTTTGTATGCCCATTAGTACATTTTTTTTTCTGTGCGACTGTCTATCTATTGTCAGTGTGTTAACACATGGCTTTACCATCCAGTCAATTATATCCCCTGCATTACAACAGTAAATACTTCATAACTTACTTAGCATGCAGTCAGTGCTGCATGACATGAATTATTCACAGCAGATCACACAGATAATTCCTGTAAGACGGCACGTTTAGAGCAACCAAAAGTGATTTCATCATTCAAAGTATTGCAAATACGTTCAAAAATGGCAATTTTTCAGACTTCATTTAGGGTAAAAATGGTATTTTAATTCAAGCAGGGACGTCAAATACGGGATACATCATTTGCCAGAGTTGACACAGTGATTATGATAAGCCTCATACATTGAGTCTCACCTACACTGTCACATCTGCACACACACACACACACACACACACACACACAAACCTCCACCTTCTTTGATGTCATCCCACCGAGCTTACAAAGAGTTAACTGCAGCTCTGCGTATTAGGATATCATAGCATATGATATTTGTCAATATTGTCGATTGGCTATGAAAGTGATCCCCTTCAGCGAGGGACCCGGAGCGGGGAGGTATCCGTAACCGGACGCCTACGTACCACAAAGACTATTGACTGACAAGGTGGACCTCTCTGTGTTCTTAGGAAGACGCTGTATTTCGTACACTCAGTCTCGCGTTGGGATGATGAGAACTAATGAGCTTCTGTTTACAAGTTTGTGCTTCTCTGGGGCAGGCACCTTAGGCACAAACAGATTTTAAGTGAGTTGTGTGTAGGCACGCACTGATTGCCCACTGTTGTGTTGTATGGATGCACACACATGCACCTTTACGTTTTATGGCACGATAATTGTGCTCTGAACACGTTTCTGTTTTCTTCTTTTTTCAAAAGGCTGTTCATGTCATTTTTAGCATATAACACACTTCACTTTGAACGATTCGGAGGAGACAACATGCAAAACAAAGATACAGTATAACACGTCAACGCACATCTGTCTTTGTACCTATAGGTGCAGAATGAATGTACAGCCTTGTGGAAGTGTGTTTTTCTGTGTTTTCTTATGTTAAGATGTGGTCAGACCTATATCTGAGGATTATTTGTCCCTCTAATCTGACTCCAGTAATCTCTGTGGCCTTAATTAATGCAGAGACTAACGCTACACTACATAAAACCTGACCCATCGTAACTTTCACAAGCAGCCTTATGGTGATGTTTGAAGCTGCGACATTGTCAATGGCGCTTAAAAAACAAATTCTGAGCAGATTTATTTTGCCGTTTTCAAAAAGTTCCCAGGAAACGTAGACTCTGTGTGCAACAGTCACCGATATGTTTTGTTTATTTGAGTAAAAATAGGTTTTCTCCTCTCTTGATTTTACGATTCAACACTTCTTTTCACCCCCACGTGTGAAATCTCTAAAGACAGGACGTGTTCGAGTGATAACTCGTGTCTTTTCAGGCTGACTTTAGTTACTTTCCGTTGACAGAACAGTCAAACAATCTCCTGTCACGAGACAATGAATGACGGCGCAAGAGAGAGCTGGGAATATGACCTCAAGTAACGTATTCGCTGTCTTCATGGAAACGCGAGGCCGGCGTTTTGAGATCTTCCTAAATACCAGTGAAGAAGCGCTACTCTATATTTGTCTTTCTTTGTTGTCTTCTTTTTCACCTCCACGCTACACACACTTCGCGAATGACCCCCTCAGAGTCAAGTGACAGAGTGCGATGCACGTCACGAAATCCAGTTTTGTTTCCTGTTCGGATTAAAAAAAAGAAAATAAGTGGCTGCATCACAACATAACCTTCGTGTCATGTGAGAGATGAATCAGATTTCCTAGGTGAAGACGTACGTTTGTTCCACTTTCGCACTAGGTGGATCCGGGAGTGTGTGCATGTTGTGCGTGAGGTGTGTGTTAGAGAGTGTGTGCGTGTGTTTGCGGAAACGTTTAAGTGAGTGTGTGGTGATAATTGAAGCCCACTTGCTCCTGTGGGACTGTGCTGATGTGAGTCTCTGGCTGCAGTGTGGTTTGATGCTGAAAGGTGTGTATTGTTTTAACACTCACATGTGTTGCTGTGGAGAAAAAAAAAGGACGTGGGGTGTGTGTGTGTAACGGCGCTGCTAAAACCTGAACCCAGTTCAGACCTGTTTGTGCACCTCTGGAGGGAAACTGACAACAATGAGCAGTGCTACCTTTTTTTTTTTTTTCCCTTTTTCACCTTCTTTCTACCAGGGGAAACGTTTGCTGATCACAGATGCTATTTTGTTCAAGCAGTGTCTTATTTTGGTGTGAAGCTTTTGGAGAGAGAAGAGACAGAGATCTTCTGTTAAGATCCAACTTAACAGCAAGTGGGCCACAGGCTTTTTATAGTCTGTGATTTTTTGCAAATTGGCAACCTTTTGGAGTTACAGCATTTTTGTGATCACAAGCTTTTTTTTTTTTACAATTAATCTACATAGTAATCATAATCAAGTGTATTAATTCATTCTCCTTGCATCGTACACCGACATTTATGTCAGGTAGATATGGGCAGTTCAGATGTGCAGCATATTGAGAATAAGAAGTAGGACAAGAAACCATTTCAAGACAAAATTGCCAAATTCTAACGTAAAACACAATGAACTAAATACCTGAGAATTCAACACGTTACATCATACTGATTAAAAGAAACCAAACATGTTAATCCAATTACCATGGCGGCTCTCCTATTTGATTTGCTACAGGGATTACAGTAGTCTTATAGATTCATGGATATTAAATATAATTTGGAGTGTTTTAAATGAACGTGCCTGCCAAATTGCAACGTCTTCACCCTGAAGATGCAATATTTGCAAAATGGTCGATAGCCACTAAAAACAACACAAACACAATTAACTCTTTGTGGTTAGCGACAGTTAGTAAAGGGCAGGGAACATCAACAATGTTATGTGTGTGTATATATATATATATATATATATATATATGTATGTATATACACAGTATGATTGTAAGTGGGATTTCTAACTCTCTCATTATGAACCGTGTGTGTGTGACTGTAAGAAAAACTGCCACCAAACATAACCAAGGCACCTATAGGTCTTTCGTCCGATTCTCCAGTCATTATGGTTCGTCTTTTGCTTGTTACTGCCTTTTGTACTGCTGTTAGATGTCTCCTTACTTGCTGTGCTCTGTAGAGCTAATGCATACATTGTAGTGTGCTCTGATCCGGGATGTATAGGTCACAGCTGCAAACACAGCTGCGGGCAATCTGCTATTGTTCTTTATGCCTCAGTACAAGGTGTATTAAACACACACGTGCCCCTAAATGAATATTTAGATTACTACCCTTTATTATTAGTCTGTCCTGGAAACATTTGAATATCACCTTAAGCATTGTTTTGCTTATCTAGCCCACTGCCACCACCACAACCCTCCTACTCCCCTCTCCTTTTTTCTGGGGAAACGCCACAGTGCGCTCAATGATGTATAATCACCTTGAAATTAATTAATCGTAACACAACAACACCGGCGATAGCATCAGTGCCCGTGCGGTTCCTTCTTTTGTCTGGCCACCCGCTCTCTCTTCAGGTTGCTGAGGTTGCTGTCCTGGACGCCGTTGAGCTACAACGGTTGCTATCTCGTAGCCGTGTGTGTGTGGGGTCTCGGTGAGTAATTAATCTCAATGAAGCCCATAGCTGAGCTAGGTATGATGGCCCAGAATTCAATTACCCCCGCCGCCAACCACCCCCACTGCCGGCGCCGACGCCACCACCATCGCTTACGTGCACTGACGCTTTCACGGGAGGAAATATGCCGCCTCTATTTTCCCAGGTTAATATGAGCCACCTGAGCCTTATCATCATTTAGCCAGCGCGGAGATATCGTCGTAACATGCAGACTCCAGCTTTTACTTTAGTTTCTGGCACTAGTGGCTTTCACTGAATTTTCAATTAAAGCTCAAATAACACTTTGCATCTACTTTTCCAATCTACAGAATATTAATGTTTGCACTCTTCTTTGCAACATGCAATGTGAGCACGTGACCGAGACTGATATTATGCACCGTTTCCTCCGTAAATGTGTGTTTTCCACAGTTTATTGTGCTGCATGAGAAATCCCGCTGCCTGTTGTGACTCAGTAATTCTGCAAGTACTAATTACACACGTTTTAAGATTGAACATACTTGACGGAAGAAAGGAAAAAGAATAAACGTATTATGCATTTTATGATTTGGTAAAACTGATCAATTTGATTTTTAATAAATAAACAAATAAACAAAGGGAAACATTCAGATCCTTATGTCCACTCGACAACAGACAATGAAAGTTTCTCTTTCTCTTCTTCATTGTCTTTTGTGGCTTTTCTGTCATCAAATCCAACATCCACTGCATGTTTATACCTTTAAATGATAAAGTCCTATGTCCTAATGATGGGTCTTGGGTCACTTTTTGCTCACACAACAAGCTGACTCCGGTGTTTGGAGTGAACACTATTGGATATTGACCAATATTCTCGTCCGTATTGATTTCTGGTCGACAACGCACCGTATTACCCCTTTAATTATTTGCATGGCTGATTTTTGTAGAGATAGACATCAATTTCACAGGAACTTGTGACTCACACTAAACCCATGACCATTAAAGGGAAAGCTGTTGTACCAGCGGTCCCTGGAGATGACACATGCGGTCAATCAGGTATAGAGGAACAGTGAAACGAAGGGATGGTTTCCAAAAAAGACAAGCAGTTTGGATAAAAGCTATTATATGCACAAATGGCACATAAATGGTCAAATTAAGTCATGCAATCTGACATTATAAGTAAATTGAACAGGACAGTAATTCTTCTGGGAATGCAGTTCAATGAAATAAGGTAAAGAGCAGATGCATATACTCTTGTTTTACTCTTAACTCTTGTTTTGTAGATCACAGTGTGCATTCCTCTTAAAGTTTTAGCACCTCCAGGTCCTCTTGCTCTCACTTTGTACAAAGCTGTTTTATCTCTTTCTGTCATGCTTGTTTCTGCCATTCATTATTTAAAGTCTCAAACTGATGAAATCTATTAATTGTTCTTGTTTTTTTGTTTTTTTTATTCAAATGAAAAAAAGTTACACATTTCAATTTACAGTGTCGTCAAATGCAGCACCCATATGAAAAGTATGCATGTACACAACAACAAGTCGGGGAGGTGATATTTTTTTCTTACTAGTGGAATAATAAAATCTTCCCCGGGAAAAGGAGCTGTACATTCCCTCACCACCTTATGAGGTTATAATCCTGCAGAACAGTCAGAGGTCAATCAGGTTCTGGTTTTAAGGAAGCGTGTTGTCGGATGGCAGCCAAACACCTACGCATGGGTCAACGACAACAACTGGTGCCATGTGAGGCTCTTGCGTTAACCTCTAAATCCCTGCTGGTTTGTACATAAATAAGGGAAAATGAAGGCAGAGTGGTTGCTACATCTGTGTGTGTGTGTGTTTGTGTTCGTTCATATGTGGGTGGGATGTGGGGGTCACATGTCTCCAGATGAGTTCTATGCATAACAAAAACGTTAATACACGCAGTGAGCGTGACGGCGGCCGGCACACCTTCCCATAAATCACTGTGGTTTTAATCATACCTGTCTCGCCATCTCTTTGCTGCCATCCCTAGAGAAATTGTTTCGCTTCCCCGCCTCCTCTCTCTCCCTCTCTCTCTGATTCTCTCTATCTCACTTGTGCTCAATTATCTAGCAGCTCTTTCGGTGTTTATTTATTTATCCAAAGTTCATGTACAGTATGCATGCACAAATTTTCTCCTGGGGGAGCAGGAGCAGCTCAGCGGAGCGTAGCGGCTAACCACACTGGCAGCGGCAGAGGAAATGAAGGACGAGGAGAAAGAAGGGGAGAAGAGGCAGATTAGAGGTTTAGCTGAAACATTTCTTTTGGGCATATGTCCTAAAGGTGGTTGGGTAGTTTCCAACACCAATGAGAAACATATCAAACCTCTTTAAGCAATCATTGATTAGTTGCCTTTGAGCAAGGCACAACTTTACAAAAATCGAGACTTTTCTTCTTGGTGTAGTCTGGGTTTCCTCGCCTTCTCTGCAAAGGAATACGATTGCTACCTTTTCTTGAAGGATTTTCCTGGGAACACTTATCTGTCACAAAAACTGTGGCGAGAGCAAACGTAGAAAGCTTTTTTATGAGTAGAAACAGACTGAAATATTTCGTGTAATCAGCATCACATTGGCAAAACAAACTGTATTTACACGAAAATGTCAGAGGGGAATACAGAAGAACCGCAGAACCTTCCATGAAACAACTGAGAGAGAAAAAAAGGGGAGGAAATAAGTGGAGTGGGCATCATAGAGCGTTCGTAAAAGAGAAAAGAAAGAGGAAAGAGGGCCTGGCAGAGGAACAACGGATTTTTACAGACACAGAAAAACACAAGGGAGTTGACAGTTTCCACCAAGGGAGCGGCAGGTAAAGGCTGCCTGGAAGCTAATTAGAGGCCATATCACAACAGCAGCAGGGCCTGAGCCACTTTCACTCAGCACCGAGGTAAACAAAGTGCTTGGCTGCTTGTTGCTGTGACAGGCCAGATAAAGAGGTATTTACCTTTCAGTTGTTGGTTTCTTTTACAGCCCTGTGCTGCATGTATGTACAGTGGGTTCGCTGGAGTTTATTTTGCAAAAGAATGTCAACAGAGAGAGAGGTGGGGGGGGGGAACACACACACACACACACACACACAGTGAGAGAAAAGTGGATGCACAATGCAATTATAGACTTAGCTGGAATGGAAACGAGCGAGAAACAGGGACTGAGGTGAAAGAGGAGCGTTAGCAGAGCAGGACATTCAGCCCAAAGCCTTATATACACATTACCTGGGGATGTTTGTGTGAATCTGCTTAGTCTGGAGTCAGAATAACACTCCTGCGAATCCACCTCCATCTTGAATTAAATGTATAGCATGTCTAACAAAACAACACATTTTGATTTGATTTGAACACACAGTGTAGAATTTCCGGCGCTAATGGTCTCTCAGTCAAACTCACCCAGTGTGATGAAGCAGCGTGGGATCATGGGAATTGTTGTCTTCACCACCGATGCAGATAAAAAGTCTATCAACGTGACTCAAGGAAGTTTTAGCAGAGAAATTAAAGATTGTCAGAAGTGCACATCACACTAGTGTTGTCATTTTGGATATTTAAATGTAGAAATATGACATATTATATCTTTTAAACACACAAACAACAACATGTTAGCTACTGAGTTTACATTTTCTATTTTCAGGGTTTTTTTGGGTTTTTTTTTTTTACACTAAGCCGAGCTAACAGACCTATTACTTAGCATCGACATGAGCGAGGTGTAATTCTTTCATCTCACTCTTGATAAAACCTTAATGAATGAATGCAGGCATCAATTATAGCTCGTCGCTGATTCGTGTTTTGAACAACCTGTTTATACGAGTAAACACCTGCTTTAATGAACCACGTCTGACGCCTTGTTGATCTTTAGTGCATTTGTGTTTGAGAAAAAAAAAAAAATCATGCAGAAGTGCAGAAGACATTTTTTTTCTTCCCCTGTGCAGTGAAGTCAGGATGTGTACATTTTACCTGTCAACTGTATCAGCGTCTGTGTATTAATTACCTCCTCCTTGGCCTCGCCACTTAATGGTCTCGAAAAGGCTCTCGAAGGACTTCATGGCGACATCTGTCTCGGCTGTTTTTAACTTGAGAGAATAGCACTGTCAAGCGTTCACATAAACCATGTCAGAGGCACTCGTGGCACCTATCTCCTCAACAAAACAAAGGCTCCCCACAATTAAGGAGGCCTTTTCTCACTGCCGACAGCTCCCCCTCTTTCTTTTTTTTTGCTTTATTCCAACAATTTCCAGCAACTCTAGCAGACACCTTAAGTGGCACTAAGTGATCAAAGAGGGGAGTGCATATTGGATAACGCAATTAGGCTACCACTGAGAGGGGAGTAACAAAGAGAGAGTCAAGAGGGGGACTCTGAACAGATAATGGCTTGTAAACAGAGGACATTACTTTACACAGAGATTATTCAGATTCCGACCTGACACCGGATGCACCATGGTCTATTAGCAGAGTCGTACCCAGTGGGAGAAATAGAGCTGGATCACTTTAGTTAGGAAATGGGGGGGAAAATGGGAGTGTGAGGATTTGTTCTTGTGCTAAAAGTTGATTCTCGGACTCCTCTAATTGCCAGCGTTCAAAACAAAACAGTGATAGTTTGAAAGGGAACGTGAGAATATCTCGTCACCGCTTTTTCCCTCTCCCCGCACCCTCCTCCGCCTCCTCCTCCCGCTCCACTGCCACCTTTCCTCACATTCTATCCTCCCCTGCTTGTCATCGGTGTACTTAACAAGAGGACATACAGTAAGTGGCCCCTTTCATCATAATGGAGATCAGAGGATATCAAGAATGTGGTTGTGCGGTCGCGGCGTTAAGGGGCGAGTGTTGTGGGGAAGAAAGGAAGTGGCCGTTTCCTCTGCACCTCTACGCCAGCCCCCCACCACCACCCACCCACCCAACACTAAATGACTTGGGTTAAACGGTCAAAATTATCACCGAGGACGGCAGCAGTCGCCAGTCAACCTGCTTACCTGACATTAACCCCAGTCTGAACTAACAGGAGGCCCCTGTCTGCCCCAGGGAACCAGATGCTAATTTGAAGCAGGAGTTTTCAGTTCGGGAGGGGGGGGGTCGTGTGGGGTAATTGTGGAGATCTAATAGGGATCAGTGCTGTGGGAGCTTTCTATACATCTGCCGTCTGGCTAAGACCCACCGCACCTGAGACTCACAGGCTTGGCTGCGGTTTCGCTCCCCTGTAGGCTTTGAAGCTCAACGGGTGCAGAATGGTTCCACTGCTGGCACAAGCGAAGTTGTGTGTGTGTGTGTGTGTGTGTGTGTGTGTGTGTGTGTGCGTGTTTGAGTGAGAAGTCTGTGGCACAATGGCTGCTTTCACAACACAACCCAAGGCTTGTCAGATTTAATATTTTCTAATCACAAAGCTCGTATGAATTCATATTTTTAACTCGTCCAAGAATATTGTCTGTTTATTTGTCTGCTTCCTTTATTTATTCACAGTGCCTGATCCTGATGTACTTGTAAGAGATGAAATATGTTGTCGCAGTCATGGAAATGAATTACTATAAACAACTTGAAGTTAGGAACAAAAAAAAAAAGAAGAAAAAAGGTGGCAATGAAGAAAATGTGATAACTTGTTGATACTGTACATGGATTTTTGTTATGATCTCAGCCACTGTTGGATGGATCAGCATTTAAATATGATGTGGCTGGATGGATTATTATCGTGTCCACTGCTGTCGCCTTCTTTGCATCATTCAAATGAACACACTTTTATTTGAGAGAGCAATTATTTCTGCCTTGTTGTATTGATTCTTAACGTATTGATTCATCTGAACATCGGCAGCAAGAGGGTGTAGTAAAAATGCTTTGTTACCTGCAAAAATGGCTTGCGATCTCCTTGTATAATATCCTCTGGCATTTGAGCCCAGTGTATAGCTGTGCACGGGGTTCTTTGGCATTTCCTACATCATTTTCCATTCATTATAGAGAAGACTAGATTACATAAATTGATGCAAGGGGCAGTGGAAGGCCTCGGCCCTCTTGTAACGCAGATCACCTCTGCACTTGACTCCTGCTCACTCATTGTGCCAGTGTGATGAGGAAAAAGGCCCAGGGAAGCAGCCGCCTGGTCATCTTTAATTCATGCGATTAAATATGCAGGAGAAGCCCTCCTTGTACCAGCTGTTAGACGCTGTTAGTAAGCCATAATTCAAGAGTTCAAATCCGAGCAAATTGAGGGCGAGGTCGGACAGAGCGCCGACCGGAGAGGCATTATCCTCCTGCTAAGGGATGAGAGAGAGGTTCACTCAGGTGCAGCACGAAGCCGAGGCTTGTTAATCCTCACGGCTGGTAAAAGATAAAGTAATGCACTGTCCTTATAAATATACACATGGGGGGAAGCAGACAATGACGAGCTCAGAGTTGGACATAGTGGCAGAGACACGTGCTGGCTATTTCTTCACTGAGAACCCCCTTGTCATGCACGTGACCGAGGTGCTTTTTAGCGATCAAGTTGATTTCATTCCGTTCACTTTTCAGTTAAACCAGCTCATGTGATGTGCAGTGTGTGTGTATGGAAGTGATGAAGGACCCCAAGTTCTCCATATTGTACGCATGGATATACGGTGTATGGAGACTATCCTATCCTATTCTGGACTAGATTTGATTTTGAGCTCTAATTTGCACCTGCATTGTTACACACATACAAATAATAGCTTTGTATTTAGTGTAGATTAATATCTTTTTCTTCAGCAGTTGTGACGCCGCACTTCCTTCCACTCTAATTCGATTGTATTATATAGTAGATTACATTTTCAATGTACTTTTACTCATTTGTATTTCATTTATTTACTCATTTCATTGAATATTTTCCTCCAGATATGTTCAGTTTCTTGGTTGGTGATGTCTGTTTCTGTATATTCATGCCTGGTGCTCAAGTTTCCGTGACTATCTGTGTGTGGGTCTCCATAAATTTATGGGTGTGAAAAAGCACCTCATTGACACGGTGCACCTGCGTGAATATAGCGTGTTCATTTAGGATTATGTGACAGGGTGTGGATCAGTATACACGTGTGTGTGTGTGCGCGCGTGTCCCTGTAGGAAATCACCATTTCAATGTAGCTCTGATTAAACTTCCCATTTACCGTTCTGAAAGTACACAGGAACCTTTTCTTGGCAGGTTGCCTCCTGCCGCAGGCCGGTGCCAAGCTCTTTGAAACCCAATCAGTTTTTGGTTCTCAGATCACTATCCGCTCCTTAGTCTCTCTTCGCTCTCTCCTCCTGGATCAGCAGCTCGCATTGCAGGCTGGGGGAAAAAAAAAAGAGAAAAAGAGAGAGGCTGGTGGTTGGTCATCCATCAATGCAGCCAGCTGGCGTTGGATCAACACCCACCAAGTCCAGCAGACACCTGTTGGGAGCGCGCAAGGTGCAGCGCACTGCAAAAAATAGACAACCTCACAAAGCATTGCTTCATGGAAAGGCTTTCCTGACAAGAAGTGAAAATCTAGTCAGTGCAAAAGATAATTATATACCATGTCACATAGCAATCATCCGTCGAGGTCTGATTGATTTTTATGGATAGTAATATGAGAGCGTGTTATGCCTCAGTCACTCAAGTCACAGATGCAAACTTCTTTATACCAGTCCCTCTTAACTTGTCTCCGTCTTCGAGTTCCATGACACGTGATGATTTACGATTATTTCCTCCCCGCTACTACATGTTTTCCGCCGCGACAAAAGTGCTCGTCTGTATCACTGGCATGTCACTCTTGTCAATGCAGGTTTGTGTAGAACTGAAGAAACGGCCGCGTACGGGAAATGAAAACCAAATAACTTCAGGTCACATTTCTGTACCTTCCCATACCAGAAAGGATGCCGGCCAAACAGTCGTCGTTTTTTTTAAAGCAATACACTTTGTATATTTAATTTATGCCAATAAACCCTGCAAAAGCTGACACAGTGGACCTTTAAGTGTGATAAAATATTGAAAAAAAAATATAACATATCAGCTTTATACACTGGTGCAGAAACAGAGAAGGATGAAGAGAGCTGGAGTGAAAGGTTGACCGCAGTGACCAGAGGAATTAGACAGAGAGATAGAGAGAGCTTATCCCTGCATCAGTATCAACATTTATAAGCCCAATGCTTCATTTCAACCCGAGAAACCTGCCGTCCAATCCATCAGAACACAACTCCCATCGACAGAAAACCTCCCTCCCTGCCTGTATTTGTCTTCCTAATTAATTACTTCACATGCCACAGTATGTTTTTCAAATGATAGATGATGGAAAATTATAGCTGCGGTGTCCCAGGCACAGCCGGTGGTAGATTTGTGCAGTCAGCTTCCAGCCTGCATTACCTGAGTAGATCTGGCAGAATGCCTGAGCACTCAAAACAGGACAGGACAGATTTGATATTTGTGCTGTAAGAGGCTTTTTTTTAAAGGGAAAAAAAGAAAAAAAAAATTTCTAATGCCGGATTTAGAAGGTATGCACAATCTGTTGTGTTCACCTACCTGATATTATCCAACAAGGACAGCGAGGGAATTTCACTGTCACATAACAGTGTTCAGTACAGTGTCATTGTTATTGTCAGTGGTTGCTTCAAAAGTAGCAGCTGCAGAAGAAAACAAATAATTATCCCAGGTATATTAATACATCTCTTTTTTTTAGGTTTTATTTTCTTTGTTTGACCACCAAATATTTAAAAATGTTCATGTTGTGCTTCTGAGGCATGTATCAGATAAAGTTCACTCACAGATGACTAATCAGTCAAATGTAATGTTGATTAGTTGATAAATGAATTACTTACTTATTTTTATTTAAGCATTTGAGTCAAATCTCTGGTCTCTTTTTAGCGTTTAACTCTCCACAGCGCAGTTATGGGAGTAATATATAAATAAATTGACAAGACCTTCACTCGCTCTTATTTTTGATCGTCGTACTGCCTAAGGCCAGGTTTTTAATACACATTCGAGGCCTTTGATTCGCAGCACTGTCCGGTTTAAATAATGCAGGCGTGTTTGCGTGTGGTTTGCCCTCTGCCTCGGGGTCCCACCCCCCTGAAGAAGGCCGCTTCCTTGCGGCAATGTTGAAACAGACAGGAAACACTCACCATGAGAGAAAGTTATGATGGGAAGACTGGAAGCAGTGGGGGTGTGGGAGAGAGGAAGTGGAAAGAAAAGGGGAGGAAAAAGTCTAGGCTTTTTCATGCTGGGAGCACAAAGGAGCATATTAAATGCTAAAGTTTATCAGTCCAAATGAAATCTTGAATTCACTGCCTTTTTTTTTTATCTTTTCACATCTGAAGCCATTTCCTCTCTTCCCCACCTCTACCACCTCCACATTCCCCTCCTGCTAAAACAGTAAAATGATATCCAGCCTGTGCCGTTGACTCCGCTCATGTTCAAAACACCAAGACACATTATGAAAAATTAATTACTCCTCATGCAGCTCCCCTTCCTCATTTCCATAAGATTTCCTTTTTCTAAAAAAAAAAAAAATGTAAAATTCATTTAAAGTAAGTGGTGACGTTGTCTTTGAAGATCACAACAACTAACATGGATCAAAGCGGAGGTTCTGTACGGATGAAGGCCTGATTAGCATAATGAAATTAACTTAGAGACAAGAATCTCTAATAGGTGTAAAAAAGCATTAACAATATTTAAGGAAAGTGCTGTTTGTGCTTGCAGTACAACAATTATGGAACTTCTTTTTAATTAACACTTTGTTGATTCACTCGTTTTTTTCATACACAACTCATTTCAAGACCCCTTTTCATTTTGAAAAGCCTCGTTTTTGCCCGTTTTTTTTCCCTCTCCCCTTTTTCTTTTCAACTTGACACACACATGATGATTCTTTGCTGTATTGTTTCTCTTAAATCGGGCCATGAAATCAATCTGAATTTGCATATTCACAGTGATAATTGCAAAGCTGGCAGATAGTTGTGCTATAATTGCAAACTAATGACTGCAAAATTATTTGTGAACTCCCAAGATATTGAGGGTTTTTCCTTTTTTTTTTTTTTTTTTCATCAACATCACCTCATTTGAGTGACAGCTCCAGCAGGTTAAAGGAGTTTACCACTAAATTTTCCCCTTTGAAGTCACTATTAACCAGAGTCACGGTGTCTTTTGCAGTCACAGCGTGTGTTCTGTGTATTACAGCATCCTGTTTGAGCTCTTGAGCTCATAGTTTCACTCTGAGGGGCTTAAACGTATCCTCCGCGTCCTGTGAGCGAAAAATACACGGCGTGTAAAATAAAAAAGGAACAAATCAATCCTGGGAGAGAAAAAAAAAACAAAACAGAAATCACAGTTTTTGACATAAGATGTTGAAAGGGTGCAGAATTTCTACCGTTTGTTTTCAGGACTTCTTAATGTTGAACTGGAATATTTTTCATTAAATGTAATATTTAAAAGTCCACACTCTGGATGCATGTGCAACAGCTGCGACGCTGATCTGTTGCATCTCACGCACCTCTGTTCACACGGAGAATGTCTACCGTGGATCCGCTGCTATATTTAGGGTTTGCTTTTATATACTCCTTCCAAAAACTCCTCTGTATTCAACTAAATGCCAGGACTCTTCAGAATGAAGCTGTGCATCCACTGAAACTGTGATGAAAGATCGTTTGTTTTTGCTGAGAAATGCATGCAGGTTCCAAAAAAAAGTCCTAAAAAAGAGCCGCATACACCTGAGACTCATGTCTCATGTGCCTATGAGTGATAAATGAGATGTTCCATGACACAGAAGCACCGGGCATGCATCCAGTATGGACCCAGACTAACATGCCATCAGACATTATCACAAATATGACAGCTTCTTTTTTTTTATCCTTTTGTCTGTGAACAGTTTAAAAGAAAATACACTGGGAGTGTACGTGTTCTCCAGAATCATTCCATCCCCTATTGCTACAGGATAATCTCCTAAATGAGGTCCAGTGAAGTCTGCACATGCAGTTATATGCAGTGCACCCCGTACTGTCTGCGGGGACCAAGAGAGACCAGCTTTAGCTCTCATGGTCACAGACTTACAGACTTTGATGCATTGTCCTCGTAAAGTCCTTGAAACCTCACGGTTGTCTCACTGTGAAATTGCAGTCCCATTTTTTTTCCAGCCTTTATACATTCCTGCACTCAGCTACGATGTCGATCACACAGGTTTGGTTAAGTCAAAGGAGCCGGTGCTTATTATGCAGGCTGGACTCTGCTGTTGTTGTTATCTAGTCACTCTGTTCCTGCTGCACAGGAGGCGATGTCTTTTATTTACTGCTTGTTTAGAGGAAAGAGAATAAGACCTGAAGTCGTTCAACTGTGCGGCTGCAGATAAAAGTAAGGGAAGGCAACCACCTACAGAAACTGGGGGATAAAAGGAAGGACAGAAGGTGGCAACGGATGGAGATAAAAAGAATAGAGAATTTGTTTCTTTTAGTCAACAGACGGGGAACTGGATTGTGAGAAAGCAGAATGCAATCTCGCTAATGTCAGTAAGTTGACTGTGTTTTGTATTCTTTGTGTTATTTAGTCTGTAATCTGACCAGCATTCATATCTGGGAGTCGGGTGTATCCCCCTGTCTTACTGATAGAGAAAAGAGTGCTGTCCTCTTTAGGCCTCGCAGTAATTGAAATAAATTACAAGAGCAGAGCATTGTTGTTATCTGTGGTTCGTTAACAGCACATCCCTCCCTCTCAGGGAACGCAGAGATACTGAGTGGAGGAGGAGGAGGAGGACCACGACAACAAGGTTTCAGTGACCCAGATTTAGTCTCAAAACATAAATAAATTAACAAGCCCCCATACACACACACAGACACACACTCCCATGCACACACACACTTGGACTCATTACACACCTCATGCATGTTGTCGGTTAATTGATTGACACAAAATTGACAAGGGTTTGTTGCATTTCTCTCTTTTTTAATACTCGACATTTTCACATGGACAGGAGAAATTAAAAATGCCATCTTTGGCACGAGGAGATGGTGGATTACATTTGTCATACTCTTTTGGAAATTGTGCAGACTAGTGAAAATCAATCAATCAAAGTCATCTCTGCAAAATGTTGAGCTTGCGTGGTTCTGTGTATGAAGTTGTGCATTGTCTCACACTTCAAATGTTATTTAAATCCTCAGACCAGATCATTTTGCCAGAAAACCAATTCATTTAAAACAAGGTTTTTTGTAACTTGACCTTTTTACGGCTATTTTGCTGAAGACAAATGCACTGAAAATAAGAATTTGAAGCGTTGTGGGCTGACTTTTGTGAAACGTCTATGTGTCTCCTCTGAAGCAGTGTTGCTTCTGTGTGGCGGACCGTTTAATGTCTTCCTCATGTCTTTGTTTTGTCTACTATACTAGCGTCTTTTTTGACAAAAGATGTCTTTTATGGTCATCATCATAACAATAATAATAATAATGATAATGATAATAGTAGTTTTCCAGAAAACATACTACAGCTGTGGACTAATGGCCCCTCTGGATGAAGAATGACCAAAATCAGAGTCTAAACTGACACCGGCCCATAATCCTCTTTATTCGCACTTCGTTTGTTTAGAGAACATCTTGAGAAAACAGGGTTCTTGTCCTTAGAAAACAGTCATAAAAAAAAACCTGAAGAATCTGAGACTGTGCAGGAGTGACAGTGTTTTTAAGCAGGCCTGTCTGTCGTGGCGGGCGTTTTAAGAGCATTCTCTGGCGACTGCCGTGACACTGCCATTCCCATGCCCTGGCGAATTCTTTCCTCAGATCCCAGGCATTTAAACTGCTCCCTCCCTCCCCTACACGGCTCAGGATGTAGCCAAAAGTCCACTGACCTATGTGGGAGTGGATATTTTGGAAGGCGGCCCTGGCTCCTTCACTCTCTATTCCTGTCCTCGCACGTTCATTAGCCCGGCCTCGAGAGTCAGAGTGTTTACATGTTGTTATCATTCCTCTCCTATCATTTTTCTTTCCCTGTTTTTTCTCTCTCTTTTTCCCTCCGCCGAGGCATGTTTTTTCTAGGTGGGGTCATCCGCTGTGATAAATGTGTGTATGTCACATTAGAATCACTATAATCACCGCGTAGATTAAATATACATCTATCGCGGTGAGAGACCCTGCAAAGTTTCACTCAGACGGACAGCAGCGCGTCGCGTGAGAGGAAGCAGAGTGCGCTCGTTACTTTGCAGTGCACGCTGCCGACTCATTATGTCCCGCACTGCACACGCCGCCTGCGGTTGCATCAGCAGAAGACCAGTGTTGAACTGTGAGCGAGTTGATCTGAGCGAGACGGCAATGATCTCTTTGGACGCCGCGCATTTTCCAGAATCTCTGAGCTGTTGATGTTTTTTTGGAAATGAAAAAAATGGCCACCGTGTTAGACTTTATTTACTTCAACTTTATCATTGCGGTCATTATCCTGAAGGAAATTTGCTCTGTAGCCAGACATTAAGCAGGATTACAGAACTCCATCGCTTGGTGTAAGAGGGAGAGAGGAGGGTATGAGGATGTGTACATAAATGTCTCACTGCTCATATTTGTGGTGATAAAGTGACACTGTATATGCTTTATACACTTATAAACACTTCCAAAGTACAAATACACTTCACAGTATATGTATATGGATAGATGGATGATAAATCAACACGTGTCATTCAGTAATCCAATAAGACTGTATAATTGACTTTATGAAAGAAGCCTGTAGTGATTAATCACGACTCTGTTTACACATCATTGTTGCATTATTGCTATTATTGTTAGAGGTCAAGGTTTGAGGAGTGAGTCTGTTTCTGACCAAGTCATTATTTACACTGGGAAGTTTTCCCAACCCGGAGCTCAGGACTTTCACATTACAGCCCAGCAGAGGAAATAATGACCTGTAGGTGCTCAGCTGTTGGAAGGAAATTGGTGTTTCTTTTCTTTTTATATTATTATACACCAAAGCTGCCGTGGTCTCCAAATCCCCCTCCCTCCAGTCTCGTCTCCCACACTCAGAGTTACATCACTGGAAATGTTTGCTGCTTTCTTTCTGGAGCCTTTTCTCACCTTAATTTGGTTCTTCCTACGTTGTGTTGCTGTTTTGGAGAAACGCTGTCACCGCAATTACTGAGAGGTTCTCGTTTCGTGGAGCTGACGTCTCATTTCTCCCTCAGAGGCCGGTTCTAAATACGAGCCACTTTGTTACGTTGGTAAAACTCTTTATAGTCATATAATATTTTATGAACGACCTAACAATGCAAAATATATCATTCTTGAGTCATTTCAACCCAAGGTAAATCCTTGAAATCATCATCCGGGTGCGGTACAAGTTTGTCAGACTGATTTAGGTTGTACGAAGAGGTTTGCACAACAGGCTCTTATTAAAAACACGGAACGACGCAATACTTCTTTTCTCAGGTCACGATGTTTCTGAAGGTTTTTAAGCTGACAATAATTATACTCTCTATTGCTCCCGATTTCTTTCCTCCATAACTCCCTCTTGTATTCCTCCAGTGGCCGGTAGATTCAGAGGGAAGGCTCATGAGAAGAAAGAAGTGGAGTAGTTGTTAGAAGTGAAGAGAATATAGGGCCCAATGCAACTAATCAACGTATTACTTGTGTCACACCGACTTAAATCAACTTTTCTTGAAGCCCGTAGATATTCCTCCGTCGTCTTTGAATGTTGTCCTGCGAGACCTGTAAAATATTTAAACTATTTCAGCTACCTGCTGTTTTAGTAGGTATAAAGCGGAGAAAGTCGAGAGTGGGTCTTTCATGTGTTTCTGACGGACTGTCACTTGCTCAGTGGAACAAATGTTCGTGTATCGTGTGCGCGGCGGACATGACTTTTCATCGCCATTAATCAAAATGAATAAACATGCATAATTGCAAAGAGCGGGGAGAAGTTAGGGAAATTCAGAGGGAATTTTCAATGCCCTATGAAGTATTAAAACGAAGCTTGGCCTCATTTCTCTTTTTTCTTTCTTTTTTTCCCCCCACCTAACCGTACTTCCCCACCTAGCTTTCTGTCGGCTGCGACGACATGTATATCCCTGGTTTTCATCACATGTGCTTTCCTCAGACACACAAACCATTAGAACAAAATATTTACTTTTTCGCAGACGTATTCCCGTACTTCTCCTAACTTTGATATTCCCTTTCATTTCCAGCATGCCACTCCCTCCCCCCCTTTTTTGTAGAAGTTTAAGAAATCTGTGGGTTTGATGTGATTTTTCCCGCCCTTTGTACATCATAGGCAAACATGAAAAAAAGGGCATTAACAGACAGGCAACAAGCTCAGGCAACAGTGGGGAGCTAAGATTGACATGTTTTTTTATTTTGACAGCACTCACCCTCCCTGCCCTTGCTTTATGATCATAAATAGTGCATGCTGCTTATTAGGAGGCTGCTGCCTCGTTCCCAGCTAGCGAGTGTGTTGCTTGCTGGTGTTAGCAGACAATTTGCCAGTACACATGTGAGACATTATTAGCGTTTCCCTTTCATCCTGTGCCTCACTCGCTCCTCTCTGTCTCTTTTTCCAGTCCTGTGCCATCCATGCAAAGCACTCTGGGATAGATTGTGCTCAATGATTCTGCACGCCGCTTGTCATGTAGCTAAATTTGATGGGAAAAGCACATCATTTCCTTCTCCTTAGATTAAATCTAACTAATCTGATTATGCGGCACAAACACCGGCGTATATGTAAGAGCACAGGCACACAAAAGCTTGCATGATGACAGAATTTCAAGATGTTTCACGTCGCTGGAATACAAAACAAGAAAAGATGGTGCTTTTAATGCTGCATGGAGCAACATCTGGCTCCAATTACCCACTGTGAGGTAGGTGCTCTATTATAAAAGGAAACTCAAAGGATTTCCTCTCTTAAAATACACGTTATCCCTTAATTCCTGCCTAAATTACCACTTAAGCAAGGCCTGTAATTCATAAAGCCTGGTAGTCGAGGTCTGTGTCCGTGCAGGCTGCAGGAAAAATCAACTCTGTGTCACCTTGACAGTGGAGGTAGATGTCCTCCAGTGGCAGAGTGACTCGCAGAAAGAGATTAGTAGCACATGGTCACACCTCTCCTTCCCTCAGATAGCACCATGCTGGAGTGGCGAGAGAGGTGAGGAGGAACATAATGGCTGATGGACCCCGTCTAAAAGGATATTTTGCAAGAGGTGGGGATGGTGCAAGGGCTGCGGGGTCTCCAGGGATCGATTTGCAAGTTGAGATCTGATTCACCTCTCTCTGACACTGACGCCAGGGGCCCAGGGCGAGCAGTCAGTCTCTGGTCAAGCTAACGATGACCCCCAACCACTACACCAGCCCCTAGCCTCCAACACTTACTGAGAATCACACACATGGAGAAAGTACAGGTCTGGGCAGAGAGGTAATTTGATGGTAGGTTCCCTCCTGAGGCTTCCTTTTGTGGTGCCAGCGCTGGTGTCACTAGGTCAGAGCTGAAGTTTTCCACTGCAGCAGTTTGAGTCGAGCAGAAGGGGGGGAACAACGGCCTGCTTTGCGCTCGCTTTCTACAAGATTAACAGCCTCAGCTGTACAATTTATGAAACATCAGAACATGGAAATTATTATATAATCATAACACTGGAAGGTCGCAATGTTCCGTTGAACAGTATTGATTTCAACCTGCATGCAAATCTCTCTTTGATCATTTTCCTCATCAGTCCTTGTGGCATTTTGTGCCAAGTTCATGTTGCGATCTGGGACAGAGTCAGTTTCCTTAACCACATCCTTCTGCAAATGCATCTGTATGTACTGCCCCAAAGAGCAGTTGTATACACTCATAAAAACCTGGTTGTGTAGCAGTGTTGTCATGTTCTTGTAAGTACAAGAATTAACCGCGAACAAATGGATACCCAAATCATTTAGCTGGGGTATCAAAATAGTTGTGAGGCATCTGCACAATAAAAACCAAATAATAAACATATGTTCTCAGAATAATCTGATCAGGGCCAAAGCATTGATCCATAAAACACAGCAGAATAATAAATCCTGACAGAATGATATCACAGGAGATTTCACAATAGACATTTACCATTTAAGTGAAATCTGCAGACTTTATTATAACCTTTATTCAGGTTGGTTAACATTTATAGTGCTTGTTACAATTCAAAAAGTTGTATTACACACAGTCCACATAAATACAGTAAATGATTTACATAACACAGTTTAAGAATCAGTACTTTTCTGACACTGGGGGGTGATATCTTATTTCCTTTTATTTCTCACAGGGAGGAAAATGAATCACAACCCAAAGATGCTGTTCTTTTGCCTGGATGCCTCTCATTTCTTTTCTCTTTTTTTTTTAAACCAGAAAGTGTTGAAAGCGCTGTGAACATTTTTCCGACCTGGAATTTTCTGACCCAGGAGTCCTGACTGAGCAGGTATTGGCACACCGCAGGCCGATTTCACAAGGTTTCGGGTGGATTTTTAATTAATGGAAACATCAGTCTGGACCTATAGTCCAGCAACCACAAGGGAACATCGTCTCCAGCAATCTGCCCCAACCCTGTTATTAAGTGGTAATTCAAACAACTCATTTATTTCATCAGGAACTGCCCTGAAAACAGGAGTTTCTTCTCTTCAACTAGTATTTTGTCAGGGTTACACAACCTGTATTAAGAGTATTTCAGTGCATATTAAGCCAAATGCACGTTAGTTATCGAAATACTTTTTTAGTCCTGCATTATGTAGTAAACTAATCTTTCCAAGGAGCTTCACAGACGAGCATTAACCAACTGATTCATGTTAGTGTTCACCTTTTATAGCGCGCTTCTGTTCATGTGAAACACCGTGAATGTGACCGTATCTTTCTTTAGCGAGGGGAAGAGGTGGCTCAGGTCTCTGGGAGTCTCTGGTAATTTAACACAAACACAGTGAGGGGAAACAGACTATTTCTGAAGGTAGTCATTCATCAAACACTGAGGAGAATGTCCAGTTGGTGGCTCCAGCAGGCTTAGAATAGCCTTTTGTTCAAACACCTTTAATAATTAAACACCTCCTCATCCCCTCAGGCTTCACAAGATTGAAGACTTTCGCAGGGGGGGAAAAATCCCCTTTCCCTCCCTTTGCTGTTGTAACCTGGTGAGCTCGGCGGAGGCGAGGTGCGGCCGTATCACCTAATGCCTTTTCCTTGCACTCAACAAACCTCCTCTGACTCCTTTAGTACACTCATAAAAGAAAATACTTGCCCGGCAACACATATCTTTTCGACACATTTTCAAAAGTGCAGTCGGACTGATAAGCTGGCTGTCTCAGGACAGTCCTTTGTGTCAGTGAGACAGTATTTGGGGATAGGAACGAGTATCTTTCGGTGGTCGGTTTCCTGACATTTAACCTTGATTGTGTCTCATAAATGTGAGTCATTCAGCATTTACTCATCTCAGGAACCTGAAACTCAGCAGTCTGTTTAACTTCCCTGTACACAAAACTTTGCAAAAAAAAAAAAAAAAGGGCCACCTTTAAGTTGATAGGGTTTAATCAACTTAAGGGTTGAGAGTGGCCGGAGTCTCTGTGGCCTGTTGTTGCATAATTGTTACCATAAAGACTTAAATATCCTCATGCAATGCAAAATTTGAAGGAAACAACCCCGCCCCCAGTAACATCCACTCATGAATTAATTGTTGCGTAATGGAGAAACCGCTCAGCAATTGTTTGATTAAAGTTGCAACAGGGTGTTGTGTCCTCTCGAGTACTTTTCCTAAACAGTTCACATGTTTTTGTGAGAGTGTACTTTTGCTTCCTGCCACATACACTTACCCAGCCTGATCCTGTGGGACCAAATAATGACTAATGCAAAAAAAAAAAGGGCTGCAGATATGCTGAGAACAAGCACCTGAGAGAGAACAGCTGTCTTGTAAAAGGTCAGTCTCCCACTGTCCCCAGCTCGCTCTCTCTCTCCATTTCCGGCCTCTCCACTTCAAGACCCTCCTCTCCACCCCCCACCCATTTGACTCCAAAGTCAAGTATTTTGTCTTTTTTCTCACACACACACTCTGCTCTCACTCCCTCAGCACAGCACCTAGAGGATTCTTGGCAGAGCCTGACCACCTTGTAATCCCATGCAGGAAAAAAATGGAGTGGGTGGATAAATGTACTGCTCTCTGGTTTATAAAACTTCCCTGCAAGTGGATATATATGGGTCTCTTGAGGTGTTTGTTTTTCCCAAGTGTAGTGTAGCTATCATCATTACACACATGTGGACCCCCCCCCTCCCCGAAAAAACACACACACACACACTTCTAAACATTGACTAACTGTCTCAAAAAGGCAAAAAACAAACACAAATCCAATTGGTTACATTGGGGCCGCTTTGGAGAGAAAATTTCTCATAACCCGCTTGACAAAAACAGGCTGCTGTTATTGTGCAGACAAACAAACACGGGTTTTGAGTGATCACTTTCAATAAATGTCCGACTCACATATTTGAGCAGTAATGTTTATCGTAAAATCGGCGCGGCCGCCAGACCGATTAAGCAAACACCGAGCCTCCGCGTCTCTTAATACCAACACACAAATGCGGAAAACCAACAGCAAACACACACGCGGACACAGCCGTGTCGCTGAAAGTAGCCTCAAACACAAACTTTCAGTGGTTAACACTTGACGCTACAAGATCTATTCTATACTACTTCCTGATTCTGCTCAGCTTACATTTAAGGCGTCAAGCATTGGGAATATACTGCCCACTGTATATAATGTATGCAGTGTTACATAAAACCGTCAACATGAGTGTTTTGTTCTAACAGCTGCCACTTCTCCTCTTTCAGGCTTTCTGCCGTGATGAGGAACCTGCTCACACACAGAGACTTGCTCCTACTCTGCCACAAGAGATGCAGCACTGACGTCGGCTGATGAAGCCCGGACCGCTGCCCAGGTTGAGGTCAGCTGTTGTCAGAGGTAGGAGGACCACGTCTTCACACAGTTAGAAGCACACGACACAATCAGTTAATTCATCCTACATCGAACTGCTGTCCATATCGTACTTTAGAAAAGTACAACTGTCATTCAACTGCATCAAAAAGAAAAAAAAAAAGTTGTTTCCCTTCATACTGACATCTTTAAACTTGGTTAGAAATGGTATTTAATATGAAAATGGGTCACAGCAGTGCTATGGCTGCCCTGCTTTCATATGTGACCTTTGACACTTGTCACTGGTTGAAGCCTTTGATGTTTATATGGAAATTAATGCAGCAATTACAAGTAGAAAAAGAAAGAAAGCTCTTCTCCCCCCCTCTATTTCACTCTATATCTACTTCCCTTGACACTCCGCTTGTGTGTGCGTCATGATTGCACACGTTACATCACCAACTATGTTCTTCCAAATGTGTGTGTACGTGTGTGTACATGTGTGTGCATGTGGCCTAAACATGAAAAGCAATGGCGTATGAGTCCCTGTGCGGCTGAGAGCAGGTCTCAGGGCTCTGACTTGATGAGGTACTCTCTAAGTCTCTCTCTGCTGTGATTACTTCTTCCATCTTCCTCATCTTCCTTATCATTTTCATGCAGAAGCGGGAGTAGATGGTGTGGAATGTGGCTGTGGGATCATGCAGCCGAGGTTGGGGGATGACCAGGGTTACTCAACGGTCAGCGTTGCGATGTAGGTCAACGTTTTTAATTGTATTTCCCGGCATTTTAAGCATAAAATTGCCTCTTTTTTTTGGATTAGATTGAAAGAGAAAAGCAAGGGAGGAAGACACAAAATGAACTGCCGTATAAAATAAGGAGGTGATGATGGTGGTGGTGGTGGTGGGGGAGCAGGGCGACAGGTCTCAGTGGGTATTTCAACCAACTGCTTGTCAAGACTGAGGCGGCGGCAGAGTGCGTGACAGCTGTGACAAGAGTTAGTGGAGGTCCTTCAGCGTTTCTCTTTCGTGTGACAAGGGGAGGCGGGCGGGGAGGGCGGGGAGAGCAGCACAAGACAGGCGAGGTCGCGGGAGTGGTTTCCGGTGGGTCGCATTAACGCCAACCTGCCTGTCATGACTCATGAAGTTCGCCGGCGAGACCAAAGAATGCAGATGAGGAAGATAAAAGAATTCATGTTTCCAGTGGCAATGTAAGGTGAAGCAGGCGAAAGGTGATTTGACTTTACACGTGACCCGGCGCGTTCTTTATCCTGTGAAGGACAGGATTCTTATTACCTATTGCATGTAGTTCAGAGCCGTCGCTTGGGACTCTGCTTTCTTAAAGTGACAGTAAGCCGTCGACAACAGCAGCTGGCTGTTAGCTGGTTTTTATCAATTTATCAGCCTGTTAAACACATGATAATTCTGCTGACGTGACATCGCACAATCAAATATGTTAAGTATTGCATAAAAAGAGTGAGATTTTGCCATGAAAAGTGTCTATAAATCATAAGGATGATTTCTGCAATAGAAACTACGCAGTTTTTGTTATTCTCTTGATAGATAAAGTGACTTAGCAAATGAGTCAAACTTGTTGATTGTGACATCCGTGAAAAAGCCACTGTTAAACAACGTAATCTACATAAGCCTGCAATTTCACACAGGGAATATAAAGTTTAGGAAAAGAAAATGATCATTTAAAGAGGATCCGATGCCAACTGTCAGTAATATGTGATGTTACTGACACAGTGACTGGCAAACCGAGACATATTTGAGGACTTTTATACCCTCGATTTTCACATCTTATGAAAATGGTAATTAAATATAATGTAATAGGACGCAATTTATAAACACGTTTCCATCATTGTGTGTGAAGTTCAAACTTGAAAACTGTATACTTTATCCTTTATCTCCAGCAGACTCAAAGGTTTTTGTTTTTTATTTTCTAATTTTTTAATTTTAATTTTGCCTCAATGCTCGGCGAAACATTTATGTCTCTGCATGCTCCCCGCGCGCTATTGTCTCGCCGCAGCCTTTCAACCCAGCCTCACAAACGTATTCTCTAAACCAATTGTCAGTAATAGTTGAACAGATTCACCCTCGAATATGCATATTAATCTCTCACCGCAGCACATCCAACGAAAAAGTCCACCAAAAAAACAAGTTTTCATCCAATTATACTTCTTAATCGGCAATAATTACAACCCTATACATCATCTGCATATTTCAATTAATATTCAAATCGTGTATAGGCTTTTGCATGCAAATGTATAATATATTCAGGATTAGGTATATTACAGTTAAATCTATCTCTATATCCAGCCACTACCTTGCCTCTCCTTAATAAGCTGTGTTTCCTGGTAATGTTCCTGAACTTATTATAATGCAATATGCTCAGGCATAAGAATCACACATCCTTAATATTATTTCTTGCAATTAACATGGAGCTGAAAATACAGAGGGCCTACTTCGTTAATTTGCCCAGGCACTCACATGTAATGCAAAACAGGAGGGGAGTAAACAGGTCTCTGTCTGACTTCTCCGCACAGGCGCGACTCAGTCAAGTGTTGCAAATCTAATTTAAATATATGAATGTTTTCGCTCCGTCCATTTCCCTGGACTTGGCTCGGCCGTATCACGTCCCTGTTGAATAGGAAAATGATGCTGTTTAGTGTTGTTGCCAGAGCAGGTGAAAGGAATGGCAAATAAAAGGCACTGTGAGGTGTTTGTCAATACTTTGTGCATTCTCTATCTGTCCAATTTATATGTTCTATATCCTGAAAGCTCAGGGGCTTTCAATTAGACAAGTACCTGTATCCGCTGCTGTGGTCTACAGCTCCCAGGAGCCCTTGTGCTCTCATATTGAATCATGGAGAGACAGTTAATATTCTAGTAGAAAGAGGGATCTATAAAGTCTCACAGCCATAAACCGGAGCGCGGCGTTTGTAACATCCAAATAATAGCAGTAAATAAAGAGCTTACACCTGTACAGGTCTGCCGGCAGTGTCCTGATAGGATGCACTCTGCTGGCCTGCAGACAGCTGTAAATGCTCCTGGTAAAGAACAGTGAGCACTGTTAATGGATAGGTTTATTTTAAAGCATGCCATCTGCCATCAATCACACTGAAGTATTGGGCAGCGGAGAAGTGAGTTAGCTTAAAGTCCCCGTCTTCGTTGTTTTGCTTGTCTGTTTCTTCTTTCGCCAGGAGCCCGATAAAGCTGGTGGGGGGAGGTGGAGGGTGGGTGGGGGGGGGGAGCAGGAGCGGGAGCGATGTCGGGGAGGGTGCCTCTGCTGGTACACGGGATCCCTGCGAGAATAAAGCATCAAACCCACTCAGCAGCACCACTAACAATAATAAAAATGCCTCGGCTTAAAGGTGACATTCCCAATTTACGATTATTTGTGTCTATAAAGTGTATTCCTCGGCTCCTGACTCATTCGCACCCTCCCTTACTAGAACAATGCATTAAGAAGGAGGGGGGTGTCGAGGGTAAATGGAAATTCTATCCATTTTATTAAACCGACAGGCCCCACTATACCTGAGACTTTCAATTTTGCTGGCGTGACCTCCAAGGAGACATTTCTGTCTCCTCTCTGTCTACCTTCGCCTCATTCAATTCCCTGTTTGCTCTGACCGGCCCTCCGAGCACCCGGGGGCCTGCAAAGCCGTTATGGATGAGCTCCGAGGCAATTCTGAAATAGAGAGAGGAGAGGAGCGTAGATCTCCTCTCCCCTGGAAAAGATTTACTTCTGGGTGTAAGATGGATGAAATCAGCCTTTGTATCTCTTTTAGTGATTATTTTTCCTTCCATTCTCTCCGTCTTTTTTTTTGTGTGTGTGTAAAAGGAGGATGTTCAATAAGATGGGAAATGTGATGCATTTGTAAGGCCGAGATCAGGGCAAAACTAACATCAGAGGTGGAGATGTGGCATTAACCTGAGTAATACCCATGATCAAATACAACTGATACTGCAGTGGTGTCCTTTATAAGCTACCTGTTTGACATAGTGGTGAAATACTGACAAATGTTCCACAAAAACAGCCTGTGCTTAAGTTTCAACACACTATGCTGTCACCAGCATTTTATTTAATTGGTACATCCATAGCCATTAACCCCAGTGCATCATGGGGCACTCTTGTGGTGTAGGGTTTTAAGTCATGGATCATGTAATTTCAACATCGCTGCGTGGCTTTGGGGAGACTGCAGCAGTGTTGCTGTATCATTTACCTACACCGCTCTCCCCCGATGTCAAACCTGTCTCCCTTGACTATTTTTTAAGAAGAATAATATTTTTACAAGTGCTTATATAATAGTAAGACTGTATCGTAAAAGACGGAGGCCGCCGATCCATTACAGGGTCAGTGTATAGAGACGAGCAACCATTCACTCTCACACTCACACCTACAGTCAGTTTAGAGTGTCCAATAAACCAATTTCCTCCCGCAATTAAGACTGTTGGAGGAAGCCGGGCTACCTGGAGAGAACCCACATGCACACGGGGACTCCATACAGAAAGACCCTCAGTTGAACTGGGATCCAAACCGCACCACCATGCCTCTGCTTGGTCTGAGGGTCTAAGAGTCATGCAGAGCTCACTTTGCTGAAACAAAATTGTGTAAAGTAGTTTGAAATTGGTTTGAATGTAACCGATATTTGCTTATATTTACAAAAGTAAAAAATAATCATCCGCTGTATTTCAGTATGCATCCGTTCGGAGACAGGAAACAGAGTCAAGAGCAGTTAGTTTGAAAGGAGCCATTAATGTTGAAAAGGCCGGTTGTGGCTACTTTCAGTGACAGGCTTAATTGATGAAAAGCTATTAAGTTCTACCACGCTATCCATCATTAAATTTGTCATGGAAATCAACACGAGCTCAAATGGTTGAAATTCAATGTTCTGCCAATAATGTAGCCTGGCAAAGTTCCACAAACAATGTCCAGAGAGAGCCAACTGAGCCCATCAGCAGGAGAACTTACCAGTACAGAGATCCACTGCAGGAGAAACGTCTCTGCTGCTGTAGGGACTCTCCTGGACAGGAAACAGACATTACTTTCCCTTTGCTCTCCATCTCAGGGAAGTGATGGCACATAAAGTATTCCCTTGAAGAATGGCGGGAGAGAGGAAGCATCCGGAGACACAGCCAAGATTCTATTGAGTTATGGACATTTTCAGCAAAGAGCATTCAAGAGCGGCACCGCTCAAAGTGACTGAGCTCACACTTAGCACGGACAATATAAATGGAATTGACGACGTTAGTGTTTCCTCCTTCATTTATTTTTTTTTTCCCCCCCTTCATATTAAATCTTTTATTCTCTTTTATGCCTTTGAGGCAAACGGGGAACGGCGGAAGAGCACGTGTAGAGTGTCAGATGTCTACCGAGCATGGGGCTCAAAGATAAATGAAAATGTGTGGCTCTTATTTAACCGTCTGACATGTCGGAGTGTGTGGATCATTATGGCATTTCAGTGACAAGCATGACACGATGTAGCAGATGAATTATTAAAGAAAGTCACATCACATCAGAGGAAAGGGAAATAATCGTTGTCTGACACTTAGGACACAAACTTTGCTCTATCCTTCTCAAAAGATAGGTACGTGAACAACAGTATTTGGTTGATAAATGCGATGCGGACTAAGTCTCCACTGCGTCAGAGACGGTGGTATAACCGTGGCTAATTGTATGTCTAAACCCTCTTCGGGATGAGCGGTGCGTCGGGAATAGAGCGTCGCCGGGTTTGACAGTGATGGTTCATGGGATGACAAACAAACGCCACAGAGGATCAATGTGAAGAGGTCCATCTTCAAAACACAAGAGAGATAGAAAACGACAAAACTGATCTTCTGTGACAAGTGCCCATGTCTTATCAGGGGATTCAGCAGGGGTGGTGCTGGCATGTTAAGGGGATACTGGCTGCAATTTATGGGGATTATATGACTTTTTGCTCTGAAATAGAACCCAAACTATTTTTACAACAGTGTTATGTTTGACAGGATAGTGTACTTTTTCAGATAATGTAGTTGTGAAAGTTTTTTTATTAGAAATAATGACTCCCAGATTTAAATACTGCATTTGCAGCAGGACTATTGTTCATTTATCTATGGTTTTGACAATAAAACATCATATATCACTGGCTTTTTTTTTTGTTTAAACACATTTTCCCAAACAATCTGCCTGAACCTGTTGGTTGTATTTCGGAAGTCTCACAAACACACTCTCCCCCCCCGTTACAATTACTTTAAACAAAGACTAATCACTAGAAAAATGAGCAACTGTAACACCAAGTCCAATTACTGGGGGGGGAAAAAAGCTGCTTTGTGCCGTTCACTGATTACATCAATAAGATTCTCCTCGGTAGAGGCCATCATTACATCAGTTCAAACAGTAAATTTACTAATTTATATGGATTTCATAATGTATTATTCCCAGCAAAATAAACATTTAGACGTGTGCGGAGGAAAACAAAAGTATGCATATGAAAGTGAAGAAAATATGAAGTTTCCCACAGAACCAAATTGGCAATCACCATCCGTCTACCCTATGGTCATAATGAAATTGCGCCAGCAATGGTTGAAATAAATGACATAATTTTATGTACACAGAATTAAAGGAGAAAACTACAATCGCGCATTCAGCTCAGTTAGTTTATGATAGCACAAAGCAAAACCAAACCTATAAATAATGAATACATCCATAATTATTCTCTCTCAGATTTGCATAATTATTGTTTTTTCTTAGAAGCATCTGCTAACATTGCAATCCCTTTCTTTGTTTCAAACAGAGCAGCCCTACCTTCCTGCAAAAGCACACACATGAATGGGAATAAATTGGCAGTATAAAGAAATGCTCTTCATTTATAATTAACAGGGTGGTCACAGTCACACAATAATATTGCTACAAATGCACCGCTATTACTCTAAATGAGTATTCCTGTTGCACTGGAATGCTCAGCGGGTATCAGATTTTTTGAAATTTTTATTCCTCCCGACCATTTATTGTCTATGGTGGCACTGATTACTGACGTTATCACAAGTGACGACGACTTTTGCCCACAGTCTGCCATTAGACGCAAGAGTCTCTGCATTTGAATGGTCAAAAAACTTTTTATTCCTACTTTTTTCCCTTTCTACATGCACTCGCACATGCCTCTAGTGTACCTTCACTGTATTTCACCTGCAAGGTGTCATTAATGACGTATAGTTAAAGGTATTGTTATACATTGCAGTGAATAAACAACAGATACTTTTCCAAATGAATATAAAATAAACCAGAGAAGATGCATTTGTTGCATTTGAGAAGCTGAAACTGTAGGCCGTTATTGCTTGATGAATGAGTTTGATTGTTGCCGATTGATTTTTCTTTTAATCGGCTAATCACTTTAGTGTTACAGTTCCCCCTGCTCACATCTCATTTACACAACGGATGAACGAGTAAATAAATGTTTATCGGAACACAAATCCGTACCTCCACGTCACGCCGTACAGCAGCAATGCACACGATTAAGAAAGTATGAATGAATGGAGATACGGATGTAGATATGGATAGATAGAGATGCAAAGATGTAGGGCTTCAAAACAAAAGCCTTCTCACTTCTCCTTAGGGGATCAAAACTCCTCATGACTCTTCTGTACCTGCTGTTTGACCAGAGTTTGTTGAATGAGCCTGGCTCGCGGCCAAAGTGGCCTGTTAGTTGATCTCCAGCGACCCTCGAGCCGTGTATAACCAAAGAAAACATTAGCCAGGTGACTTATCATGGAAGTCTGCGGCTGACCTTTTAATACGCCTGTCATTGATTGCATAGCATGGTACACTCTGTCCATCCCAAGGTGATAGATTATTCAATTAACTATTGACCTTTCCCGCAGACTCATTTGTCGATGGAAATGCTTTTATGACAGCAGTGCATTGAGAAACCAAAGGATGCTGAGTTTTGATTTTAGGATTTACTGTGTGCATTATGATTTTCCTCCGCCTCCCCCCCCTCCCTCCTCTCTCCTGTTGACTTTTTTGATTTACATCGTAATAGTATGAAGTTTGGCTCTTGTGTTGCTCCTGTGGTGGATGGCAACTGTCGCCGTATGAGAATAAGCTTTTCCAGGTCTTGGCAGGCCAGCGCTGCCTGCTGAATTTATCCCGCACACTTCTCCTTAACGCTGACATATTTCATGACGGAAAGCAGCTCGTTAATGTAGCTGTGAGCTATTCGTTGTAGCTAAGAGATGGCCATTTGTATTTGTTGCAGCTTTCGAGATGCATAGCAATGAATCAAGACCTATGAGGTGCCCATTTGGCTCTGGCCGTGTTGTCTTCATCTTAGCTGTCTGCTGCGGCAGAGATGACTGCGTGGTATCAGAAAACAGACTCAGCGTACAGCACTTGCATTATTTTTGGAACCAACTGTTGCTGCTCGTCATCAGAAACCTGCAGTTAAGCAAAGGTCGGGCCACAGGATGCAAGCTGTTCATTGATTGATTGATTTATTCGTTTATTGCAGAGATCTCTACAAACGGAAGAGGTAAAAAAAAAACACAGGAGGAAGTAGCCATTTGGGATTAATGCAGCATTTTTCCTTTTTTATTTTCTTTTTACTGCTAAACAGTTTCCCAACATATGATTCTTCAATAATCATATAACTCTATAAGGCCACTTTTTTGTCATTAAAAGTTTAAGAGTAACTTGATGTGACTCTGACGAATATTTTTGGACCAGTATGACAGGTCAGTATATCTGCCAGCGTCAACAGCAAATGGCTGACTATGGGAACGATCTGTGCGTGAGATTGCCATGGAATCATTGTATCATGTGTTGATACATCTGTCGGGGTAATGCTGCTCTACCATGAATATTTAAAAGTAAAAATTGACCAAACGTAGTTGTCACCTTTTATGTCAATTGTAACTTTATATTTCTTGTGCAGCTTTGTCAGAGATTTCAGTTATAGTTTGTAGATTTAGCTGCTTGTCCGTGCTAAGAATGATGGGCTGGTTATCAATAGCAACATGGTTCTTATTGGTAGGATTCTAAACCCAATGGACGAGAACTGTTTTAAGGATCGCATCATGTTTCCATTGCTGTTATTTTGGTTATATTTAGCAATTGCTCTACTAACCGTGTGCTAGAATGTGATTAGAACATGTCACTAGTTTGTTTAGAATCAGTTTATCGCGGTTGACAGATCGTCTTACATGAATGGCATAGACTAGTTTATTGAGCTCAAAGGTGATTGGACAAATGTGGCAAAAACGTCACTTCCAGGGAAGCTCAGCTTCTCTGGGGATCAATGGAGCAGTGGGTGGGCGCGGATGCTGGGTTTCTGCATGATGATTTTTGATTTTTGGTCACCAGCGCTGCAGAAACACGACAGCGTAGCCTTTTCGGCCTCAGGCATGTGTGGATTTTGCAAGGGATGTCTGTGTCGTGTGTTATTTGCTCAGCGATATAGACCATTTTCATTTATACATTGTAAATAAAAACACTATTATTGCATTTCAGTGTTACATAATTATCACGTTCCCTTTTTCTAGTTGTTCGTTTACTGAATGCATGAAAGAATTTATGTATAAATAAATAACTGGGCCTGAAATTAGCTTCCTCTGTTTCGAGGACCAGCAACCGCCACTGATTTCTAGATAGTTACAGAACCACACTTGTCTTGCTGTCATGTGAAGCAGCTGTTTAAAGGCGTGTGCTGTCAAGGCCTGACAGACTTAAGATTTGTATGTTAACATCCAAAAAACTTTAGCGGCAAATGTTTGCTGATTATCGCTTCCTCTCGCTGAAGGTGAGCTAATCAGTAAAATCTGCGCCTGTCGCGTTCCATTGACATGAAAACCCGCAGACACAGTCTATCCTCTCGTGCTCTTCCCTCCTCCCAGGCAGCTGCGTATAGTCCCCACCCATCTGCTCCTGCACACAGGTTAATACAAATGGCACAAGTTAGCTGCAATTCATCCTCGCCTTAGGTTAAATATCCAGTCATGAGTTGATGCTGCATGACATGTCTGGCCGGCGCCAGTTTAAGAACCCACCTCCCTCCTCCTCCTCTGCCCATCCTCATTGTTGTTAAAGAGGATGTGACAAAGAGCGATATCGGTACAATGAATATTTAATACCTCCTCCTCCCCCTGACTTATTCATGTTCCTCGGGCATATCTGCCTCGCACATAGCTTCTCTCTACCTGTCACATACCCTCTCACCAAAGAAGCATTGAGTCATCATGGTGGAGTAATAACTTTCCCCTCAGCCCAGGAAGTAGTGGAGGAAAGACGTCTTGATCAAGCAATCCTGAAGAAATGATGTAGGCTTGTAGAGAGGTTTCTGTTATCCTGTACACCTCTTAAATATCATCCTCCCCTTTAACAGTTTTGACAGGAGCTGCTTCCTCCCTTGTCAGAGCCAATTGGTTGAGGGATTGAGGGATTGGACGTTTACGGGACGACAGGAATACCGCAATTACAGACAAAGGAGGGGAAAAGGGGGAATCTGCTGCTGATGTTTGATGTGATTTATCTGACAGCACAGGGAGTGCATTTAAACGGGGGTCCTGTGACGCCGTGACATTGACGGAGTCGTGTAATCAATTGGACTTGTCCGAGTGCAAGCGGCTGAGAAAGCTGCTGTCAGGGCGTGAGTGACGGTTCATCATAACCACCTTGTTCTCCCCCCCCCCTTCCCCCCCAACGCGTCTTCCTCCTGTTTTGAGGAAAGAGGGAAAGGAAGAGACCTGAAGAGGGAGAGTCAGATAAATCATCTTAGCTTACAGAGACTCGGGCTTCCACTCAACTGGAATCACTCGCTGGAGGAGTCTCAGATGCCAAATCCCTGCCTGTTCAAAACTCCCACGATCTGACAAAAAATAAGTCTCCTCATTGTAAAAATTTATCATCCCTTTACTTAAGTGAACAGATTTGTTTTGCCTTAAATGGACTGCAGTCTGCTTTCAAAATGTAACGACGCAGACGATGATTTTACATCTAAAAGTCTGTCTGTCTGTCCGTCTTATCATCTACCTATTCTGTCTAGAGAGCATAGAGCAGACCCATGATTTAAAAGCTTTGCTGAGAAGAAGAAAAAAATCCCACTAGATAAAAAATTAAAACACTCTCTGTCTCAAACACTGCATCTTTGCTCACATTTCACCGTTGAGCAGCCAAAAATGACCACTGTAAAAAAAAAATAAAATAAAAAAATAAAATGTGACAGAAACAATCAAGATGAAGCAAAAACACGCCAAATACAACACGGAATCTTTAGTGGTTGTGTTTATCATGTGACGCAAGGCCACATCTGTGCGCTGGTCAATAATTCACAAATCTGAGACAGTGTTTCAGTGTAAGTTTTGAAAACAAGTATAGGTTGCACTTATCTCGACCTGGAGTCATGAGAAGGATTATGGAGCCTTGTTAACAATGCATGACAGCTGCATTTTGAAATCCCCACTACTGTTCATGCATTTTTTAAGGGAAAATACTTTGCACAGAGACGGAGAGAAAGAGTCAGAGAGAGGGAGAGAGAGAGGTGGATCGCTGTGTTTTTGTCTAAAAATAACCCCTATATATCTTTTTACTGTTGATCTAGCGTAGCCTCGTAAAACTGACACCGTCGTGGGTGAGCTGGAAGCAAGGTAGAGCAAGTAACAACTTCTTGATGGATGCAATTATGACTTTGAGCTTTGCCTCTTGTTGCTTTCTCTTGCACTTCTCCAACATGGATGAGCATTATAAAGGATAATGGAGAGGTTTCAATGGATTTAAACGGATGTTTGACTTTTGCCAATAATATTTTGCCCTCTATTTATTCTTGTCTTTTAAGAAAATTCTGTTTACACAGTCACACTATGCGGACTTCCTCAAAAATCAAGACCCCATAATGTGAATTACTGCATTTTAAGGTGAGGATGTGTTTTAAAGTTAGGCTGAGGTTAAAGTTAGGTTAAGGTTAGGATTAGGCCAGTAGTAATTATGCTTAAGTCTCCAGGAAATTAATGTAAGTCAGTGCAATGTCCTCTGAACTCATGGAAACCAGCTTGTGTGTATTTATGGGACGATTATGTAATGAGACTTCCAAGAAATGTTGGCTGTTCTTTTGAATTTATGTAGATGTAGTGTAAGTGTAAAAATAACAGAATTATTGTAAATATTATTCTTATTATCAGGTTATTAGATGAGGATTGCATGGCTCATCACTTATTCTCACTGGGCACCATTTGACTCTCCAAAGAGAAACACTGATGTCAAAGCGAGACTGTTGTCTCCAGGGGCCCCTGACCCTTTGTGCCACTGAGCTTGTACCTGGCAGCCTTGTTTGGTAATCCATCCATGTCAAGTATTCCGCAGCTGAAATGCATGAATGTTTTAGTAAATCATATAGTATCGTAAAAAAACTGCGGCCGCGAACACGCAACGAACGGTGGGTTCTGCAGAGCCCTCCAACGACAATGTTGTGTTTGGCAAGTGCGGTGGTAATACAACCTAATGTGCTGATCATTTTGGCAATTTTCGGGCTAAAAACTACATGGATGTGATGCATGAGTAGCTTGTGAAATGGTTTTACCTGTTGAAAAAATAAATAGTCTCTGACAAGACCCTATAGTCCCAGCTTAAAATCACAAATACAGTCCAGAAAACCTCCGCTGTTCAAAAGCCTCAGTCTCAAATGAATCCATAAATTGTGTGATAAAACATGATCGGCTTTGGGAAGGAACAGTGGACCGCTGTTGATATCGAGGATATTCCACACTCTTAAACCAATCATTTGAAAAAGAAAGCAAAGGGTTTTTTTTTTCCTCTCTCCAGAGGCTGAGTTCTGCGTTCCCACACCTACATGTGATATTTATGCAGTTATTCAGATTTATTAAACAATATCTCATGACTGTTTGACTTTGTGTCACCACTCTAAAACTCTGTGGCGGTGCTCGAGCTGTTGTGTTGCCGTTCCTGGTTTTAATCATTTTTGGCCGGTTTCCACTTCCTGCCTGAAAAGTGAAACAGCTTCGGAATGTCATTCTTTGAAAAGAAAACAGAGAGTATCCACAGAGGAAGTCCTCCCACAGTCCTCTGGTCTCCACACACACACACACACACACACACACGGTCTGTCACAAACACACTCACCTCTGCTCTGTCACAAACACACTCACCTCTGCTCTGACATAGACACACATATTCTCACACCCACACGTACAATTCTCCCACACAGTCAAACAGGCACATTTGTGCTCACACACACACACACTGACTTTCTCACTCACAGATACACACTGACTCTCTCTCTCTCCCTGTGTCTCTTACACACACACAGACACATAGACACACATGGAGAGGGCTGGAGCAGGGCTTGCTGGGAAACATCAGACACCCAGGGAGGAAGGAGGACAGGCTTTTCCCACATTTAGACTCCATGGATACTTCAGATGTCAGGCTAAAAATAGAGCAAATGTTAACCAAACCAACACTGAATCAACTCCAGCAACATGCTGGTCTGCTCTGCACTGCTACACTTTGGCCCAATGTTTAAACCCTAAAAATGCAGCACTGTAATCAAGAAAACGGCTCAGGTTTATTACATCCCAACTGCGGTTTATTCTGATTTCTACCTTAATGTGATGCTCACATGGAATGAAATCCTTCAAAGATGACTCCGTATGGTTCATGTGAAACGCAGACGTGAGGATGCTGAAGCGTTGACGTTGTCAAATCGAGCATCTGCGAAGTAATTCAACGAAAGTTGTGATGTTTAATGTTGGAGACATTTTTATATCCATCCATTATGTCCATAAATGTGATGGACAAATGAGCCTAGGCTCAAATATTTCTCATGTTTGAGGTTACAAGGACAGGCTGTTCTTAAAATGACAAGCATATTTCCCACCAGCCGTCCATGGAGCACCTTTAAACTTACTGAATAAACAGTATATTAAAATAGCGTTTTATATATATATATATAAAACAAGTATATGTTTTTAATGAATTAATGAAAAACGGTGTGTGTTTAAAGAGATTTTGATCAGTATTCTAGTTTTCTAGGATTTGCATCGCACCATTTTGTGTCACCGTCGCCCTCGAGCTGGAGCACACGGCCTCATTTAAAGGCGCCCATCACAGTGTGTTTACATATTTCCACTGGTAACCTGCCCACCCTCGACCGAGGCTCCAGTTGCGCGTAGTGCCTTGCTCCTGGGCAACACCAAGAGTAAAGTTTGTGAAAGAGGAGAGCGCTGTCACATTTTCTCAGCAGGCATTTCGTTCCAGAGCGCTGACCTTTCATGTCACGAGCCTGTCTCGACAACTTTCAGCCACTTTCACCGCTGCTGTCATTATGCAAAATTATCTCATTTCACATTTGCTCACTTCTCCAGCTCTAGCACCAATTGTCTGACCCTGTCACCGTCTCCCAATAAAAACCCGTCTGGCCTTTTTACATGTTCTCCCTGTTGCCTAACTGGGTTCCTTTTGCTGGCACCCAGTCTTGTTTAATTTGGTTCAACTCTGCATTTGTCCCATAGGGTGGAATCCTGTTAAAACACATGCATGGCAACCAGATATTCACAACACAGCTGAACGTGTGCAGTATGTGGACAAGATGATTAAACGAGCCCTGTGCGGGAGGAGTGCAGCTGCATTTGAGCAATAACATCACTTCTGCCGGCAACGAGCAAAAGCAGCAACGAGAGCGTGTAGAGATTGATCAGCATCATCATTTAGAGTTTTGTCTGTGTGTCGTGTCGGGGTGAAGGAGTGACGTGGATCCTGTGACCATTTGGTGTTATGATGTTAGGAATAAGTTGTTGTTTTTTTCTTTATATAGAGAGCTTTTATCTTATTAGCTGTCAGGGACTTCTAACACATGTGGCAACTGTCAATAGGGAAATAAATGAACTTAATGTTGGTCAGATAATGCGATCTACAATGAACCTATGTGTCTTCTTTCCTCCTCTTTTCCTCATATACACTAAAGTTTGGGGTTCATTGGAGTAAAAGACACGAGAGCTACTGAGATAAATGGGATCAGAAGGTTTTTGGCTTCACAACATACAGAAAAATCATTCATTTAACAGTCTTTACATTATTATGTTTCATAAGTCGGGCCTAACGACTTGCTGAAAAATAGGTATAAATAAACATTTCTTCACACTCTTAACAAACGTAACTTAAGGCAGAAATACTGAAAACTAATACTGACCGTGCGTGATTGTTTTTTTTACGTCTCCGAACCCCTCAATCCACACAATGCCGTCTGATGGGTTAATTTGCCACAATAAACCGTAATATCTACGTTTCAACTACGCCCCCTAATTCCCCCATGGTCACAGTTTATTTTTTCTTCAAATCTTAAGAAAAGAAGAAAAAAAGAAAAAGCACATCTGCATTTTTCCGCGACCACTTTCCCCGATTGTTTCTGTAAGCGACCACCTCCCTCCTCACCCTGGTCGTCTTGATGCGAGGTGATGCTGTGCTCATGTATTTGCTTATTCAGTGTGCAAACCCTCTAAATCAGATTTATGTAGTTGCAGACGTCACCTCGCCACACCGAGCAAAGAGACACCATATCGCATTAAGACTGGCCCGGGGGGGGGAGATGCGCTGCCCTCACGGGTCACTGAGGATTATTGCAGGAATGATCATTTACGTTTTATTCTATTCTGGGTCTTAATATATTAACTCAGCGCTTACAATAATGGCTTCATACTTCCTGTTTTGCCCTCAGTCACAGACATGAGAAATACAATTCGGGGATTAAAGAAAGAATGGGCAGAAGAGAAGTGAAGTTTCTATGTCGCACATTAATTCATAAATCACTCAAAAATCACAGTTTGTTATTTACCTTTTAATTAGAGATGCAACCTAGTAACCTTTATCTTCTCATGTGTCAGGGACAATTTTGATGACAGTAAAATGTGAAATTGAAAAAAAGGGGAGGGGGAAAAAAAACACATGAATTTGCAAAAAAAAAAAAAAAACAGATAATAAATTTAGCGTCCCATATGGCTGTGGCATCTGGCATTATCTGAGCGTTCAAGTACGCGGTGGCCAGCTCAGCAGAGAGGTCTGCTGCACGATGACGCGATTGGGCCTCTGTGTTTGAAATGCCAAAGATTATCTGCGGCACCGTGTTGAGATGTGTACCCCATTGATGTAACGTTTTACAGATGGTGTAGTAGCTGCCGCGTGTTCAACGACAGAGAGAGCGAGAGAGAGAGCAAAGCGCCGTAATCTCCTGATGTGCGATGACAGGTAGTCTCAAAGCAAAGCCTTCACACGCTGTACCTGCAGTGCTGCTCGGTTTGATGGGAGATCAGTGGGATGTCGACTCTGCGAACAGCTGGGGTGTGCCATCGTAAATCCATCCGAAGGCACAGGAGACAAATGCAAACCCTCACGCGCAGACGTGTGAAAGCAAGCCGCGTACAAAAGAACACCGTATCTGGTTCAGAGAAAAACAAAGGCGGCTGTTGCAAGTACAAACTTGGAATTTAAAAACAGCGACTTGAAATACAGTATAGATTTTTTAAAGTTTAGTTTAATGGATACTGAAGCACTAAGGCCGATACTTTGTGATATTGGTGTCGGTATTGCACACGAAAAGTGGTATCGTCACATCGCTACTTAATATTATTTTTCCACTTTTCCACTTATTGACTCTTCCTTGTCAACATCTGGCAACTGCGTTACCCAAAATGCACCTAATAATAGCTGCATATGACAGATGCATAACAAATTATACACCATTCCTACAAAATAAGTCACCCATGTTATATATTTGCAAAATGCAATTAAGCTCATAACTGGTGTGGAGCAATAAATCAGGATGTGGGGGGGAAAAACATTGGACAAAACATTAAAAGTGAGAGGAGGGAGATCATTAGTGGTGAATTGGTCCTCATGTGCTCCCTATCAGGAACAAACTGAACCATTTCACCCATTTGCTAATTTGAATCCATAGTTAAAAGCAAGCAGCACTCATAATTATGTGTCGGTGAAGATTCATCTCACTCTTCCAAGTTGAGGTTTGGAAAAAAGTTGAATCTAAATCCGTCAGCTGAACTTTTGGTTGATTATAATCCAATTTTGGATTTGAATATATTTTGGATTCAGGAGGTTTTCTCCTCTGTAGTTTTGATTGATTCAAGATGGGCTTTTGCTTCTCTGAAAATACCTCTGAATGTTTCTGGAATCCTATGCAGAGAAGTTACATTAGTGTTGTGGGTAACCTTAGCTCGCAGCAACTTTCCAGAGAGGCTGACGTGCAGGTTTCCAAAAATCTCCCAACAATGTGTCATGCCGACCTGGGCATCACGCACGCTGACTGGCTGGAGCTGTTTAAAACAGAGGGGGGAAAAAAAACATATGAAGTTGATCCAGGTTTTATGTGGAACTAAAAGAAAGAGCCGCGATGAAAAAAAAAACCCCTCCGTGTTCTCCTTGTGTGCGGCACACAGATGCATGTTTAAGACCAAAGAAGTTGTAAAAAAAAACAAAAAAACGTTAGTATTGTGTTTAACCAGCCTCGGATTGCACGTTTAAAAACAAATGCACACAAATGCAAGTGTAGCTCACATGCACGTGCACTGATCAAAGCAAACACACGTACCCCCGCAGACATATACACGACTTATATCTCTCGCTGTAATTCACACACACACACACACACACTAAGCCGTGTGAGCACACCGGTATCACTCCTTCAGTGCTCTGAATGATTTTTGCTCTCAGCTGAGCCACATCACAGTCGAGGATAGGAGTGCGCCCCTCCATCAAAGAGCTCTTTAAATGAAATCATGTCCTCTGATGATTCAAAGCAAATATTTCCCTGGCACACTCCTACTGAATGTGCTCCTTTTTGAAGAGCGGGCCTTCGAGTGAGCGAGGACACGAGGACTTTTTACGCTTTGAGCAGCGCTTGGTGGGGGTGACGTGTCGGTGGGGGGGGGCTAAATGGTGTTGAAAATGAAAATGGATCTTGGCTGCTTGCACCCAATTTTTCAGGAGTGCAGTTCAATCTGAATGTGGACCTCACAGAAACCTTTTTGTCTCTCATGATTGGGCATTTAGACGAATAAACGCTTGCTCATACACATCCACGTATTTTAGCGGGACAACTCAAACATATAAACGTATATGTCTTTGTTTGTTTATTTTTTTCCTTCACCAGACGGCATAGATGTTTTGTTCTATTTAGTGTCATCAAGTCCCTGGACTGTCACCCTGTTTTTTTTCTTTTCCTGTGTCATCTGCAAAGTGCTATGTCACTTATTTCTAATAATAATAAAAATCACTTGACACTTTTTATTCCCAACACACCGCAACACCGCCTCCTGCTAATGTCACTCCATCACTAGATTTCTGCATGGCTGTGTCTAAATTAAATTAATCCAGTGTCGAGGTGCAGGATCCACCTTACACTTCTTCAGCCTCTTTTTTTCCCTCCTTCCTTTTTTCCACCTTTCTCCTTAGAGCAACAGATTGTAAAAAAAAAAAACTGTTGACAGCCTTTGACAGGCTCGCTAAGAAAGCAAGAGTTCATTATCGGAGTCGTCGCGCGGTCCTTAAAGGTTATTCGCTTTCGTCCACAGAGTGACATGTTAATGGTTAATGTTGCACGCCATACTGTGAAGGAGATTGGAGTGTAACGTGTGTGTGTGTGGGGGGGAGGGGACGAGGATACGGTTTGCAAAAGATGTAGTGTTATAATTCTGGACGTGTTTGGAAAATCTAGTCACTTAATGACACCAGCAGGAGAGTGGAGTGATGGCAGAGAGCGGATGACATCGGATGCCTCCTGCTGGATCACTCACGTGTCACTCACGTCTTTATGTGTTCTGCGACTGGGTTTTTTTAAACTCCCACATATGCACCACAATGTCTCTTTCTTACTAGAAAAGGCTTCCAGAGAAAGGAGAGGGTGAATGTGGGGGTAAAACGGCACTGCACTTTGTAATTAGTTAGAAAAATCTATGTCTGTTGTGCCGTCTTGTTCTTTTTCTGACACCTGTCTTTAAAATTTGAACCCCGGACACGTAAGTGTGGCTTCCTTTAGTGCTCCAGCGTGGGGCACTTCCTCCAACTTTCACATGAGAAAAGTGAGCGAACACTAAAACTTCCTCATAATGAATGAATGCCTCACACCCACTTTATAGAAACATCCTTTTCTCATTATATTGTCATAAATTCAACTGGATATGGCCTATATTTAGTGCGCTCCTGATCTCGGCCCAGAGATATGCGCCTCCTAACTCACGATTCCTCCCTCATCTTCATTTTGGCACCGCACCACATTTGCCCTAAGACAAATCTTTTCCTAAGTGAAAATGAAAATCTCTCTTTTCCAAATCATGGCATCAAACAGCGGGGGACGTGGGCTTATGCTGCCGATAAGCTTAGGTAAAAGAATGGACATGTTTGACTCTGTTTTTGTGTGATTTTTCCCCTGCTGTTTATGATTTCTGAACGATGGGAGCTGCGATTAAGTGGGGCTGAAAAATAAGAGTTGAGTGGCGAGGGAAGGGCTGCGGAAACTGGAAAAGTCAAAACACTTCTTTAAGATATTGGGGGAACGAAACTTAAGTGAAAGGAAATCTTTAGTTATAGATTAACTTAAGAGGAGAGAAAGAGAAAGAGACTCTCATCTCATCACCTTTGTTCCTGTTAGGCTTCACGTCAGTGTTTGAAATGTCTCTCCTCAGATTAGTTTGGACGCTCTTGAACGTGCGTCCAGCTGAAGTAACTCAGCCTCCCTCAGGCCGCTCAGGAAGCCGGTGACATCCGCGTCCGCCTCCATGTGAGGTTACCTCGACCTGATCTTATTTGTTGATGTTCTGTCACTTGTGATGTCTGGATGAATGGCGTCATCGAGACGTGTCTTTTTTTAAAATACACCACTCCTTCAATTCTAAAGAAAAATAATTCTCTTTATTAACTTAGCACTATAGTTGCTTGGCTGGCGATACTCTATATTTATTGGTTTCTTGTTTTTTTTTTTTAAATTAAATCCCAAGAAAAGACCAAAACCAGCAGACCACAAAATCAACAACGTCTTCGTCAGTTGCTCCTCCAGCCGTCTGTGGCTGTGTCAGCCCCGAGACTCTTGGTGCTTGGTGAGGATTTCAACCTTTAAGAACCCGCTCTGAAATCTATAGTTCCAGTTTAAAAGAGGGATCAGTAATTTCCTAAAACACACAGGAGAGAACACTGCCTTTGTCGGGGTGATTGCGATTTGTACTTTCGGTACCAGGAGAGTGCATGTGGGACTGAGTCAAAATAAAGTCTGAGAAATAACCCGATCATTCAGTGCTGGGTCTCGCTGACGATGACACTTTTTGGGCAGTACTGGAGCTCGGAGGTAGTGGGGGAACAAGATACGTCAGACTTTTAAATCAGGTAAGACGGTTTGAGTTAGAAAAGTAGAGCAAAATGACCCAAGTGTATCTTTTAAATAAAGGCAGATGTCGAGTAAAATCCAGTCAAATTGGTTATTCAACCAAATCGGGATCAGCAAGGGTTACACAGTGTGGTGTCACTGTCAGTGATGGTTTTTTGGATTTATGTTTTTGTACCAATGCTCGGGGTCTTTGCACTTCATTTTCATGCAACAACAAAAGCCAGAATTCCCACCAAGTGACAACTTCCAGCCTGTGAATCAGTAAGTAGACAATTATGAGGCTAATGAACTTCTTTTATGGTCAGGAACCCTTTAAATCAGGGTGAGGCAGGACTCACTGCAGCTTATAAAGACCGTCTTTGCTGACGTTAGTTGGGTAGCATTACTTAATCGCCCCCTCGTCATATCAGCGGCGGAGATCATTTCGCTGGAAAACAGTTGAGTTTGATGAAACGGCCAATATTGGCAAACTGAACAGAGGAGAGAAAGAGTGATGTCCCTGCTGAGACACAGAAACACTCGCCCCATATGCAGCTCCACAAAAGAGCACCAAAACAATATTTGGTTCCCACAGCATTTATTCATCCTGTTATACATCAGAAAGTTGTCATCAACATTTCCTAGATGTAAATCAGTGCCAGGATCAGAGAGGAGAGGAGGAGGAGAGGCTTAGAGGCAGAGCGCTCTTAAATCTAACAAAATCTAACATTTGAATCGTGGTCGTTCTGGCAGCCCGGGGGCACAGCGGCGGGCTCCAGGCGTCAAGGCGCCACCTCAAATTCTCTGCTGTGGTCGGGTACAATCTCTCCCCACATGGCACTCATTTCTGGCTGCAGAGTTTCAGCGTGAGAGCCTTCTGCCTTTCCAGCGGTAAGGAGATGCCTGAACAATTACGTTGGTAATTAGGGGAGGGTGGATCTCCGCTCTGGCACGGCTTAACCGAACGAGGGCCCACGCTAGTGATCAAATGACGTATATTTCAGAGCTGTGAGGACAGGCCGCTGCCACGGATGAAATGAATAATTTACAGCTGGAGCAAAATTTGTGTTAACTGCAGCACACTTCTGTAGGATTGCTGCGCAAAAAGGCAGACCAAACAACTTGAAAGGAAGGAGAAGAAAAGAACAGTGTGGCGCCAGAGATCATCAAACGCTGAGATAGAAGTGACACGAATCACACCCACTCTTATTGTGAGGTTCAAAAAGATTTTTTTCCCTTTTCTGTTTTATTTGTTTCTTATTTGGGGCGAAAATCTTGTCATTAAAGCAAATTTTTTTTTTCTGCAGCTTTGGCTGAAGCGTCGGGCAGACCGAAAGCTTCGGTGATAAGCTTGCCTCAGTGACGGATTGCACTTTTTACCGTGCACGTCTCATGATGAGTTACTTTTCCTTTGTAGACGCGCGGCGAGGTCAAAGCGTTAACTGCGACCTTGGCCGACTGATGCGCCGAACATGACCCTCCTTTAACCGCGTTACAGCGCAGACGGAAAACGCACATTTCACACTTCGTTTCCTCCGTGCAGGGTTTCTTTCCTCCGCTTTCTTTTCGGCATCAAAAATCTATAGGACCTATTGATTTGTTCCTTTAATGCGCAGATATTGTCTGTTGTGTAAGAGAAGGGAAATTACATGTCAAATGTAAGGAAATTCAGACACTTTTGCTTCACAATTACATTTCTACAGAAGTTTCAGTGTCCAGATTGGTTTCTAATCCCCTCTAACTCTCTGCAGCCTTTGTGTTTATTTCACCTCCTGCCGCTTCCATTTACTTTTAATGTAATATACACTTGTAGTGGAGCTGAACTCGAAGCCTATTCTTGACTTGCTTCCGGGTATCTGGACAGAGTGTCAGCTAAATGCCTGAAATGTAAATTTTTTTTCTTTCTTTCCACCCCTCGTCGCTTTGATCCCCTTCACAACTTAGGAGACGAGCAACTTTGATCTTGACCCATTTCCTCCTAACAGCTTCTTTGTGAGCGTCGTGTGCCGCGGCAGTGAGATGTGTCACCGCGCGAACATGTACAGCCATTTCACAAATTCACTGGGCAGTGCAATGTGTGCTGCGTGACCACAGAAGCCACGGACTGGCCAATTAATTTGGCCCCGCGCGCAGTTTCACCTAGAATAAACAAGACGCTGACGCCCGTCTCGCATTAGAGCGATGTTCCCCTCGTGCCTCCTTTGTCAGACCTCAAATTTATCTGTTTTGCTTGACAGAATAAGAGGTTGATTTCTTTGATAACATGACTTTTGTGTTGCTTGTGACATTAAACCCTGTATTTACTGAGGTTTGGTCACTGAAGTCTGGAGGTTCTTTGATTCAGCGACAGTTTTTCTTTTTAAAAATGATAAGCTTGTTGACTTTTAAGAAAAAAGAAAAAAGAAAAAGCCACTGTATTCTCAAATAAATGAGTTGAGGCGATGCCTTGCTAAATGGACGGACCACAGTACATGCACATGAGTGCAAGCACCTGCAGTATCGCACCTGTGACCTGCAGCGAGTCCACATTCGCAGACATTTATTTTTCAGATTCCTCCTTGAGCAGACGAAGAGGGAATTGTGGCCTATTTCTTTGGAGAATAACCTCTTTATTTGCAATTAATCCACACTCCTCTGAGCTCTGCCTTCAATTTAGTCGAAGAAGACATAGAAGGCTAGAGTTACTTAACCTCCGGGCCTTTGAAAAAAAAAAAGCCACAGACACATGAACTCAACCTAGATTCTTTCTCTTTTTTTCAAACTGACATCACTGTTGCACCGAGAGCAATTTCCAGTGTAATAAAATGGCACAATTAAGCCATTTATGTGATTCCATAAAGTGATGTCTTCTCTAATGAGTGTGTTGACATGTTGATATTTAAAAAAGGGAAAAAAAAAATTCATGAGCCACGGCTACAATTATACATCGTTAAACTCGGTCGCACTTTAAGTGGCGCGGTGTAGGTGTGCTCGGAGTGTGACAGCACTTTGTTGATGCCAGGAAATGTGAGCGTTGAATTTTATTTCGGAAACATCTGCCAATCAAACTTGATTCGCGTCTCACCTTCTATACGGCGCGGTGCCCGCCGAAGTTATGCAGCACGTGACTGGCTCACAGGAGCGAGTGTCTGAAATTGTGCTGTCAAAAAAGGGAACGCATTAATTGAGGTGATTCACTTCAAATATGCAATGCCTCTGTCACCACACTATCCATCAAAGAAGAAGTAGCCATTATGCGCTTAGGACGCAGAGGAAACGCTATTATTTGCCAATATTTGAATGGCTTTAATGGCTTTTAATGGCTTCTGATGTTCGGTTTTGTTTTTTTCTCTTATGGAATCTTATGTCTGTAGTTAAAGATTGCTGTTAAACAGCAATATCAGCTTACAAATACAAATACACTTCATTTGTGTAATTATTGCTACACTGACAGCCCTCTTTAAAAACATGGTAATCCACACCAAGTTAGACAAAAATGAAATATTAGATTAAAATGTAAACAATGAAATGAAATAACTTTTAACATTACACAGTTTACAAGGGTCCTTGTCGCATTACTGAATGTGTTTAGTAATAATGAGTCATTTCATCGTACAGTACGTTATCAGTCACACGTACACTCAGCCATGAGACGGATTATTCACTCTGAAGAAAGTAAATATTCAATCATATATAGGCATAAACAGGCGTCAGGTAATGAGGCCAAAAGGTCATACTTTCTCCATTTAAAGAGAGACAAGAGGGCAATTAGGAGCCAAAACACCAATATTCTTCATACATGATGTCACCACCTCTACACTTATTTAACTCCAGCACGTGTTTGAGTTTCTGCCTTATGTCAACTGGGATTAACTCCGCCTCCACCCGCGACCGTCGTGTGGAGGAAAACGTGGTGGAACATGGATGGATGTATTGCACTTAAAGAGAAACACTCGTTTTAAACACACGGGGTGTAAAGTGTTCGTCATGTCGTGTTGAAAAGCAACAATGCATTTGTTTAGGAGAGAGATTTTTTTATTGGGGGGTTACTTTATGTCCAGTGTGATGGGATCAAGCCAGTAGTGTGTGTGTGTGTGTGTGTATTGGTTTATTGGAAGAACGCCTCTCCCTGGAGATATTCAAATTCCTGTGAGAGTGCAGTAGACTGATGGGCGGTGATGACAGTTTAAACAATCCAGGCAGTTCTCCAAATTGATTAACATCAGTCCTGTGTGTGTGTGCGTGCGTGTGTGTGTGCGTTTGCGTATATGTAGTTGTTTGTGTGCATGCGTCGGCGTGGGGGTGGTGCATTATGAACAGTTACTGAAGTAATAAACCGCCAATTGTACTTCAGTGCGGCGATAATTACACTAACCTATAAATTAAGTTTAATTGACTTGGTGTTGCTCAAAAATGCGGCTGATTGGTCACAGTCAGTCGCCTTGTGGAAACCTGCTGGACGGAGAGACGGCAGTAAGTTGCACAGCTTCGGGCAAAACAAACACTTGTACTTTTTTTGCAGAAATAAACACACTGTTTTCATATAATCTGTAAGGGACCAGTGTGCTGCTTTTGGCATGTAATCACAAACAAAAAAAAAAAATATCATGTGCACTTTCCAAGCTTGAATAGATAAACGAGGCGGTTTTTCCTCTTGGATTTCTTGAAGAAACCTCGCGTATGCATCTCACTTTGCCACATTTTCGGTCTTTTTTTCCAAGCGCCTCAGAAATCCCACTAAAATATTCAGGAGCATCCTCCTCGCGCCATATTTCCACTTTTATTGTGCAATATAAGTAGTAGCAATTATTTGATTTCAGAGTTATGAAAACATGTATGTTACGAGGAAACAAGCAAGTTAAGATTTAATTGGTGCCATTTTTCACGGGCGCTGGCAAGGTACTTACCTCTTTGGCACCTTTTTCCTCCTCATAAAATTGCACATTCATATTCCTGAATGGTGATGAAATTTTCATTTTGCTTTATTCCTGCCGTAATTGGGATGCATGGTGTGTACCTGCAAACTAGAAGCCATCGCCACCTCATTTATTAGATTCTAATGCAACTATATTGCTCTCAGTAATAGCACTCATAATGTGGAAAAATCCTTTCAATTAATACAGTGGAGTCTAATGTTAATGCAGTTTCTTCCTGGTTTGGCTTTTGGAAGATATATTGCATGTAAAGGCCGACTATGCTCTGGGCTTTGTTTTAATAAGAAGACAAACAGAACGTAAACACACGGCTCCTCTGGTAAATATCATTTTTCAGATAATTCTTTGTTTTTTCTTGAAAGGGAATCGTCTCTTCTTCATGTCCTCCTCCTCCTCCTCATCCTCCTCATCATCCTCATCATCTCCGCACACAAACTTTAACTCGTCCTTCTCACAAAACAAGTCAAGAGTCCGTTTAAAACCAGAGCAAATCACCCGCGTTTGGCAATAAAGACCCTCGTACTTTCAAAGTGGAGGATTGAATGTTGACGTTCAGTGAGGAGTAAGTCTCATTTGTCTGTGGTGGTGCAACAGACTCTTTCTCAAACATTTTATTGAACTGTCATGGCAAAAAATGTGGGATAACTGCTGTGGGATCTATGAATCAAACTTTATTGACGCTTTGAAGGCGCTAATAACACACTTGAGTTGATTAGATGTCCAATTTATCGGCCTCGGTATTCAGATAAATACATTCCTCGCGAGCCCTGATGAATGTGCTTCACTTATTTTTATACAGTTCCTTTAGTGAAGAGACTTGTTCTTCTTTCTCCTCCTTTTTTTGTTTGTTTGAGTTAATCATAGCGTGACACTTGTGATATTTGTTGCCATAACACTTCGGAATATTCACCCAAGATGGGACAAAATATGAGAGTAGCTGTTCAAGTGTGCCAACAAAAATAATAAAAAAAGAAACAACAACAATCCTCCTGAATGCATATGTTTATATAAAACCACCACCTGCACACACTTTAATTTAATATATGGGTCTAAAAATAAACACTTACAGTCATTTTGGTCACAGTGTCTGCTGAATGTTTGTGAGTTTTAGATTATTCTGACAGTAGCTTTTTGTATTTTACTGAAAACATCATTTTAAACCTTTTAATACCTCGGTTGCGCGTGTTTTGGATTGTGTAATTTTCGACAAATGTCCGAGGAGCTGCACACGGAGCAGAGCAGATGCCGCACACTTTTATGAAGGGTGAGTGTCACTGCGTGCGTGATGTATTTCCATGTGACAATTCCCTGAGAGGAGGTTTTCATTCTTGTGGGAACTGAGAACATTCCTGAGGGATTTGCTGGGTGAAATGCAGCCACTTCGTCCTGACGTTCCCTCTGGACTCCAGCAACTCCATCCAGGAAGTCAGTTTGTGCACACACAGAGAGAGAGAGAGAGAGAGAGAGAGAGACGGCGCTTGTTTGCATTTGTTTACTCATCCAGACACAGTCTAATGCAGTCAATCATGCATAATACTGTGAGGAGGCATATGGCTGCAGACGTGCTCTCCGACATGCTTTCATGCTGACGTATTTTCATGTGAAAAAAAAAAAGTTCCACATTTATTTCTCCTTTTTTTTATTTATTTTTTTACTTTTCAGCCACAAGGATGCGGCGCGTCGCAGGTAAAGTCCCCCCCCCCCGAGGTTTTTGTTTTGTCGCTCGCACACTTTGTGGTTTGCCGTCGGCTCTCATTACAAAACATAAAACGTGTTCTTTGTGTAAGTGGATAAATGTCTGATTTAGTAAACTTCCAGTTTCCTCTGTGAAGTGGTGACGACAAAACATGAGGTGTGTGATGACTGCATGTCACTGTTGCCCCCACCACCACCAACACCACCACCAGCACCAGCACCAGCACCAGCACCAGCATTACGTCCAAGCAGCAAAGTAAACCATTTAGGGTAAAATATCTCTGTGCTCTTTCCTTTGATTAGCGACTCTTTGAAATGGTATAACACTGTGATTATGTGAAAGGCTCAGCGAGCATGTGGTTGGAGCTGAATATTTTCTCTGGGACACAGGGGGAAATGAAGAAAATGGGAGAGAGAATGAGGGAGATAAAGTCAGGGAAGGAGAAGGAGGAGGACTATTACAAGGAGAGAGCAAGCCCTCTTTGTACAGACATTGCGACGCCAGATGGCTTCTTCTAATAAATATTCAACCTTAACTCAGTTCCCATGTAACTTCTCTTACTCTCTGTCTCTCGTTTTTGTACCGCTGCCAGCACACCCACACGTTTCTGGGCCAGCGAAATGATTACAGTAAAGCAAACAAAAAGAAAAAAAGGGAGGGAGGCTGGGGGTGTTTGACAGAGGAAACAGGCCGACAGGGTCCTGTATACAGAGAGATAGGGTGGTAGTGTGTGCTGAAAGCTGGCGATGTTTTCTTTTTTTCTTCTTTCGGGTTGGGGTCTAGATTGTTGAGGGAAAGAAAGAAGTGAGAGAAGGTAGGAGAAGGGGCGAAGAGGGGGGAAAAGTCCTCTGTGGTCAGAGTTGGTGTGATTGTTGGAGACGGAGCAGAGACGGAGTCTGTTCTCAGGCCTGACTGTTTACCTAGTGGAGAGAAGCTTTTCCAACATCCTCTGAAGTGGCCTGCTTAGGAGAAAACCTTAGTGCCGTGTTGTACGATAAGAGCGAGCACGAATTCTTTGACGGTGATGAGAAAAAAAAAAAAAAATGGGCAAACTCCTGCGTCACTGCCACGTTAAGATTTTTCAGTTTATATTTTGGGCCGTGCGATGTTTTGGAAGAGTGGCTTACAAGCGCAGCCACCGCTGAACAGCCAGATCACTATGAGAAACACGTGTACAACAGAAACACATGTGAGTACTTAAGGAGGAATGAAAACAAATACAGAATCACCTTCATCATTATCACTTCATCAATATCACTTCACTTCTCATTTCTTCTTTTGAAAACTATATCAGACATTAATACATTGCTCGAATTAAGGCTCCAGTGTGTACAAATTGGTGACATCCAATGGCGAGACTGCAGACTGTCTCCCTCCCAAGCATGTCAGGGAACTACGGTGGCCTTCACATACCAGAAAGACTGTCAGTTTTCTTTATTTTTGTACTAAGTGTTATTTCAACGAAATTATACGCTTACATATTATATTCTGTACATTTTTTTTGCCCTAATAATCACCCAAAATGTTAGACGCTGGTCCTTAAATTAAGTTCAGAATTAAGAAAGCAATTAACTCAGATATAAACTTCTATTCCGTGTGCTTGCATGCAACCATGCGCTCTTGTGTTTATATAAAATAAAATATATAAAAGTGCCTCATGCATAAAGCCCTGGAGTCTCCTGTAACATGATGTAGTAAAAGGAAAATTACAATTTCATTGTGTCACTGATCAATACCAGAAATAGACTGGACATCCATACTAAAACACCGCTTCCAACCTGAACAGCTGAAGCATCGCCACGGTTACTTTAACAACCCCCTCGGTTCTGCTCATGGAAACTCGCTTGTTTACATTTAGGGAGAAAAAACTACAAGGTTAGGGTCTAAGAAAAAGATTGTGGTTTGGCTTAAAACATTTCCTTCCTTAGGAAGGTCCTCTATAGTCATGGTCAGCCATGGTTAAAAGAAACAACATATATGTTCTACACATGTGGCTGACCAGAGAGAGACTCTGTCTCCTCACATTCCCCCTGCGTCACCTGACTTGCCCTTTTGCCCCCGCAGCACTGAAGCAGATGACCACTAAGCAGTTTTACAATTAAAATGTTCCAATTTCGAGAAAGTAAACACTCATTATGACTCTCTTATCCCACTCTCTTTGTCTAACCCAGGTGATCCTCCGCAGCTCAGTCCCATAATCCGTCACTGTTGACCCAGCCCAGGTCTTTCTTTTACCACCACCGCCGAGCCTCCTTTGTGTTTTCTCATCAGTTGAAAGTGAGGCTGGAGCCGTTGGCACAGAGGCAAATAATCTGGAATTACAAACTAAATTCTTTAGGCCTAGCAACAGGCCTCATCACCATCTGTTCATCTAAACTGGCTGCGCCGTCATTAGCCGCCGTCTTAGTGCATATTCCATCACCTATGAGCGGGAAGGTGAGACGGAGCGGGCCTGACAACTGTCTTAATTTTATTTTTTGTCGACACAAGATAAACTGTCCTTATTAAAAAACGCCGGCGGGCTCTCCCGCCCTCCCTGCGCCGCCATCACCCGCTGTCAGCCCCAGTTTCTATAAGAATATTCATCGTGCAATATTACTAGATTAGTCTGCAGAGAATTTGACAAATACGACCTGCTTTCACGGGAAAATATTTTGGCACATTTTTCTTGATGTGAAAATGATTGCATTAAGAGGAGACACCTTTTTTTCTGTGCTCACGGATGGCACCATTAGTAAGGAGAGTGAACGTGTTGCTCAGGAAAGTATGATTTCTCTCTTTTTTTCTTTTTTTTTTGGTGATAGACAAGTTGAGATGTGCGTCATTAGCTTCGCTGCTGTATAATGACCTTGTAATCACTTCACATGGCAGTCGAGCTCTTGAGGTGTGCGCCACTGTTCGCGGCGCTCACCACCCTTAATTCTCCTCGAGAAGAATCATTACTTAATTTCAGCCACCAAACAACTCTTTCCAAACAATGTCAGCTCATATTGAGGCTGTAATCACTAGACCAAGGCCACCGCGGTGGTGGCGGCGGCGGCGGCTGCTGCTGCCTCGTCCCTGTGGTGCTATCATGGGAAAAGGCGAAAACCTCGGCTTATCTCTCTGTGCACGGATATGACAGGAGAGGAAGAGGGGGACTTTACTGAGAGCTTTGCCTCGTATCCTGATTGTGTTCACGCTCCCTCAGTTGTAGTGAACATCTACCTGAAACTAAACCAAACAGGTTAATGTCCGTGGTCTGGCGTTGTGTGCAGCGAGGGGGAATCTGGCTAAACTCAGCTTCCACACGGACAAAGAGGAAGTGGGGGGGGGGGGGCATTTGAGGCCAGATAATGCCTGCGCTGAGCTCCATTAGGATTGAGGTATTATCCCCTCGTTGACATTGGCTATGAGAAAATGTGCCCCCACCCCCCCTTCTTTGCTTTGCTGTTTCCCACTCATAACAGACCTGTTGGCCATCGAGGTTTATCAAGCTCACAAATCTAAACAGGACAGGGGCCCTGACCGGGAGAGGGCCTTGTACACAGGAAGAGCCCTAATTCTCTTTGGATTACAGAGCAAGTTGCAATTTATACAGCTGCTAGCTTGTACAAGCCATGTTTGCCATTGCCACGCTGATTTCTGTAGTGCGGCGTAATGCTTCAGCCCTGTTATGACAGGAAATCAATGCTGATTGGACGGTAAGGTCATAATACGGGCGACACGTCACTATTGCCGTCCTTTGAATGCTCTGTTTTTGCCTCGTACATGTTATTAATCAAATATTTGGTACCTTTGATTGATGGCTTGTAGTTTAATACCTCCTGTAATCACCGTAGCAACAAAGTGCAAACGTCTGTGGGTAAAACACACATTATTGTGAGCTTTTCCTTCTCTTTAACAACCAGGTTCTGCTGCCTGTGTCACATTTGTTTCAACGGTTTGAACTGAACTTGGGGGCTCAAGCTGTGGGTCACAAGGTAAATACAATGCAAATCGTACGTATTTGAACAGCATATAAATCTGTGAAGGTATCAGGACACTTGGTGGACATGTCTCATGTCTCATGTATGATCATGCCACATTGGTAATGGGATCATGGGATGAATACAAGTAGAATTTAGTCTAAAACAGGTAGGAGATAATAAAGCAAACATCCTTTTATAGTCTGATACCACACATTTATTGGAAAAAAAACATTGAATTTCAAACTTTACATATAATACAATATCAAATATGTCATGTGAAATGGGTACTAAAACTAGAGAAAGGTCCCCAGTGGAGGCGGTTAGTCATCATCCTTTCATTCCCTTTAAGGAATTCACTCCTATTAACAAATGCTACATTGAAGAAGTATCATTAACTTAAGTCATCAGCCAGAAGCCAAGTGGTTAAAGAGATCGTCGGCGGGAAGGTCATGAGTGTGTTGACCATGTGTCCTTCATCTGAAGGATCCTTTAACAGATCTCTGAACCACTGCAGCATCATTGTCTTTGGAGAAGTGGAGCGCTCTCTCGCTCTGTGTGTGTGTGTGTGTGTGTGTGTGTGTGTGTGTGTGTGTGTGTGTGTGTGTGTGTGTGTGTGTGCTTCACTGTGTCTGCCGAGTGTCTGACAAAGTAAACCAGGTGTTAAAAGAGCAGCGAGACAAAGCGTCTTAACCAGCTTGCAAACGGTAAACACGCTTTTGTTCCCCCGGAGTTGATAGCCTGTAATAGAATGCCGCGTTTGTCACGGAAAATAGAAAATCTATTACCGCTAAGGTGCACTTTCTGCAATAAAAGAGAAAAGAAGGTAATCTTTCCCTGGCAGTTTGCATTCAATATTTACAGTGGAAGACGGCTGGTAAACATGTTTCCCCCCCCGAGATAAATCAAAAGCACCGATGTATTCATGTAATAAACATGGAGAGGCATGCACACCCATACTGTGCAAACCCATGCTGGTGATTTCAGGTTGTGTCATTGTACTAAGCCCCCCCCCCGTCTGAGGGAAATGAGCAGCAGTTATATCAACCTGAATGATTAAGCTTCCTCACGTGTTGCAGAGGATTGCAGCAGTCACTTTGTAATTGTAGAGGCAGGAGGAAACACAGAATGCAGATGTCTTTTTTAATAAGCTGTTAAGGAGGGGCATCCCCACCTTAATGTCAAGGTAAGCAGGCTTTGATGGCTGAATTAATTCTTAATCTGCTGGCACGGTGCCGCCAACACGGACCAGGACTTTTTAGGTGTGGGGGGGGTGGGAGGGATTTTACTTCCTTTGACTTCTGAGAGATTTCCTGAAGGCATACAAAACACATTCAAGACTTCTGTTGCTGATCCAAATCAGCTCGTATTTTCTGTTCCTCTCAGACGCCGTGCCTCACAGCTACGTACGGGCGACTTCTTTCAATTGATTAATTCTGCTGTAAATTGGTCATAATGTGTGACTATCTCGAGAAGCGTATTGCATGAAGGGGGGAAAAAAAGAACTCCGCCAATCGCAGAACTGTGGACACAAGTTTAGCCATAAAGTTGGGTAAAAGAAAAAGCTTTTTCTATTTATTTTTTTTATACTTCATACGTCATGAAGCCTTTACACTGGATATAATGCCTTTCATTGGCTTTGTTTTTCATGTTCTCTCTCATTGTATCTCTAGTTTAATATTGGATTTCTGCTAAATTAAAAAGTCCTCATGCATTAGCAACAAATTAGACAGTTTCACAGGGGTTGAATATCAATGACAAAGTTTTGGAATACTTGATACATAATTATTTGTGCTCATTAAATTCCCTTTACAAGTTTTTCTACATTATTATTATAGTTATTTGCCATCTGGTATTCTTATACAATATGATATATGGTCACACATTGATGAAGCCTATTAGCTCCACACAACTTTCTCTGTGTGACACATTTTACATCACCACTGATAGAGGTAAGGTGTGAGCACAACAGCTACATTGCGCTAGTAAAGTGATACAGCTGTATATCTTTGGACTATGATTGAAAACAATGTTTAGATCACTTACATCTTTTTTACTTCAACTAGCTCCTTTTTTATTTCACCCTGTGTTGTGTTTTATTTGCGTCCTTTGTTTTATTTCAAAGTTAAAACAGGGTTTCATTCCACGCAGCTCCTCACGTGACCCTCAGCACAGAACAAGTCGTTAATGAAGGGTGGATGAGAATAATATTAACATTAGCAGTAATGAATAGCTACTGTATATAATATATAGTGATAGTTATAGTTGTAATATCTGAGCTGTGGTGTTGAAGCTCTGGAATCAGGGTTAATCTGTAAAATAAGAACACAGAGAGAGGGAGAGAAAACAAAGTTATTGTCACGATAAAGTGGGAGTGCTGAAATGAGGAGGAGGGACGGAGAGAGAGGGAGTCAGAGAAAGAGAGACAGACAAATAAACAGAGAGGAGGCGAGAGAGAGAGAGCTTGTTGCATAATGTCTAGGCCTATGGTAGCATAACTAAGTGATGATTCAAAGTTTAGTTGAACCAGCGCTAACTATAAGCTATATTAAAGAGGAAAGTAATAAGTTGAACTTTAAATGTAGGGAGAGCGTCTGCCTCCCGGACCCAAAGTGGGAGCTACTCTACTCTGTGAGACTCTGGGAACCACAAGTCTAGATGTAATAACCCCTAACAGAACAGAACATGACAATGAAACAATGACATTTTTTCATAATACTATCTATTAGAAATATGTATAAGGTGAAAAGAATTGGTCTGAGAACCAAGCCTTGTGGAACCATTTTTTACTTAGTGGGTAAAGAAAATTCAACATTAACATGAAGAAACTGAGATCTCGTTGATAAATAAGATTAGAACCAGTTTAATGCAGATCCTTTGATCCCAATAACATGCTCCAGCCTCTGTAATAAAATGCTATGGTGGAATGCATGATATAATAGTATCCAGAATAGATACAAGGCCATTGTCTGAGTCCAACAGAAGCTCTTTGGTGGCTTTTAAACCAGTTACAACATTTCATTTACACAACTCCAGGTTTTATTAATAGTTTGTGTATGATTTATAGAATGTATAGGCTGTCTTTGGGTTTTCAAGTTGTGCATGTTCATGCTTTAAGTTTAGTTAATTTAGTGTCAGTCGAGGCTAAACTAAGCGATCCTCCATGGTTCCTGGTCAGAGCACATGTCTGCGTGTCTAAGTCATAAGTCAGCTCCCGGCAAAGTGTGGACGTTGGCGTAACTTATTGTAGATTTTCCGTCGCCGGTGGAAAAACTGGTGTCAGACATCAGGTCAACTGTTATCAAGGTGACTCATGTCTTCATTCTTGGAAAATGAAGAAAATGTGACAAACACAAAACTGTATCACTGTCCGGAAATAACGTGGTTACCCTCTCATCTCTTTAACATGGTTTGCACGCACATCTCTGGAGCTGAGCGTCCCCGCGGCAACTGTACCCTGTAAAACACACACTCACATTGGTAAATATTATAGCATTGTAAAATGATATTATTCACTGCATTGTATTGTGTCTGCTGAAGAACACTGCAGTCGTTATTCCTGCCACTGGACATTACCAGTAATGTTTGTGTCTCTGTCCTCCGTTAAGCAGAATAACCTCGGAGTGACCCACCATGCATTGCAGAGGTCGTACTTAATGCTACATGGTTAGCAGTAGCTTGTTAGCAGCCTGATCCAGTTAGTGCTGCAACAAAGCTGCACACATTTCCCACAGAAGAGGAATTACAACCATAATCATTTGTGTCATTTGCACAGCAATTTTACTCCTGAATGCCTCGTTTTAGGGAGGAATTAATAATAAAAGAAAAAAAATCACATTTGAATTTCAGGTGCCACAGAGTTCACCCCTTTCCCCACTCATCCTTGCCTGGAGCCCTTCGATGCTCTCACTCTCTCTCTCGGTTTCTTATTATCAGTTAATAATTCTCTCTCATTCAAGCAAATTAGAGAAACTTGACTGTGTTAGAGCAAGTCCAGCACAGAGCTGCAGGCAGAGATGAGGCTAAATGGCAGAAATTCCCCCCAGAGCAAAGAGCGCATGAAGCACAACATTGTGTCCACCACAAAAGCCGCTCTGTAGTTTTGATCCCCTCTAATTTAATTAGCCCAAGAGGTAGTGCATTAATTTGCCAGGAATTCTTCTGATGCAGAAAGCCGCCCCCAGTGCATGGAGGGTGAGACGGGAAGAAGAACCTTCCTTATTGCTTTTGTGCAGTTGAGGAATAGGACATTTTCTTCCGTCTCCTCTGCCATGGCGCGGAGAGCTTTGATAGGATCTCTATCAACATTTGTGTGTAATTCTGGGGACTTTTTCTGTCATTACAAGACCAGGCTCATAGCAATTTAATGTTATTCCTTTTCAAGTTAATTGAATCTCGCTCCATCCTTTGGCAACAAACACTAAGGACTCCACTGTTCACAAAGAATTAAAGATCAACTGCAGCACTTAAAAAGTGCTTATGTCAAACGGCTCTATCACCATTTAGAAATACGTACGCGACCACTGTACTATATCACCTGTAAGAATAATAACAAAAATATACTGTAATCTGATAGACGTGGATGATTAATTATAATGCATTCATTAATGATAAATGACTCTGCCACTGAAGATAATATTCTTTTGTTAAGCCATGATGAAGACACATAGTCCAAACATGCTTTTATAATAAACACTTTTGATCATTTATATCCCACATTATCTTTAACTGCAAGTGATGCGTCCTCTTTTTCAAATGCAGGAAACTTTGCCCTGCGTGGATGGTGAGGTGAGTGTTGGGTTCAGCGTAGTGGATGTGGATATGAGTAATAGTCAGGCTACTGTCGTTGCCGTGCAGATATGTTGTGGATATTCTAGAATTTTTAGGCCATCATTGGGTTTTCAAGTTGCGTATGTTCATGTTTATACAACCCAGTTGCTCTCATGTTCCCTTAGGTTTATTTTAGCGTCATTCGAGGCTAAACTAAGTGATCCTCCGTGGTTTACGTCGACGTTGCCGTAACTTATTGTAGATTTTCCATCACCGGTGGAAAAACTGGTGTCAGACATCAGGTCAGCTGTTGTGGGGGACTCATGTCCTCATTCCTGTTTGTTTTTGTGCTGAGGAAAATGAAGAAAATGTGACAAACACAAAAGCCAAAAACTGTATCATTGTCCTGATATAATGTGGTTACGCTCTCATCTCATAAAATAGTTTGCACGCACATCTCTGTGCTGATTTTTAAAGACTTATCGGCCTATGTCAGCTGAGATTGGCACAGTGCCCCCCGTGACCCTCATGTGGAGGATAAAGCGGTAGAAGTTGGATGGACGGATTTTTGACATATCACGGAATCATTATTGCAAATATTAACCTTGTTTTGTTGTTATGTCTGACGTTGCCATACAGGGCTTTTTGTTCTTTGGCATATTAACTATCTTACAAGGTTTATCAGTAATTCTGAGTCCACAAACTAACCTTTAAATTGGAGCGCCTCTCTTTCCTCAGTGGATTAGGTTTCTCCGTGTTAAGTAACTGAATTGACCTTTTGCAGTCGCTCACGGTATAGGTAAACACGGTAACAACACTGTGTCTCTCACATCATCAATTTACTCTCAGTGATTATTTACCAACAACGCATGCGGTGCATAACCGCATGCTCAAATCTCAAATCTAAGATCTTAATCCCTCCACTTGTCACAGTACATGAAACATTTCTCACTGAAACAGTATTTTTCATTTGAATGAACAAAACTCAGAATCTCATGCTTTTTTGAATTTAATTATCAAGCAGTGTTCTTGATAAGTGAAGATTGGGGCTATTTGATAATATTAATTTTTTGAGCTATCGCACACAGCTCCTTTGATAATCTTTCATCTTGAGACACACTCTTGTGTGATTATACTAAATTGAAGAGGCCTACACCATAGTCATTAAAGAATCACTTCTCATTTTTTTGTAATTAGAGTGCTTCCACTGCATGGTCCTCTAAAAGACACCGCCCAGTAGTCCATCGTTTACAAACTGAAATGTATAAAATCCTTGCGTTGTATCCTATTATGCTTTAACTCGCAGTTTTTGTTGTACTTTTGGATTTGAACCCTAAAGATGCGAGTCTCAGGTGACGCTGTTCATGAAAGCAGTTACACAACGATAACTGCACCAAAGGTTTGGGTTCAAATCAGGACTTGAGACAAGACTTATTGTTCACTGCAGTCACACTGAAACTGCTGAGACCCATTTCTTTAAATTGAATAATGTGCTGCCTGTGTTGGTGTGAGCTGGGAGTCACGGGTCAGAGTGTAATTTTGTTCAACTTTGACCCCCGGGGTTGCCCAGTCAGTCCGTAGCAACAGTGTCCTTTTGATGCTCTTGTGTTTGAAAATGGCGTCGGCCATTATTGTGGTGACACATCGTCTCCCATCTGACCTTCTGTCTGCTTTTCATCCTCTCACGTGCACAAGTTCACACCACCAATGGATTTAAATTGAAAAAACTATAGTGAGACTGGTGTTGCTGGCACATAGATCACACTGAGATGAAAAGATGAAACAGGAAAACAGGGTTCAAAGCCCTCCAGGGCTGGGTTTATATAAGTTAGGGGCGTGGTTTGATTGCAGGTAGTGGGAGGAGTCTTGTGATTTTGAATGGGTCAGAGCAATGGCTGATGCTGCATCAGATTAACCTGTGGAAATGAGGTATCTCCACGGGACAGGTTCTGTGATGGTGTCAAGCTGGATAAATAATCTGATTAAGATGCCCTACTTCTATATATCTGCCATCCCATATACTGTATGTATTCCTGTCTCTTGAAGCAACCTGTGTGTACCCTGTACCAAGACTGTGACAAACAATGAATTATTGTGGTTATGGCCCACTAAATCGTGTCTTGATAAGGATAATAATAATAATTATAATATAATAGTAGATTTACACGTCATAGGATTCTTGCGTTACATCAATCTCACGTCCATAGCCACACCCTTCTCTCTGGTGGCCACGCCCCCAGGAAAAGGGATATTACAGGGCAAAACTAACACTGTTATGAAAATGACATTAGGAAAAATGATATAAAGCCACAAAACTTTCAGGACTCGCTCGAAACTTTCCTCTTAGATCCCGTCTCTCTTGACTTTAGTATGTGTCAAGGTATGCAGCTTCTTCATGTAGACCTGTGAGTGATCCATTTTCAGAGTTCATCTATTATTCAGAGACAGACCCAACCCTGGACTCAGAACTCAGGTTAACCAATGTGTATTACATTTGTTTTGTCATGAGCTATGTTGTTTTCAGTCTCCCCCGCCAAAGCTAGAAATCACTGCTCTGATGTGAGTCCCCTTTTTTTGTTTTTTTTGTTTTTTTTTGGTCCACCCTGTCTCCTAAGGTACATTTTCACCACAGCACAGAGAGGTAAAAGCATCGGCGAAGATGTTTTATACTTGCATTACAAGTGCAGGGGCTCAGCAGGATTAATAATTCACTGGAGCATGTTTGAACAGGTACGGAAATAATCCCTCAGCAAAGTGAGAGTGGATATACACTCCCTCCTCTTCTCTCTGTCTCTTTGCTCCTCCGACTGGTTTCAGAACAACTTGGAAGTGCAGAGAGGTCTCTAAACATATCACCCAGGCCAGATGAAATATTAAAGCTGATTGGTTAGCGTTAGAGTGTGCTCCTGGAACGTCTTCTGTGCTGAGACAAGCAGGTAAACTTAACTCTCCTCACAGAGTAGGGATATCTGACACTGGTAAATATTACATGGACGTGTGGTCTAGCCAAGGTGCAGGTAAGCTGATTGTGCAGACTCCCAGGCTCCTTTACCCTTAAACAGCATAAATCTTGTTTTCTTTCTATGTGTTCATGGTGTTCTTCAGCACTCCAGTACATCACCTATACAGATACACTGTAAATCATATCCATACACATATACACGCTTGACTGCACAGAGTGAATTGTTACAGTCCTGCTCTGGCGTCCACTGACAAGCTTATATTATGTCATATGAGCAATTTTAAGAAAGGTAAAATAATATGGACCAGACGCTTTGAAGACATACTGGGACGTACATTGTGCATGTTGTAATTTCATTCAAAAATTAAAGTAGCAGCTAGAGAGGAAAATAGAGATTTAATTTCCTTGATGAGTAATTTAATCAAGACACAATAATCAAATGGACAACAATTAAAAGTTGAACAATAAAAGATAACTGAGAAATTTTGTGAAATTATGTGCCTGCTGATTGGTGCTCATTGTTTAATGTGTTTAATGGGTTGCTTGGGCTGCAGAATTCCATCTCCCTTTTGTTCTAATTTTTGCTTTCCATGTATTTCCAATGTCGTTTTAAAACGTTTTTGCAATAAAATAAAAAATAAACATAACATTTTTCTGTGTTGAAAAATGTATATTGTGTTGCTGTCTGGTTGCACACCCCTGATGCACCTATGGTAAATTGCCATGGGAATAATACACAACTCCTTATATGGACATCCTGGGTGTGTGTGTGTGTGTTTATAGGTCACAAAAATGTGGGTTATTATTCATCTTCGCGTGTTGAGTTTTAAATCGTATTTTTACTAGTGATATAAAGTAGCAATAGTTGTGCAGAAGTCACGAAACAGATCGTGAACTTTGACCTATTTCCAAATTGAATCCACTTTGACAGTATTTTATCAGTTTCTTTTTTTTCATCAGATTGCCTAAAAAAAGGATATAAGACACTCTATATTGCACATTCTTATAGCCTCTGTATATACTGGGTGTGCTTATGTATCCACATACTCTGTACTGTATGTTAAATGCAAGATGGACACCGATTTCTCCCAGATGTAATAGTTCAACAGTCTAAGTATTGCGTCATGGAGGGATCACTTCTCGATGCATGCGGGCAATAATGTCGACAATTACACTGCGGCGTAGGAGCACATATATTATATCTGTGTGCTGTGAGTAATAGTGAACATGGAGAGGAGAACTAAACTCACTCACCCACTTTAACCTCAGTTCCTCACCCTGGGCATGATTGCCGACCCCAGGAAAGGACAGAAAGGCGGTTGAGGGGTTGAGAGGGGGTGGAGGCTGCAGTCTCACGGCGGCCGTGGGCTGGTTGGGGTCTGTGTGTGTGTGTGTGTGCGGTGAGGGGATAATTAAGCACGCACGGTGACAGCTGCAGCAGGTCCCAAGCAAAAGGCCTGAACTCCGCTGAGCTGAATTAATGGCATCATTGGAGCCCGCCAGCACCGCCACTGCCGTTAACAGTTGATCATTAATTATTAGCCTTTTGACAGAGCTGGGCTTCATAACCCCTCACCTGCCCAGCGGCAAGACCTCACCTGTGCAGAAATCAAGACCTTTTCAGTTGAAGTGCTTAAATTATAAAGATTTCCTGAACAGGGATAATGAAAAAAATCCCTAAAACACTGCTCACCTGCATGATTTTGTTTTTTCTTCTACTTGTAGTCATATCAAAATGTGAAATCCCAGTGGCAGTTTGTGGCACTGTGCTATTTCCATCTTGTCAGATGCTTGCTGGGATTTTTACCCCGTTACATGCTGCTATAATTACACAAATGACATAATTGAAGCAGATGAATAATATAACCTCACATTTTCCCAAAGGGGATGCCAGACACACAACTGTCACTTAACAATACACACCTAACCGAGTTAACACAGATACTATTGTAAGTGCCTTTAACACAGCAACAGTTGTTTAATAATTGAATTGATTTATTAAGGTTCTATGTGGTGACATGTACTGTATGTCCTTTGTCAGAGCAAATTATTTCTCAACAAGCAGAAAAAAAACAACAGTTTATTTAATTCTTATTTTATTTATTGCAAAAGTTGTCTATGTACCTGGTGACGAGAAGGGTACAATTTATCAATTGTTTATTGAGGAGGATGTTGTGTGATTTTATCTCATTGAAGGCCTGCTAATATTTTAGACCAACCTTTGATCCCACCATTGAGAGAGACACATAAAATCCTAATGCTGCCTTGGATTTTAACACAATACTGGATACATATAAGCATTCACAAGGCAGCACCTACATTTGCATGTTATGGTACAGTCCATATATAAAGACGGTAATTACCACCTTTTAAACAGTGATACAATGTCCAAGCGGTGTCACACCACAAAGACTACACTCAGTCTAAGGGCCAGGGAGGCGGAGATTTGTTTTGACGGCCTGGTTCATACTCAGATGAACTCACGTCTTCACTTAGCGAGAGGTCTGTTTCATCATTCCCAGAGGTTCATCCTACACGCTCTCCTTCCTCCGTACCTAGTTCTGATCTGAACATAGCCATGGTGCGCAGTGGATGAGGTAACACCGAGCAATCTGAACGTGGTGCTGCTTACATCAACCCCGCTGCTGCCAGACCATCGCTGCTCGTAGGAATTTCTGCTCTTATAATTGACCTCTCTAATTGAATAAAGAAAAAATGAAATAAAAGTAACACCGAAGATGCTAGTGCCGGTCCGCGGCAGGCCTGGCTCGCTCACAAAGCGTGCAATTAAAGCTAATCGGGGACAGGCCGCGCACTGATTTAGGTGAGAGTGTCTCAAGTCTGGAGATGACTGCAGTGTGCCAAGCAAGGGCGTTAGGGAGAAGCTCAGAGGAGCTCTTTAAAAGATTGAAGCCCTGGCATGTGGTGTCAGGATTTTGATTGCACTCCACTATAAGCAAGAGCCTTGGCTTGCAGCGAATTTACATGTTACAACCTTTGCAGAGAAGATTCAGATTAACCACCGTCACAAACTCTGACCACAGAGTCAGATTTAGATATCGCGTAATGTGCCCTGACGCAAAAGTTTTGTTATGTTCTTTTAACTAAAATATGTCTATGTTTACGTTGGTTGAGGTCCAACAACAGGATGCATTATAGGTCACATAATAGGAGAACATGGCGTACTCTTCCACTTTGTGTCCTAACAGTCACATATATCCTTGTCCTGACCTGCATCGAGGTTGAAAACCTCTTCCACTTAACGTGTTCATTTACTTTGAGCTATATTTACCTTGATCACAAAGAGCCTCTTAAGACTCCACTTTCTCTATTGAGTCTCCACACAAACGGCTCACCGTGCACAATGGGAGTGGGGAGCATTCAGTGTGGCAAATGGGAAGATGTGTGCACAGTGTAATGGCCCGCAGGCCCTAATTGCGCTGATTGATTCGAATTACCAAGTCGGACCATAGAATTTTTATCTCAGGAAACCATCTTGAAGGAGAAGCCAATGATGACATTTATTTTTCACAGTTAACATCTTTACCCCCACACTCACCAAGTTTACATTAGAGATGGAGATCACAAGATGTGCTGACTGTATCTATGAGCTGTGTGTGTGTGCGTGTCGAGCACAGACCTTTCAAAGCTTGAGATGCTATTCAATTGATATGGCCATTAATGCAAGGAAGAGGAACCATTTCAGCGTGACTCTTGATGTGTCTGCATGCCACCCTTTTGTAGGACAGCTTTTTTAGAGAGCTTTCTTTCTCTTTCTGTTCCACAGCATTAGTAATCATCACGAGGATACCTTCTAGCCCCACTGCGGAAAAAGATGTCAATTTGGGCCCTGCTCTCCCTTTTAGCGCGGCGTTTTGAATTAAAAACATCCGTCACAGGTCATCTCTTTGTAAAGCTTTGCAGCAGCAGCAGGTTTGGAGAAAACTTCAATTATTTTCCATTAACAGGGATACAATTGATCTAAACATGTGGTGAATGGGCCAATAGTGCTACCTTAAAAGGCCGTGGTTTTAAAGGAGTGAAGTTGCACAGACTGAGCTCCCCTATGGATCAGCCCTCTGGATCTATACAATCTAGAGGCCCTCCTGCCTCAACCTGATTGAATACCATGCAGAGGGCCTGTGGAGAGACTCTAGTAACCGTATGCCATTGTCCAGATGCTCACCTACAGTCACCAAGTGGGGGTAAAGAGAGTGCAGGAGGGGGCGGTGGCACTATGATGGGTAAAGGAGTGTGTTTTTGATTTCCTGCCAGTTCAAATCTCCCAAGGGGGAGGGATACATTTGGCAAAGTGGATCTCGGAGCTTAACATCACACAAAAGAAGCAAGGAGGGTTGTTTAGAGTTACCTAAGCGGCCCCGAAATCCTGACTTCGCCAGAGCATTTACAGCATGTTTACATGTTCCAATACGGTCTGTGTGATGCAACATACCCATAAATCGTTAGTTTTTGTCCACAGGAAATACCTGCCTGTCTTAAAGCTGCAGTGTGTAACTTGTACTGTTTGTTGTTGATGTTATGATGTCTCCATGAACAGAAAGGATGTTTTTTTTAGTCATACTCCGACCTTTTTGCAGTTGTCTGGCTATATTAGTTTAGTGTCTCCATCTGTATTGGCATAAAACAAAGGACTTCCTGTTTGCAGCACATTAATGTAGGCGGGGCGACACAGGATCTAAACACCATTGGACTGAGAAACACTTAGTCATTTGACAGTGGTTTGAATGGAAATGTGTTGATAATTACAGTTTTAAATAAAACAAGAAATACCATTGCTGCAAAATCGCCAAGATCGCCTCCTAGTTGACGTTCAATCCAAGATGGCGGCTTTCCTGTTGGGTTTTGGGCATAGGTCATGTAGACTTTTTTGATTGTCCCAACCTAATAAACACGTGTACCAAGTTTCGTTTATGTACGTTAAACCCGACACCAGGTGACCTAATAGAGTTTATTTTGCGTCAGTTTTTAGCCCCTCCCACTCCCAATTATCCATGCTTGTTCATGCACATGCACCCTAATTAAAAATAGATATTGGCACAGAAAAACAAATATGCGTATGGTTTAATGAAAACTAGTCTTGCCTGGTGCAACAACAACGTTTTTGTTGCACCAGACTAGTTTTCATTTAATGTGCTCATATTGTGTGTGTGTGTGTGTGTGTTTTTTACCTTCATTTTGTGGTTGCACAAGGCAGCTCCCTATGTTTCCGAATATGAAACATGACTCTTGTTTTATGAACAGAGAAGCACTAAAGCACAGACATACAGAGACTCCTGAGACACAAAGTAAGTGTCTCCGTTTACCGTGAAGTAGCACAAATCAAGTCAAACGTTGACCCCGCGGATGCATTTTTCGCAAAGAAAACCTCTTTGCGGCGGAAATGTGAGGAATCATCTCTCAGTGAAAGGCTGCTATGTGTAAACATATTCATGAAACACCTCATCTCAGACTATTTTCATGTCACCTATGTCTGACAGTGTCTGTGTATACAGTTTGTAAAAAAAAAAAAAGGAAAGGAGGAGAAATCAGACATCAAATATGGATGAAAAGTTGACTGTGGCGAGCCCTAATCAGTGGGGAAGAGGTTTTTTGTTGTGAAAACAGGTTTATATCAACACCTTGTCAGAGGTACTGAGTTGCACAGAGTGCTGTGCCATGTAATTCCACAAACCGCAGAATTCCTGGTCATCCTACCTTCAAAACGTAAATGCTGATGCGTCTCCAATCACATTAAGTTGCGAAACCGTTGCTGTTTCTTTTGAAAGGGCCACGACTGAAGTCGATGCCAGCAAAGGCTTCACGTACAAAGGCTCCTTTTTTCCACTGTCTCCTCTCGCCCCGGAGCTGTTTGCCAATCTAGCTCTGAATACACCCTTCACTGGCTTGAGCACCTTGAGGTGTGCTCATCTCTAATCATTATTTGATGACAGAAATCTGCAGGCAAAAAAAAAAAAACAAAAAAACCAGAAGAGACACACAGTTCCTTAGCAACGGGCTCCAGTAGTCCAAACAATTTCATTAAAGCGTGGCACCTCTTAGCAGGTGGGTGAGTGTTAGAGGAGATAAACATTCATGAGCAGATTGGCTGTGGTATTTGCCAACATCACAATTGATGATATCAATTTGTTTGTGAAGCAGCTCAAATATTGTAAGTGGATTAAGCAAAGGTGTCAGGGACGGTGAAGGAGTGTATCAGGATGTCTTTTTCCTGTTTAACTGATGGTGAGCAGCGAAATGTGGTTCTCGTTTTTGTTTTTTTCCCCCCTTTGTTTGAAGGGAATTTCAATTACTTTAATCCACGAGCACAAGAGATACACGGCGTATACATTAGTGACACACAGAATACGCGAACGGCGGCATTAGCATCTATATTTCTGCAATCCTGAGTATGACTAAAGACATCTTGGCTACGTCCATGTCAACAAACTAAACCTCTGAATGCCAAGATGAAGTCAGCAGTCAAATGCATCAAATTCATACTTATACCGTGTTCTACTTTGAGCCTTAACAAAGATCTATGTAAAAGAATATTCATTCCTACCTTAATGTGATTAAAATGCAATTAATAATCAACGACATCAGGCCCCCTACGGTCGTTCCATTATCGAAAAGCTGTAACCGTCTGTTCCTTTGCTCAAAATGAATCCGCCGTTTGAACCCTGAACCTTTGTCGGTGTAAACAGGACACGATATAACAGATGAACCTGAGATGTTTCTCAAAGAAACACACAATTATTAACTCTGTCCCAGCATAACAAAGGCATTGCCTCCAACCTTTCATTAGCAGGTGAGCTTCACCTGGCCCTGTGTTGTAACCGATGCTTGACTTTGTCCCCGTTAATGTGCAATCATTAACAAAAACCATGTTTGAAGAGCAGTCAGGTGTCAAAAAGTGTCCAACTTTTCTTTTAAAATGGTGACACCTCAAGTGCACGCAAGGAAATAAGCACATGGAGACAATGAAATGAAGAGCAGAGGCTTAATAAAGTGTCGATTTCATGGCGTTGTGTGTCATATGATGTTTTTACAGTAAAATATGCTTTGCATCAATATCACAAGTTAAAAAGTGTGTCCCATAAAATGTGGCCTGATATCAGTTTATTTCCATTCCTGCTGGCCCCAGGTTTCAGTTCACTGTAGCTGTTTTGTACTCTATGTTAAAGTTGCAGCACAATGTCCACTTGTGTAGGTTTTTTCTTGGTAAGCAGCGGAAGAAAGTGATTTCTCACACACGCGATGCTATATTATAAGGCTGTAGGTGGTTTTAGGTTCATGTTGCATGATGTATGAACTCTTGCAGTTGGTCACACACCATGTCATGTCCTGTTGTCCGGCTGTCGCGTCTAGTGTCTCGTATTTATGTGGAATATCAGCCAAGCACTGTTGTCTACTCAGTCTTGTGTTGATCGTGATGGTTTTTTCATGATTAAAACAAGATTTTCCGATTGTTTAAGCTTCTTAAATGTGAGTATTTTCTTAATTTCTTTGCTCTGGATAACAAAGAAATCATTCAAAGTGAATCATTTTGGTTTGTGGACAAAACACAACATTTGAAACATCATGATTTCCAGGTTTGATGAACACCGATCAACATTATTTAAGGTTTTCTGATAGTTGTTGGTTGCAGCGCTAATTGTGTTTGTAATGCACTTTTTGATGTACTTTTTAAATGTGTCCTTACCTGCTGCTTACTGGCTGCAGGAAATGTCTAAATTATTAATTGAATAGTCTTGGTCTAGTCCTTCTGTCCTATGACAATTCCCTTTTTATGCATTTTGAACTCTATATATTTATATAATTTGTACCTATATGCTTTATTTTCTCATATTTGTGTTTTCCTAAGATAATATCCTGTCATAGTTGGTCCTGTCACAGATTATATATAGATTTTTTTCAATATATAATATAGTTAACTTGAGTTGCAACTTGAATGGGAAGAACAAATGCCTGCAGCCCATCGCACCGCACAACCACCTGAAGATGAATCCCTGCCCATTTATTGTACTTGGTAAACAATGACATGATTCATCATTTACCAGGGTATAAATTTTAAAAAGCTGTCTATATAAACAGAGTAGGTACACTTAATCAAAATTTAATGCTGCAGAGCTGAGTGACCCCAGGCTCCCGTGTATGTTAACGTAGGAATTTACGATCGCCGCCTCCATTCCAGACTGACATAAATGAACTGCCATTGCTTCTTGCCCCCACACACACACACACATCCCTCCTCTGCATCCCCCCACCCCCCCTGTCATCTTTTTGACACCTCCAAAAGATGACATGGAAATACATGTGCTGGCAAGCCTGACAATGAGGAGGCATAAAGCAATAAAGCAAGAAAAAATAAGACGATGGGGACTTCAGAGTGTTAGTCACTGTCATGTCTATTGATTGATGACAAAGAAAACGATTGAGAGGTCCTCGACAGAGGGGCAGGAGGAGACAGACAGAGGGAATTTCATTTTTTTTGGAGTCAAATATTCTACTAGACGGGTGCGGGCATTTTAGCTCCCCATTTCTCTTATTGTATTACATTAATCAAAGCGCTTCCCAGACGTTTGTCTCAAACAAGATGTTCTGCAGGCAGGGAGGAGAAGAAGAATAAAAACAACAACAAAACAAAAGCATCCTTCAGTGATGTCTCTTTCCTGACAATGGTATCAACTGTCTTGTCTTAAATGATCACGGCCACTTGCATTACTTGGAAATTAACAGCTCGAATTTATGTGAGTGCCTCTCTCCTCGCTTCCTGCTGCAGCTGAGTCGCAGAAACAAATAATTGAATTGGTACAAGTACATAAAGCATTCCAGCGGCTAATGTAACAGGCCTAACTCAGTTAACAAAGGCAAGGGCACAGACAGGAGTGGGGTTATAAAAAAAAAAAAAAAGGCAATGCAGATCTGAACCTTTTCCAAACGTTACCCACCATGTTTTCTTCCTCTTGCACATTTGATCTCTCATCACCTTCCTCCATGTCATTCTTCATTTCTCCCTCCCTCTTTAATTGGAAGTCTCCGCCTCAGTTGTGTATCACCTAAGACGCTGTTGGGAAACCTAAGCTGTCACAAAGTGTGCTTATTAAAACGGACGGGGAAGGATAAAAGCCTAAATTCCCCGTTTTTTGGCTGTGACTGTCTGAGTGCATCAGTTGTGGCTGAATGAGACATTTCAACCCCGAAGCGATGTGTTTACTAAGAAAAAAAAAAAAAAAAATAAGGGGTTGAATTGTCCCTTTGTAATCAGACTCAGAGTCACTTAATGCACCCAAATGCAAAGGGATTTGTCTTGGATGCAGCTGGGCAAAGACACGCTGACACCATATACAGAAGCATGTTTGAAGCACGTTGTGTGAAGATGTATTCAAAACTGCCAATAGCACGGTCTGTGAGTAAAGGGACACAGACACGCACACAGAGGCGCATCAGTGTCGACGGTACAGGACACACGTCTGTCTCTTCTTCACCTGCGTTAGAAAACTGTTTGCGCTGCCAATCGAAATAACGAGCAAAGTGTGTCGCGCGTTAGCGCCGACGCCAGAGCGATGGCTCGAATGTAACACGGCAATTATTTGTATTCCGGCCGCACAACATGTGAGACTGTGCGACCACTGTCTCTTCGCCATCAACTTCTGACGCTGGCTTTTAACTTTAAAACCTGACTTTGGCACATTTATTAAAAGTTCCCTTGTCTTTCTCTTTTGAAACACTGCTTTTTTTTCTGCTCAGACTTGTTTTTATATTCGAGCCAAACATTTGTAGCTTCACATAAATCCTCTGTTTTGAAGATGAAGGAGGTACGATTCCAGTATTATTGCTTTGCCATCAGGATTGATACACTTAAAAAGTACTTTTTCTGTACTCTAGTCACACATGGGAAGTAGAGTACATTGATTCTGGCGGTTCAGAGGAACTAAAAAAAACACACACAAGCCACGTCCATCACCAGATGACCTGCACAGCCTGTAGGACTGCACGTAGCTCGCTAACGAGTGATTTACTAAGTTTATTGCCTTCCAAACCGATTGTTAAAACTGTTCATAAAAGTAGACATGAAGTCGTTAACATGTCAAAGTATTACGCGTCTCCAGAATGTGTGTTTTCAACGTACGTCGCAGTGTGACGAAACACGAAAAGGTCAGAATCCGTTGCCATAATTAGCCTCTGGCATGAAAGCAAATGGGGACCAAAAAAAAAAGGCATCAGCTGTTTAACTTGGAATTTTGTTGAATGAACAGTCACACTGCACATCTTGTGTATGAAGCAGAATCGGCGTTTTATGCCACTGTATTGCTATATGCAGCAGTGTAGTGACCCAATTCAACAACCTTGATTTACATCAAACTGGCGTTCCCTAAATGTCATTCTCTCTGTAAATGTTCTACTGCTGAACAGCTTCTGTTTGTTGTTGATATCTATATTTTTTTTGTGTATTTTGCTGAAGCTTTATACTCTCATTAAATCAGCTGAGGAACTGCAAGCCTCTATAAACATCAAATCTATAAATTGCGGCGGTTGGTCTTACACTAGGTCTCAGACAGCGCTATCCTTTGATGAAAACTTCTGGGACAAAAACAGAAAAATAACTAGAGATTCTGAGGCAAGAAGAGAAAGTCTTGTTTTGACACTAAGATTAATTTACAAGTTTTTCCCTCACTGGCAAAAAAAAGAGAAGGGGAGTGTATGTGTGAGGGGGGTGAGAAGAGAAAGAGCAGAAAGAGATGAGAGGAGCTTTTGATATTTATTAGGCCTGGACCTCACCAAAGACCTCTCCCAGGACTGCCAATGTCACAATTAAGCCAGGTTGTGCTTTGACACTGTTTCCATAGGCAAGTGGCCAAAGTATGTCTCCAGTCAAAAATATCCATGCCAGCTAACAAGCTTGTTCCCTCTCCATAGAGCCAAGAAGAAAGGGAAAGCCTTGAGACATGAACAAAAGCTGAAAAAAAAAAAAAACAGGAAAAAGAAAGAAAAAGAGGACGAGGGGTTGGTGTTGAGGTTAGGTTTAAGTGAAGAGGGTAGAAGACATATAAAATAATAACGAAACGAAAACAAGCGTCGCCGTCCTCTTTGAAAGAATCTGCCCGAGAGTTTGCAGAGGGAAATGGGCGTCAGTGACTCCATGTGATCAAGGTGTCGGCGGCGTGCTGCTTGTGCCGTCGCCGTCCCGCATAATGTGCAGCCAGACAGGGACCAGGCCCGTGGGTGCACTCGCGCGCTTGCTTTTGTTCCGCCTTAATGACCCTGCCTTGATTCCATCCATAACGCTGGCCGCTCTCGCTACACCTTGCCTATTTAGCCCACAGTCATGTCAGCTCGCTTCCCCCCATGGCTCAATCTTCACCCTCATTTCACTTCTGTTTTGTTATGAGTGTGTGTGTGTGTGTGCGTGTGTATTTGCTGGAAAATGCTCTTGTCTTAGAGGAGCTCTTTTCCACACAATGGCCATCTAAACTCATTAAGAAAATTCCGTAAAGAGCCATTAACGAACGGGTTCTCTCTGGCCAGAGATATCAGATCTAATTAGGTGACCGTTCTTGACAGGGTTGCAAAAACAAAAGGCGCACTCGCATTTGAAAAGGTTCAGGTCCCGCAAAGGGCCTCACGTTTTTTTTTTCTTTCTTTTCCCTCCTCTCATCTTCCTCTTCCCCCACTGTAACCAACTAATGACTGTGGGTTTAACAACAAAAAAGAAGGAAAAAAAAAATCACCTCTCTTCCCTGGGAAGGCAATGGGGAAAGGTTCGCCCTCCACGAAACAAAGGCCTTTCCACTTCGGGACCTTTGTCCCCCTCGCCAGGTGATTCACTGTCCTCATTTATGAGTGAATGAGGCCACAGACAGACTTATTGTAAACACTTTGCATGGGCTGCTAAATGGACTGCTATGCCAACCCCCCTCCCTCATCTGCCAGTGTCAAGTACAGTGAGGGCCGCTGCCGTTTTTTTTGTTGTAGAGGAATTTATTGTGTTGACACTGGAGCAGGAACACGGTTAGATAAGTGCATCCTGCTACAGAGGGGCCTCACATCTAGAGCAAATCATGCAAACAGCAGTTGATACAGTGAACAACGAGAGCTTTTATCTACTCCATGCCTCACTGACAACAAAACAAAATAAAATGTAATCAATTTGTATTAGATTTATTTCATCAATTCTGTTTTTCTACTGCAAACGCCTGAATAAGAATGATTGCACCTGCGCTTTGACCGTATAATATATAGAAAAGCAGCAACTCCTCACCTTTAAAAATCTGAATTAGATATAATATAACATTATCTGGCTAAAAAAAAAAAAAAAAAAGAAGAACACTTTTGTGATCATGTGCCCGCCCAGCATTTATAGCACTGAAAATTGATTTCACTTTTTTGCACAAAGACTTTCCAAACACTTTGATCTGATCTACAGTATGTCCCATGACCTGCTTGAGCATTACGCTTCCAACATTCCAGCCTCTTTGATTAGAAAGTGTGAACAAAAGGCAAAAATGGGAGGAGAGATTTTAGATTTTAGATTCCAAATTCTAAATATTCTAAGTATGATTCATTCCAAAGCACCATATACCTGTGCAGGAAAGAGACATTGTGTTCATTGTGTTTCGGTTCCAGCTGTAACTGTCTTGTCTTTCGTCACCTCTTTAAATGTCTCCGGATGTTAAGTGCGTTTCCTTTTTGTGGGCCACATCCGAATCCATTTATGGTCAGGGATATTTGCAGCCCAAGTAATCCATTCGCGTTTGAATGAAAAGGTCTCTCACCGTAACGTGCGTTGCACTGCGAAGACGGATGACATTGGCCTTTGTTCTGCTTTATGTTGTGCGTGGCGTCGCGGGATATATCGCCACTGTTTTCAAGCAAATAGCTCAGCATAAATAAGGCACAAAAAGTGTGACGTGGTCTTTTATTTACCCAGACATTAATGGGGGTTTTTCTTTTGGTGTTGTCGTCCCTGTGCTATGATATACTGAATACACCATGGGAAAAGGGCTGATATCTTTCACAGTGTTTTGGATGTTTATCAAGGATTTGTTCACTGACTCACTGGCTTTTTTACGTGTGTGTGTGTGTGTGTGTGTGTCTTGCGTCACACATTTGCTATTCTTTTTTTCTCCCACCCGACAGTAGTCCTCTGACTTTATGGTTCATAGCTCTTAGTTTTGCTTGTTTTCGTCGCAATCTTGCGTGTATCTTTCTCACCAAAACGGCTCCGATTAAGATCTTCTCAGTTTTAGGTGGGCTTCACTTCCAGACACAAGAATGTTCCCATGTTTACAGGACAATCTGGAATCGGACACATTTTGATGCACATAATACAACAGTTATCACGATTAAGGAAATGTCCCATGAACAACTTGGATTGTTTGAGCCACATTTTGCTCTTATCTTCAGCAAAGCAACAATCACACCTTCAGTTTGTTTTCTTTGGCCTGAAGCGGAGTGGAAAATTTAATTTGAGTTTAGTTTCACGCTGCCCAATAACAAGGCGACCACGGATTGTAAATACAAGTCGTGTAGGTTGGAGATTTTGGCAGCAGAGGTGGAGCTCAAATTAAATCCACATAGACAAACGGCTATAACTTTGTTCTCCTTTACTTTCCGAAGCAGACTGAATTGTGTCTGTCTCGTTCTACCCATAATCCCCTGAGTTGTTTCCTGTACTTGGTTTGGATTACAATTTAACATCTAAGGGACCACATCACAGTTGTTCTCTTAAAGAACGGAGACTTTTCCAGCCATCATGGTGCCATTATTCCTTTTTATATGGGCTTGAGTGGGATTGTTTTCATCTCCCCCCCCCAAAAAAAAAATAATAATGAAAAGAGCACAAAAGAGTTTATAAGTATGCTCTCTCAACACCCTGCAGTTACAGAGGTTTGAGGAGTAGAACTATTACTCTTAGTTTATTATAAAAAAAAAGCAGCATTATATTTATTAACGCTGACATAATCAAGAGAGTAACTGTGTTTTGTCATCAAATGATAAGGAACTTGAATAAGACGGATGTAAAATGGGATTTCACATACGACTGGATGAGACTATAGGATTTACAGACTTTTTAGAGCCATCTCTCTGCCCCAGATTAGCCCTCATGATGTTGTCAGGCTATTTTCTCAGTAAAACAAAAAAACCTTGAATCAGAGAAGACAATATTCAGCTGCTTCACAGGCTGAACATTACTTCTGTCACGTATGCTGATCTTAGTCAGTGTAGTTCCCCCTCTAATTGCTTTCACATTTCCTGCCATAGGACTTTGAATTGATTACGTGCACTGATTAACCGTCACTTTATTCCCTCTTCTTCACCTCAAACAGCAGCAGGAGATGCTTTTATAATGGTCAGCCTCTTTCTTAACCTTACTTTTTTTCATTATTATTATTGTTATTGTGCAAGATCTAACTCGAGTCTTACGTAAATCAGGGTGTGGATATATGGGGCGAATCAAAGTGTCATATCTGTCCAGACAGTGACACTGTGACCGGACACACACACACACACACACACACACACACACACACACACACACACCTACCTCGCACATGCACTCATTTCTGCTTTCTGCCACATGTCTTATAGAGGTACACACATGCAGGAGCAAAGATAATCATTTGTTTTTCATCATCTGGACCGTCACTGTCATTAAATATATCATATTGACTCCTGAGATCTGGAAAAATCTGAGGGGAAATAGCTACGGTAAAAATATTGTACACAATAATAACATAATCCAGACACATTTTATAGCCATAACAGGCACATTATAGTTTACCTTTGACCTCCTGTGCTTGCCTGTGTTTTCCTTTTCAGTGTGACTGATTTATGCAGTTTGACCAACTGCTGTTGCAATGTTCCCACATTTTATTTTCCCCGTGTACAGCGTGGTCATAACTGATGGAAACAGAGGCCAAGACTAGATTCCTGCCTCAATGTATGTCTTTGTGTTTTCTATGAGAACAGACATCGATCCCCGGAGACCCGTAGGATGATGATTCACACACCAGCAATGATTGACAACCACACTTGCAGCGTTAACCAGCGGTGCGGTCTCAACAGGTGCCAGGTAAAAAACCTGCCCTGCGGTCTTACGGGGTATTTCCTCCGCCTTGGTTCTCATTGGTCAGGAATCTGGAGCCCGTCTCTGGTGTCGTGCCACAGCATTCCTCCGCGCCACAGGCGCCGCGTGTGCTGCTCTCCCTACCTTAGCTGAGGAAGTTAATCACCAACAGGTGTAGGTTTATGTGCTGCTGGCTCAGCTGTTTACCTTCACGGCAAATGTGCTGCAAGAGCACAGCTTTGTCACGGTGGGATTTGTGTCCCTCCTGCATGATCTGGGCTACTGACCACACATTATGCACGGATTGATTGTTTTTTTTTTTCTTTTCTTTCCTGCATTCGCACATTATCAGACCAGTAAGATTAGCAAAGGTTTTTAGTTGGTTTTTTTGAACGCTTTTTGTTGTCTGCTGTTGTCTTGATTCAATTTGTTGTTCCTGTGTAGTGCTTCTTTTATTCTATTCTTCAAATATCGATGTATCTAGTGTGTTTTCTATCTTTGTAGAAGTTATAATTGTATACACAAAACTATATTTATCATGTTTTATCATAATGAAAACATAGAATGAAGCACCAATTGAGACATAATATTTAGGAAGGTCTCGTGTGACAGCCCTCAGGCTTTGACTTTTGCCCTCTTCACTGTTTTTTCGCTCACGTTGACCCTCCGGGTGTTAATATTCAGCCTCCTGCTGCTTTCCTCAACGCGGAGGAAGACTTGTGAAGTGAAAATGTAAATCTATAACCTGTCATTCTGTGTTTGGGTGAACCTGCAGCCAACATGTGGTGATCTGTGTGTGTGTGTTGAACGTGTGGGTGGGTTGTGCCACACACACACACACCCGCACACACTTCTACACAAACATGTAACTCACTCGGACTCCTGAAACTCTGCTTGCAATTTAAGGCCGCAAATTAGAAGCGCTAGTCATCTGTTTTCCATAATCTTCCTGTCAGACCAGGGGCAGGCTGGCCCCCCCACATACACAACACGGGCTAGCACGCGCACACGCACGCACACACATGCACATATATGCACATGTATAATGCACAAATGGTCATTTTCACATCCACAAACAGCACACACATACACAGACTCAAAACCTGCACTAATCCCCCCCCTCCCTTACTTTATTTGTCTCTTGAGTTTGTGAATCTTTTTTTCTGCTGCACATTCTTAAAGCGTACATCTTGACACTACAGTGAAACACTGCTCTTGTGAGGGATTTGTGATGTCAAATTATCACTGATCAGACACAGAGCAGTGGGTTGCTGACTATCCCTCATTTTAAGCAGCTTCAGTTGACTTATTTACTCATTATTTCTTCAACACAGATTGCTTGGTATGGTAGGAGGTTGTCGATGGCGACCTCAAATAAGAAAAGGCCGCCCCGCAGAAGCAGAATCGTGTTTGTACTGGCAAGTGTTAAAGGGGACGTAGCACTTGTGTTGCTTTATTTCCTTAATTCTTTGTTGCTGTTTGTCACTCAACTTGTATTTTAATTAGACGTGGAGTCCGAAGTCTGAAGTTAACCTGTGAGATGTAAGTCAAAGTCAAGCTGTAGTATATTTGCACAAAGAAAGAGGGAGAGAGAGGAAGAAAAAAAAAAAAGCATGTCCATCATCGATTCATCTCTCCGGGTGTTTACTCTTTGACATGACATCCAATGTGGCTGCTGTGTGTAAACACTGCTGATTCTTAATACACTGAATGACTCTTTAAACTGTCAGGCTCTTCCAGTGTAACATATTACAAGTAATGACAGTAATCTGCAGCGGTTAACTCTGTGTGTTTTTCTGGACCTTTCCTCCGACGTGTGATCGTGACATGTGACTGTGTATTTGCTTTTCAGTGTGTAGATGTGTGTGTATATGTTTTTCTTCTTGGGTGTTAAGTGAGCACATTTTTATTTTTTGTGCGTTCTCATGCGCATACCTTAGTGCATGTGAAACAGTGGCTTTTAACAGCTCTGTGTGTGTGTGTGTGTGTGTGAGAAAGCCTGGCAAAGGTGACGTGTTCTACATGTTCAGTGACAGCTTTATAGGCTCTGTGGCTCAACCAGGGGAACAAGATTATGGGAAAGGAAGCACACACACACACACACACCCACCCACACACACACTGACACACTCAAGCTGCCTATTGTCCCAGACACTATAGTCAGGTGAGGTCTAAGGTTCAGCGCTTTTCATATTAACAGGAACAAGCTGGAGCCCGGTGAACACATCTACGACTTACTCGAGTGGAAAGCTGGATTGTTGAGGGTCAAGAGAAGTCAAAAGGCTTGGATGCGTAGCGTTAATTATCTGACCGGAGAGCTGGACAGTGTGTGTATGGTCGGTTTTAAAACCATGACCTGTTGCTGGGGAGTTTCATCGTTTAGCCGCCATAAAGAGGGTCCTGTGAAGTTCACCACATCTCTGGTGATGGGGATTTACCACAAGAGAGACACTCATGTGTCTCAATTCAGGCCTCCGTCGACAGCCTACTCCTGCTCGTCAGTGGGTGGAACCTTCACAGCCCAACATATCCCGAAATGAATTGCACTTTCCCCCCCCCAAACAAAAGGAAAACCCCAGCAACACCACCGTTGCTGGTAATCTATCTCCATCTCCACAAGTAAAAGTGTTCAAATGCTCTATAACGTTGATAAATCTTGGGGTTTTGCGAGTAAGTTGAAGGCAGGAACACCCAGTGACGCAATTTCTGTAGACCCTGTCGGACAGACTGTACCATTTAAGAGTGTTGGGACAGCTGGTTGGTTGATCAGAGGGGCTTCCTGATTAAAGGCAATTCCAGACATTTGACCTGATCTGAAATTGTTCCCAAAACGTCCACGAGTAAAAACCAGCCAGATGAATATCACCAAACATTTTACACCTTCTGACCTTCCCGAATGTTTAGCAGTCGTATCTGTTTGTTTCCTTTTACATTGTCTCCCTTTCCTTTTTCACCTCTTGGCTCTGTTTGTTTGTTGTATGAACTACGTTTGTGTTTCTGTAAGGTGAGGGAGTTGAGTGAAAACATGGTCAGACCCAACAGAATCAGAATGTGAATTCAAGTTGAAAGATTCAAAGGCAGAAGTGGATTTGAGTCTGGTGCAGCTGCACCTGCACTTGCACTGGACCATAAAAAGTATGGTCAGAGTGTTCATCAGTATCGTATACATTTAAACAAAAGAAGAATATCAGAACATAAAGTCAGATTACTGTTTTGTGTATTTTAGATCATTTAATCAAAAGTACAGTAGTTCTCTAACCCTTTCAGTTCATATTTCTTGCTTCTCAGTGTGAGTCTACTTGTATCCTCCTGTTGTAACTAAATCACTTTACAGTGTCTGCTGTGTAAAAGCAGGGACTGTAAATTACACATGCAGATGTTTGGAAAAAGGTTTGTGTGTACGCTTTACTCGTCTCCGCCAGGTCCATTTTCACAGTTTTTAAAACGCTCTCCCACTTTCACTCGGCGTCCAACCGCTTCCAAGGGAGTGCATGCACAAGATTCCTGCAGGTGCTCGCTGCAAATGGGGAAACAATTAAATGACACAGTGTTGATGTGCGGTCCTCAGTGAGTTATTCAGGAACATTCGGGGCTCAGCTGTTCATCCGACAACACACCGAGGGAGGAAAACAGGTTTTCCCCGTCTTTTTATTCTTGTAATTCTCAGTTTTGAGTCCCACATGTAAATGTAAGTTGATCCGGCGGATAAAAAGCAAAAAAAAAAAAGCCCCACGTTTTGCGACTACTGCCATTGTGACACCATCAAATCGCTAACTTCACACCACACGGGGGGAGGAGTTCTGTGCACCACTACAATTTGGATTTGGACATCACTGATATTATGTCACAGATTCAGTGTAATGGCTTTGGACCCCGTCTTGTGGAAATGTACAGTGCATCTCACCGTTGTTAACCCCATAAGAAACAAGAAAAGCATTTGACTGCAGCGGTTGGAACTCCTAATTAGGTTGAAGTAGGTCTCTTTGAACCGACGGTGTAGCAGAAAAAGCAAAATGTGAAACATTTTCGGCCTCATTATAAGTTATCTAAAAGGCAAAGGCTTGTGATAATGAGGGCCATCCAGTGGGATGCGATGTGATAGGAAGAGAGCGCCTAATTGTGTCAAATGGCTGGAAGTATTTCACTTTGAATTATGGGAGAAAGGAAGGGGAGGCGGACAGGGGGGGGGGGCGGCGTTATGGGCAATGCAGAGACGCACAACACGGACACAGTTTGCAGCATTAGTGTTGGGAAATAAATGAGACTCTATAGGAACTATAAGTGTGCGCGCTAATTCAGGACAGGGCGATATTAAAGCTGTTGTGTGCCTTACACTTTGTCACAGTCACACCTCTAAGTTTTGTCATCCTCATAGCTTCACAACATGCATCTCATTTACTGCTGTATGTGCAAAGGCAGAATTAAGCATCGCCGCAAAGTGGGAACAACTTTCCCCAGATAGTTTTTTTTATTATTATTATTATTTTCTCCGCCTCACTTCCAGAATTGATGAAGAATTTCATCAGAAATACAAGCATGTTTAAAGAATAAATTCATTAATAAATTAAAAATTAAAAAAAAAATGTTTATTTTTTAATTACCAGGTTTACAGATCATTGGTATAAATAAATAAATACATTTAAAAAAAACACATTTGCCCTTTCTAAGTGTGGCGAAGTCAGTGCCACGCTTGGGATGTTTAGTTTAGTTGTCATTGCTGTTCTTTGTTGCACCGACATATGTGTCCTTACCCAGAACAATGCAGTCACAATTTTCAGCTGCCACAGTAATTCTAGCCCAAACACGCCATTCATTTGTGTTATCACTATGACTATTCAAAAGTCTGGTGTGTAACATTCAAGAGGGTTTATTCTGTTTGTGTATTTAAAATAAATATCTTTTGGTTTCCGTATAGAATAAGCCTTCTACCCTCTATATGTACAGTACTTAAGGGAAGGGCCTTGCTTTTATGCTTTTTAAAGGAATGGACAAAACAGCCAGAAACCCTCTGAGCCTCGACCTGGCTGACACCCCGACTCCTCTCAACGGGCCTTTCAGCTGATGAGCCGCTCGAACCACACGCGTCCGAGGGAGCGGTAGCATCGCTCTCTTCTTCTTTGTTAGGAATGCGTCCAGACTTGTACCGCCACCCGATGGTGAATTCAGACACTACAGGACCTTGACGCGGGAGTATACCAGGTTCCGCGATATGCGACATCTAAAGACCCTGGTTTACTTCCGCGCACATGCCACGTGCCACAGTGCGCAGGAGTATACCAGTGCCTTTAGATGTCACTAATCATTACGCACTGGACCTTTAAAAGTAGTAGGTGTACCTGCCTCACCTACACACATACACCTGAAGCAAGTCCATTTGGATTCTACACTGTGACGAGTCACAGCGCGCATCATGACAAACCTAAACATTTGCACACAAACACGAAAGCCTGATTGTTCAAAAGCAGCAGTGGAGTAGCTCCATGGAATCAAACACGTGTAATATCGGCTCGAGCCCTCCTCACTGGCAGTAATGGCAGCAGGCAGCACCAGTAAACCCTGCCTTTGAACAGTAATTTCAAATCAAGACAAGAGGCTAACGGGGGGGGGTTAGTCAGATTGAGGGTGGGGGTCCTCATTGGTGAGATGAGAGAGGAGACGTCACTCTGACAAAGGATGAATACCTTGTTCCCACTAGCTGACAGCTACAATAGAGCAATCATCAGCAGTCTGCCTTGTCGGCCGATACACATCACAATGTGCCTCTTGAAAAGGGCTCATTTCAGCGACAGGAGTTAAAGTGCTTCATACAGGTGACAGTCAATAGGCCTCGCCATCTGCATTTCAAAGCCTCCCCATCTCGTCAGCACAAGTGCGGACGCTCCGCTCTCAGCCTCTTTGGAGATTGCCGAATTTATCCGTGAAGAGAAAAAAAACAAAAACAAAAAGAGTGCTGCTGATCTTTTTATAAAAAAAAAAAAAAATGATCGTACAGATATGAAACTTACACAAGAGCTCATTTAAAGTAGATTAAATCAAAGTGCCTTGCTCACTGGTAATTAGATTGCCACTTGTATGACTGGTAAATGAGTCTTAAGTCGAGTAAATGAGGTTATATTTGTGCCCTTTGACAAAACAAATTTAGCGGCGTCAAGTACATTGATCTGCCACAGCCTGTAATTCTCATTGTCACTTTGTGGATGCTCTTTTTCTATATAGGAGCATTTAGGACTTAATAAAGGGTGTTTAATGTCCTTTTTAGTGAAATATTTCTTCATTTATTCTTAATAATTTCTGCAAAATATCCATCTATAAATTCCAGGAACCGCTGCCTGTCCGTCTGTTAATTGCATAACTGTCTAATGGGTCACTTAACGGCCTTCAAACTTGGCAAGTGACTCACAAAGTGTCAACTCTGACATTGTTTGGCTGAGAAATGCATGAAAAATTGGCCACAATGTGACAGACAGATTACTGAAAGAGCCGCTTCTGCCACCTCTTGCACTTTACTGACCACTGATTCATTTCATCGGTCATGGTTTGTCATAGTCGATATTATTACGTCACGATACCGTGATCTGTATTTATGTTAGTTGTTAAAACATACACACATACAGTTTTGTATTGTAGGACGCGATTGGCTCGCTGTTGCTCTCTGGGCTGAGCCTCGTTATCGTCCACCTGTTGCCTCAATCAGTCAATTGCACACACCTGCCGCTGATTAGCTGTAGATGATGTCGACGGTGGACGTGCTCCCGTTTCACAGCGCAACTTCGCTCCAAAACAGGTGAGTGCAAGTGTCTCACGACTGTTTTAAGAAAGTAAATCTGGTTTACTATTCATTCATTCAGATGAATTCAAGAGAAAAACGTGAATTTCTGTCTCACCTGTAGATTTCTGTCAAATGCCGCATGCATCAAAACAATCTCATGTTAAACATATTATACATTTGGTTAAACAGTGAGGAGAGAAAAAAGAAAAAAAACACCTTGGTCTCACAATAATTGCCTCTCAACGCGCGTTAAAGCGAGTAACGGCTGAAATAAATGATTAAAATCAGCCAGATTTACTCTTTTTGTCACTGCACACGCCGAGTTCTTTGCTCTATAACATAACGCAGTGCCTCGACATCAAGCTTGGTGAGTGATCTGTGTCCCAACTCTGTGAATTCCCTTCAGTTTGACATGTATCCAGCCTTATGTAAATATTCATTAAATTTACTCCTTTATTGGGAGCCGTTCTGCTCATGGAATATATATTCTTTGGACAAGCTATCAGCCTCCATAGTCTGTGTTAAATCTAAAGGAGCTTTCTGCAGCCAAACCAAACACATTTGCTCATGGCTTTGAAAAACATTACCTCGCACAGATATATAGTATTCGGGACCTGTGGGGAATATGGGTAAACACTGAACTGTATAGTTGTGAGAAGAGTGCAGCCGTGCCAGGGATGCTCTGGTGGTGGAATCACCCCGGTATCCATGCGAGGGTCCTTTGAGGATTTAGGACATTAAGCTTAGTTTGCACACAGGTACTCCTCACACATTTAGATGGAACCCAAGCCCCACTGGATTGTTATTGTGGTTGTTTAATTTGCATGGCATACAGCATGTCATGAAAACACAGGTTTTATTTCACTTTGCGTTGATTTTGGTCGGTTTCCACAGAGAACGCTGCAGACGAGCACTTAAGACCCTCTGAGTGGAACTTTTATTTATTCATTTATTTCTTGGATTGGATTGTTAAAAAAAGAAAAAAGAAAAAAAAGTAAGGAGTCATACAGGACTGAATGTACGAGAAACTTACGGCGGCCGTGAAGTTTGAAATGAAGTGATAAGTGATCTTTCACTGGGGTAGAAAAGTAGAGTAGGGAGACGCTTTGTCTGTTCTCCTTGTGGTTACCAGCCACTTACAACGACCATTATATACAGTGGGCCAAACCAAACCATTGATAATGGCTGAAAGGGCCTGTGTTCCACTTTTTCCCCAAGGTGTTGGATGAGACTGAGGTTTTTTACACTAAACTCTGAAAGCAAATTGTCTGTAAACTTGGCTTTGCATAATGTTGCCACCTAAATGGAAGGACTCTCCACATACGTTTGTTGTGTTTGTTTTTTATTTTTTTCTCAGACAGTCCAAAACATGCAGATTTGGGGATTGGACACACATAAATTTAACCGTGAGTGTGAAAGTGAATATTTGTGTGGCCCTGTGATGTACTGGTGCCCTGTCCAGGGTGTAGATTAATGAATTAATGTTTTAATTAGGAAGAAATTGAAGATTAAATGACTATTTTTTTCATTACACCAGAACGAGGCGTTCATATTTATGGGTCAGTTCTATGGAGGCCCGCCGTTGTTCCATGGTTGGAACAATGGCCTTTCTGCATGGAGTTTGCATGTTCTCCATGTGTGTGTGTGTGTGGGGGTTCCCACAGTCCATAAACATACAATATGGGGATTAGGTAAATTGGACACTCTAAATTGACTGTAAGTGTATGTGGCCCTGTGATGGACTGGCAATCTGTCCACTGTATTTTGCCCTATGTCAGCTGAGTTTGGCATAGCCCCTCCCCCCCCCACGACCCAAGTGTGGAGGTGAATGGATGGAAGTTTTTGCAATAGCCCAGATGGACAAACTAAGCATCTTTTTGAGTTTTGATTTTCCAACACATTTGGAGGGGAAGGCTTAGACGAGGAGTATTCAGCTGCAACATGCAAATGCTATATTGTACACGTTGTACCTTTAAATGGCAATTGGCTTCCTGCTGCCCCCTTTCAAGATTTTCCCCCCGGATTCCTCTTTTCCAAAGAGAAAGAAAATAAAGCAAATTGCCTGTCTCCGTCGATAGAGTAGAAATAAATCAGAAACTTATGAGACATCACCTTCACTTTAAAATCCCCAAGACCAAAAAAAAAACCCAAACTAAAACATCACTATTTGGCCGGCAGCATTGGGTTGGGATTTGTCCAGCCGGAAAAAGACGCCCAACAACCATGTAAACCTTCAGTCACTCAACAAACCTGACAGCAATAAAAATATATATAATTTTTAAAACAGTTGCTCTCTGCCTCTGAGTCTGAGAGCAAAAACATGCACAAAAAGAAGAAAAAAAAATAAGTCAGACTCATACTCTTTTTTTTTTTTTTGTCCCGTGTCCGTTCTCCACCTGCAGCTCTCAGCAGTGACATCATGGATTACCTCACCATGAGAACATGTTCACCAGGGACGTGGCCTACATGCCGACGCTGGACTCTGTCCTGGGTCGCCCTGGATGATGCAGCTTGTCGCATCTCAATCCCACCTGCAGGAAGCATTAGTGTGCAGTGGACATAAATCAGAGAGAGTAAGTGGGACTCAGTAACTGACCATCCTAAAGCTCTTCCACATGCTTAAATAAACAGACCGGGCTCCGCTCTTCTCCTGTGCTGCATTAAGTCACAGCCAGGAGAGCTTTTTACGGTCCTCTTGTAAATGTACTGACCCGATGTTTTCAATTAAACTCGACTCGGAGGTGAGCTTTCTCCCCTTGATGCATAAACCAACCTTAATAAGTTTTCATCGAGTCGTATCTCTCGCGCTGTTGTGAAGAAATACGCTCTGTGAGGTGAAGGCGCCGAGGTCGGCCACACAAGAGCAGGTCCAGCTGTGGGAGGAGGTGAAGGTTTGATGTTTGCTTTGGGAGGACGTACCTCCGCTCATGTGAAAAGAAATCAGAAACATGCTGCTGCAGCCCAGTTCTATTAATCAGAGGACATAGTGTATCCGCTTATTTGTCTTTTTCTCAATTCATTCACTTCACTATATGATAAATTTGTATCCATAGCACCAAAATATTGAGCTATATCGCTGTTTTAGTTTAGCACCTTTTATTGAGTTGAAAGTTTCTTATTCTGTCTTATTTTTGTTTCTTTGAGTTTTCATTCATACTCCAACCTTGCTTTACTTGCACAATGTTGCTGTTGCCTCCGTCTGTCTTTACGTGAAACAAGTACATTTTTTGGTGTAAACACAGAGAGTCACGTGGAGCTGAAAATCAGCATCAGTGAAGGATATTTGTTGATATTCAAAAATGATGTACTATAGCTTTAAAGCAGCTCAAATTGTTTCTTGGTGACAATCGTAAAGAAGAATAAACAGCGAAAACATGTTTATACAACACAATGGGGTTTTTAAAACTTAAAAATACAGGGCTTTCTTAACTTTGCAATCAGACTGAAGGATAATGAGCGGGGAAGAGAAACACCCCTGAGTTCCTCAGAACAGGGTTTTATCTGCAGCTTGTCACTGATTCACATGACCTCAGAATGACTGTTTAAGTGGGAGTTGTCTTGACAGCGCTGGTGCTCGGGTATGAAAAGTTAATGTCACATCTAAATGTCATGCACTTCAGAGCCATGCAGCGCGCTTCTTTTTTTTTCTTTTTTTCTCACATGTAACGCAGAGGCAGGTCTGTTAACGCAGGACTATTTTCGCCAGAATGCAGAAATTCATTCCTGAGAATGCAATATAAGATGCCTCTTTACCTGCTCAACAGGAATTTGTCCTTTTAATAACCTTAATTATAGGCCGTCACAGCAAGTAGTCAATGAGATAACACACTCATTTCCTCTTGAACCAGGACTATTGTGACTTTTGCAAACGGGTATTTTTGAATATTTAGTTCTTTCTTGACTATGATGTCTTATTATAGTAAACAATCTATTTGTTAAGTGTTCACAACTGGAGGAGTTAAATCCCCCTAGAAACAATTTAAGATTACTGAGGACCAGTATTTCCTATTTTCTCAAATACTCATGTGGTTTTTACATAGTTTTAATAAAATCTGAAAAGTATCAAAGGAGTATCTCAAAAAAAATGTGTGTTGCAAAGAATTATAATTTTTAAATTTCCATAAAGCTCGGCACCTGACAGTCAGAGCGTGCTCACCTTTGATATCCAAACAGAGTCCGCCTGTTTTTGACTCCATTCGTCACAGTGAAAGTGTCTCCACCATCCCGCAGTCAGCTTTCACCTCTGCAGCCGGAGGAACGGCTGATGTTATTACCTTATCAAAGGTGGAGGTGTCTGCTGCTCCCAGGGAAAACGAAAGCGAGACGAGGAGGGGAAGAAGGGGAGGGATAGATGGTTTCCTTTGACTGGCTGGCAGCCGACAGGACACTGGGCGTATTTATCCTTCGCCGCTGGCTTATCAGCGGGGCCTGTAAATCTACCTGACAGGTCTTTACAGGTGCCATTAATCCCGCTGATTCAATTCATTTTGCTAACTGTTAGAATGCAGGCCTCTCTCCACGGGGAAGATCAAACCGTCGCTCCATTCTCGCCGTGTTAGTTTGTGTTGTCCTCGTGATGGAAAGCCTAATCCACTCTGTGTAACGTGCAAATGAAAGCGATGAAAGGTGTAACGCGGGCCTCGGCAGCAGTCAGATTATTCCTTCAGAACGTGTCTGGGGTTCGGCATTTGCTGCACACGTGGACAGATTTGTTGTGCAGGTGTGCAGTTTTTTTTTAAAAAAAAAACGATTTTCGCTACACGCTCACATTTATTTGTAGCTCGGAGCTACGCGGTGGAACTCCAGTCTTGTGCTGCTGATATTAGCACATATTTCTGTGTTTTTTGTAGAGAGATAATTCTCACGCTGACTTACCCATTAGTTTTTGGTGTTCATGTATCCATGGTGTCAACATTATTGGGTCACCAAATTTCCAATATCACTTAACTTGATATATTTATCTTGGTATTATGCAAGTTTTTTTTTGTCTAACTCTTAATTCTGTCCTTAAAACATTTACTGGCTCTGCCACAGAAGGATTGAACAAATGATTGTTTGGTCAAACTTTGTTGTCCACAATGTGAAAATTGTCTTTGGCTCTACATTAAACTGCAAAGTATTTATTTGGAGTTCAGTTACAGGCAATTACATTCATTTTAACAACTTTATAATTTAACGATTGAACCATTTAATCGCGCTTTGTTCATAAGATTTCCCGTTTGTTTGTTTCTTTTTGTGGTCATGGGAGTCTAAAAATGATGGTGAAAAATGTGTCTGATTCTGCTGCATTTCTGTTATTGTTTTTACAAACCCCAGACTTTTTTTCTTTTCGTCAGACTCACTATCAGTGACCTGTCAGGCAGTGCACTGCACTTTCTCAGTCTGCATTTACACTGGAAACACGTGGACGGCAAACAAACTTGATGGAGCAGAACTTTTCACCTTGGTCACCCTTTTTTGGTTTCTGTGCATCCTCAGGGTCTCTGCCTGCCCGGGCGCAGTGAGGGTGAGACCCGGATTCTTGTTATCCAACTTCTTTTGTCCGTCAACGGCTCATAAGCGTGCGAAGGCATCAACAAACTGTGTTCTATAACTAGACATTTAGTCATGATGTGACACTTGACCGATTGCCAAAGCAGAATTTCCCTTTATGTGTTCCACTTCAGGAAAGGACAGAGTGCAGCAGCCTTGCAGCTGTTTTGGTCAAGGTTGCAGTAGCCGAAAAGAAGAAGTAGGTTTTGTAAATGACAGTAAAAACACTTTGCTTCTTTGCTTTACCTCTGCTTTCCCGCTCGAGGTGTGCTGAGCTCAGTTGTTTCTCTTCCCCAGTTTTACTCTGAAGTAATAACCTTTGTCTGCCCATCATACCGTTTACTCACTTCCTTCCTAAATGCAGCTTCAAGCTTCTTTGCCACTGATTCTCCGTGGCCTTTTCTTTCCTTCTCATCTTGAGAAGGCCACTTGCAAGAAAAAGAAACACACACACACACACAAGAGTGGATTGAATTTTGGCAGGCTTGCCTGTTTTAAATGGAGCAGTCACCTCCGCCCGGCTTCCTGCTGCAAACATCAAGCACCAGCCTTATCATTTCCTCAAGGTGATTAGGTCGCTTCCTGGCTGACTGGATCACAGGTTCAAGTTCCAGTATTTTCACTGCGATCTTGAGCAGGGTTCTTTAACCGTTGTTGAGTCAGGAGACAAATATTACCTCTGAAAGTAAACATGATTTTAATTTACCTCTTTCTATCTGCAAAGCCACACGTTGACCCCAACCCTGTGAACTGTCTTCGTCGTTGTTTACAAGGATCTGTATCAGTTGATTGAAGTGTTACTTGGCAGTTGAATTCCCCCCCATTGGAAAAACTACCCCCAGTGCTCTAAAATAAGGCTGTTTTACACAAAGACTAAATAAGGTTACATTAAAAATACATCTTCTTGGCTGTTAAGATCAGAGGTATACAAGCGTCCTGTACAGTTGTGGGATTTCAACCCACAACCTTCCACCCACAAGCCTGTGTGTCTAACCTCTCGTCTATCGCTGCTCCCTGTGCGCGCCGCCTTCCTGTGCTTTCTCTCCCATCTCTGATGGGATGTCCTCTCCGCAGCTCGGAGCTACGAGGGGCGTTTATCTCTGACCCGCAGGTTTGGCCCCGCTGTCTCAGCTGCCAAAACAGCCCCATTCAACATTGTGCTGAGTTCATCAATGCTCCACTGACACACACACACACACACACACACACAGATACACATGGAAGTGCAAGCACATACACTTGCACACTGCAAAAAATGTCTCACATGAAGTATTAATCTATTAAAATGTTCTTTGTAGACATAAATTCAATGATTCTGTCAGTTTTCTGACCTGAATGGACAACAAATAATTACTGTTTTCTACTCAAGTGATTCTTTTTTTAGATTGAAAAATAAATGGGTTTCCTCACATTTAAGAATCTGAAGACAAACTTTTGAATAAAAAATCTAAATGATTACCAAAGCAGTTCCTATCCGTTCATTGTCTGTGGACATTGAAATGTGTTACGTATGCGGCACATACTTTTTAAAGTGTACATGTCACACACATAGAAATGAAATTACCACATATCCCAGGCAGGAAAGACGTGCACAAACCACAGTGCTTTTGGCTGGATATCTGTAGGGACTTCTGTGACAAGTCCTACCCCCCTCCCATCACCTAGCGCCTATCAACCTCCGACAGGTCAGGTCCTCACACACACACTCACACATATATATGCGGGGGTCCCCAACCCACGACCTCTCCCTTGTCACAACTGTCTCTTGACTTGCAAACCCCTTTTATCAGAAAACCTGAAGCGCAGCTCTGACAAAGCTGAGGAACTGCCAGAGACTGACCCCTGTGTATATTTAGCAGCAGCTTGGCAGTCGCCCATCCCAACTGTCGAGGCTGTCAGAGCCTCACATAAAGACCTTCCCCCTCCCCCCCACCCACACACACACACAGTCACAGTCACTTATGGCTGATTATGTAGAGGGGGGAATCACAGGATACTTTTCATTGTTTATTTAATATTGTGTGTGCAGGTAAAGTCATTTATTTTGAGCTTTTGAGTCATCAGTCACTTTTAATAAGTGGCATTTTACAGCTTTAAAGCTGCTGTGCGCAACTTGTAGTTATTATTCTGCCCTTTGTTGGTCTTTGTGGACAGAAATTATGGAACATAACAGGCTCTGTCAAGCAATACTATCACACTTGACTGAGGGAGCATGTGTTTGTGTACAGCAGCAGTGCCAGTCCCGTACATCTGAAACGTCTTTGTGTTTTCACTCATACTTTAATGTGTTTGCGTTGGTCTAGCTTTACTAGTTGTCTATGTCACTTCCTGGATTGTCACCGGGCGACACAAGATACAAACACTGCTATGGTTAGTAGTATGGGCATCATTAGTATTGCGTGAACTCATTTAGCAGTGGTTTTAACCCTCTTATGACCATCAAGATAATGAGGCTGCCTGGATTTATATTGATTTTATGGCTGTATTGTCAAAAATGTTCAACGATGTTTCCAAGATAACTGTCAGTCAATATCTGGCACTTATTCAACCGTTTAGGAATCATGTGACGCGCTGGTGTATCTTGTCTGTGATTGGGCGGTGATTCCGTGGAAGTCCTGAGGGCTACCGTAATGACGAATATATGGGCGCAAAGCTCTATTTCTCTGCTTTCCGGTATCCATCCATCCATCCATCTTCTACCGCTTTATCCTCCAACATAAGGGTCGCAAGATCCAAACACTGCTATAGTGAGAGGCATAATTAGCATTGCGTGAACTCATTTAACAATGGTTTTAATGTAAGAGACATGTTACATTACATGTCTGTTTCATTATCAGCATCATATCCTCTGCTATCACTTGTAAAGTGTTGAAAAAAAGTTTTTACCAGTTTATCTGCACCGTTGTGGACACAAATCTTGGCTTGCGAAGGTCACGCACTCCCCCCTCAGCTGTTCCTCGCGCTGGCAGCCAACACCGCTGTCAAGGTTGTCATTTTGTCGTTCATTGTTTGAGAGAAACCTTGATTTTAGCACCGGTTGGGAAAATATAGAGATCTTTGACCCAGGCTTCTTACAAATATCAAACTTCAATTTCATAACTTGATCTAAAAGTCAGGTGTCTGTTCTGAGAGTAAAACTGTTCAAAGGATGTCAAAAAACCGATGGTGATTGAAGAGCAACGCACATGTCATTTCATTTGAAACTTAAAATATCTGATGATTTAATATTTCATCGTGGATCATAACATCTTCAGTGTTTTTGATGAAGTAGGCCAGAGCAAGTATTTCAACTAGACTCAGCTAAAGTCTGTCAAGATGCATCATGGATTCTGTGTTATCATTTTTTACTCCCCATATCGATGTGGCCTGATTAACCTACTGCTGGATGATAAAATCAAATCAATTGACACAAAATGGGGGAAGATTTTAAAAACAAAAGGTGCAATTATTTCTTCTCCTCATCTCCCTTCAATGCCCAAATTTAGCGTCGCGCTCCAGCTCTGCGAGCACATTATGACTGCGCCATCTACCAAGCAAGTGAGTCAAAGCACAGCTTGTCTTGTACAGTAAGGGTGAAATAGGGTCCAGCGTGTGCATTAGCATCCAGGCCTACCTTTTTCTTAGCCGCGTCTCCGTGTCGAATAGATGCTACGTGATGTGCGGTTATCGCAGCGTAAGAAAACGCATCACTTACCTTTTGCCTCCGTGTAAGCCTAATGCAATGAACAGCAGTGCAGTGGTGCAAACTTTGAGCTTTAATGTTTGAACTCCGAGGCACGTATCCTCCAGTAAGGAGGACGGTGGGAATTGTGATGCCTTGTTCTTTCACTTATTCTCTTTTTTTTCCCCCCTTTTTAATATTTCACCTGTTCCTTGTCGTCTTCTTGTCTTCTTTCTCTTTCTTTTTGTAGTTGGTAAATTGAGAGTTTTCTTGCTGGAATAGGATCCTCCACACTTACTGCTGAGAAATAGTTGTTGAAACAAAAAAAGGAAGACGGAAGCATTGACTTTCTGTCCTGGGTGAAGTTCATGCACACTGAATTTCACCATTTCCCCAGCGCTTTAGTGGGAATCTCAAATTGAACCTAATCGCTTCTCCAGTCACCATGTTTAAATGGTCTTTTTTCCCCCAGGTTAATGGGATTTCCACTGAAAGGTCTGCACTCGACGTCTAAAGTGGTCCAGACAATTGCAATGAGCTCTGAGTCAAGTGTGATTAACCTGCTGACCCGCCTGTAGCCATCGCGCCTCTACTCCTGCTCAGCCTCGACTGGAACTGTGTTCAAGTCAGGTCTGATTTACTTATTAGGACGTAAACGGGGACGTGTTAAAGACAAAGCATCACGGGGAACAGCAGGTTTAAAAAGTAGGGAAACGGGGCCACAGCTGAAGTGCGCACAGCATGTGTTCATTTATGTGAGAGTAGTTAAAACACCGAGCTATAGTCGGCTTTAATATAACGTCATTTATATTGTTTTGACCCTCATTCCCATCAAAAAACAGATGATCATACACTATATAGACAAACTTAACTGTCTTTTTACCCACTTACCCATCAAAGGTTTAAGATCTTAGTTTAATTTTAAGTGAACTTTTTACTGTGTTGTAATTATTTGGCTTTTGTAACTTCCTATTGGAGCTGGAGCACAGTGTTTTGTGTATTTTAGCTAACTTATATTATTTCAATTTTTGTAAAAGGCTGAAATAAATTCAGCTGTCGCTAGTATTGTGTCCACATTTTAGTCCATATCGTTGATTACCAACATTTCAGGTGGAATTGCTTTTGTTTTTTCCTTTAAAATAAAATTACATATAATCTTTATAAACTTTATTAATGTCTCTTCTTTTTTCATATTTCTGTCTGTGATATTTCTCCACATATCAGCCTTCAGTTTAGTTACTTTACACACATTAATGTTGTCTAACTACCCGACCCTGATAATACAGTGACTCGTTCCACATCGATCCACGCGGGGCCGCAGTGGTGGTAATCATCTGTTTGTGTGGGTCAGTGTCTGTAATGATTTCTCTCTTCTTGTGCCCTCTGACCTTCACGCGTCGTGCGTATGCGCGTTCGCACGCGTGTCGTGGTGTGTTATTGTCGAGCGGTAACCAATGAACCATCTTTTCACATGTCAGGGAAGCAGAAATGAGCGGCGTTATCACCTCTGATGGCTTCCTCTGACTGCGTGTTCGCGTCTTTGCGATGCAGGGTGTCATGGAAGCATTGCTGCCTCTGCATGTGTGAGCACACGTTTTTTCTTCTCTTTTTTTTCTACTTTTATTTATCTGGTGAAGACTTCCTGAATGTGACAGTGTTGTTTTCCGTTGGCCACAGAGATAGGCCTAAAATAATCCAGGAAAAACGTACAAGTCATGTGCCAGGGTTGATAATTTCTTTGACACGTTGGGCTTTTCTCAAACCATTTATTCCTTTTCCATTCTTTATAGTCAATATTGTATGTCGGAGTTAAGTGACTGCACTGCATTGTGTGATTTTGGTCATTCTAATCATGTTATATTTAGTTTTTTGTGTATTGTTAGTGTTTTTAACTGGGCACTACTGAACCAGCTGCAACACTCTGTGTAGTTTTTTATTTTTTTTTGTTAACAGGGGGCTTTAATTGTCAAATAAGGCCCTGTGTTCATTAAGATATCAGGTACTATTCCTGAAGCCCGCAGCCTATAAAACATGTCAGCTTAAGAGATAAGACACCTACTGTCCATGGAAAATTGCCATCATTTGTTTTAATGTGGTGCCGTTTGATGTCTCTTCACTTGTCAGGGAGTATCTCGTTTGGGAGGAAATCTTCACATGTTCACGTCAAACGCTCGAGGCAACAGATTTCTCCTCCCTTTTTTGTCAAAAGTAGCTTGCTTTAAAAATTAGGGCTGATTCTGTGACGGCTACAGTACACACGTAAGAACTAGGTCACTTAGTATTAAGTATACTTACTTAGAGAGAGGTTACTCATGTTCACCTAGTGCGCTGTGTGACTGCGTCTCAGTTCTCCTCTCCAAATTTAAGAAAATCAACCCTACCCGGCTTGCAATGACATATTATAGTTATTTTAAATGTTTTGTTTTTATATAAGTCTACTCCAGTGTTGTGTAATGTGTCTGAGAATAAGTGAAATGATATTAAAGCAGATTAAGTCTTTATCATGGCATTAACATGTTTTTGGGGATCTGATCAAACCTGGTATTAGAATGCAGTTATTTGTGATGAGATCTCACTTCCACCTGTCGAGGTTTGCCCAGTGTCACTGTGTTATATGTGTGTGACTGTGGGAAAGAGAAAGAACGGGCCGCCCTAATAAATGTGCCGCACGTGTATCGACTGTAAAATAAGATGTTACCTCGGGAAAATCAATATGTCGGAGTCAGAGTTAATATCGTGGCAGTTCGTAAATCAACAAATGGGAAACAATTAAAAGTATATAAAATATTTTCTTCACTCGGCCGAGCAGGAGATCACTCGGTGAGGTCACAGTGCTGTTCATGTGGTTAGATCTGGGATGTTTTCTGGGTCAACTTGTGATCAGTGTTGTGAAGTCGTCCAAGCTGGAAGTTAAACTTCAAACAATGTACATTTAATGAAAGGAAACCCAAAAGAAAAATCACTATTTGTGTCTCCGACATCAAAAGAGCACAAAGGGTAGCGCAGTTTGCTGCATTATTAAAACAGAAATCTTTAAACATTGAAACATTCTACATAAGGTATCCCAAGAACTCCAACAGTTTCTGCGTTGTCTACCAACAGCCGTTTCTTGCTTGTGGGAAAGTTTGACATCCGTGACTGTAGTGTTGTCGGGTCTGTGCTCCTCTTCTCCTGTGGTTCTGGACTGAAACTGTGTAATTCTCCACAGATGAACTCAGCCAAGCAGCTTAAGTAGTGAAAAGGATTTTAAATAAAACTCCCGAGCCAAGTGTGCTGTGTTCAGTTACTAATGTTTCGTTAACGGCCGTGGCTCGGAGTGGGTGAAATAATATTTGACGTGGCATGCCAAGTGTGAGAAGCTCACTGTGTGTGTTTTGTTCTTCTCAGGGTGCGAAGGCATTAAACCAACTGCAGGCAGGATTGACTAAGATCATGTCGACTGATGTGCCAGAACAGATGCACAGGTACACACACACACACACACACACACACACACACACAGAAACTGCAGTGTCCAGTGTTTCACTCACTGTTACTGCTTCATTCCTGTTTTTACAGTTTCCTTTTCTCAATTCTACATGGAGATCAAAACCACTTTCAGAGACAAAACTCTGGATTACAACTTGGTTTTAGTCCATGTTACAGTACATCTCTTCATTCGTTGCCTTTTTGTGTGTTGTTGTCTTTTGGGTTTAAACAACGGGGCCGAAAGTCAAAGTTTTAAGGTTTTGGAACCAAGGAAGGAACATAGTTTTAAGGCTGTAAAACTTTAACACCACGGCACTTGAAATGCTAGACTTTGGAGCACTTTAAGCTCATGGCACATTCTCTGTAACTAAACCTTGACTTTATATCTTGAAGTGAGAACGAGGTAGAATATCATCACGTACAATGACTGCCCCTTAAAATTCCGATGAGGAAATTCAGAGGGCACCAAACCAAAAACCCACACACAATCTTCCAACACATACTATTTCTCAACAGGTGCAGAAGAAGATCAAGTTGCAACACTTTTCTTCCTCCCCCCTCCTTCTCTTCCCCTTCTCTCGCTCTCTCTCTCTCAAATTAATGCCAGTGAGAGCGGCTTTAGAGCCATTTCTGATATATGTGTGTGTGTGGGTTTGTGAGCAGAAAAGAGTGGGGGGGTGATCACTAATAACCAGGCAAGGTACACTAATCTCCGATGGCAACATTTGGTTTACCTTAAGCTGGAGGGACAGCTGTATTAAAAGCAGGAATTATCCTAATCAGTTCAAACTCCATCCTCCTCCCTCCCCTCCTCCCCGCTTCACCTCTTTGCATATAAAACTTCCACATTAGGCTTAAGAGTACAACGGCTTAGCTGCTGTTCGCCCTACATCTGTCGACAACCAATCAGGAAGGTGGATGGAGGGATGAAAGGAGGGAGGAGAAAGAAAAGGGGAACGTGGTTCTTGAGCGAGAGAGGGAAATGTGTGGAGGAGAAAGACTGATGTAAGCGTTTAAATAAAAAAAAAAAAGCAAAGAAAGAGAACTGGAACTAAGTTGGCCAGGCAATAACAACCAAGAAGAGGAAAAATAATATAGTGATATAGTGGCGCAACATGAACGTTGACTTGTACCTGAGTATATTCATGTTGTGCTAGTTTTACAGTTAGTCCACACCAGCTACTTTACTGTTGAGCTGGCGAAAACATGCTGCACTGCTGCAGGTGAATCCACTCAACACTTCATAAAGTCATTAAAATGAGCTCAACCTTAATGGCTACAACATTAAATAGACCTCTGAGCTCCAGTTTGCCGTGCCTAACACTCTGGCACTTCCCTCCGTACACCCTTTCTGACACCGTTGCTTATTACCTGTGGTTTCCAACTTAATGAAGGCCATTGGTGCATAGTTGTTGTCGTTTATTTTCACGTTTGTACCAGTCTGGATTTCCTGGATAATGTCAGATTCATGAAGAGTCCTCGTCGTGTTCCATGCCCTCATTTATTTTGTTTCTGCATCCCGTAATTTAAAACACTTTATGGCGGTTCCTAGATAGACAGACTTTATAGAGTTAGTGCAGGTCACTGAGCTGCATCGTCTGTGTTGTTTACGTGTTAAGAACACTTGGGGTAAATACTGCGTGTATCTCTGCGTGGAGTTCGGTTCAGGTTTCCAGGTATGGATGATTTTCCAAATTGATTATATAACGTTTTTTACTCTGTTTTGTTTGAGGTACATGTTTTTCAGACCTGTCCTGGCTGCACTGCTAACAGCTTCTGTCTGACTTTTTTTTTCTTTCTCTCCCTCTCTCTCTCTCTCTCTGTCTCTCCGAGGCCCTCGGCACCATAAATCCGACTGATTACTCCGCACCCCTTTTGCTTGACTGCACCTTCACAATCAGCCGTGGCCGCCAACAATGAGGCCCTGATGAATCAAACATCCATGGCATTAGTTTCACCTTGCTGCCCCTTTCCCATGCGCCACCGCCTCTTTGTCAGACCCTGGTTTGATGAGAAGGACTACTGACACTGGCTGCACCTATTGATAGACAATTCTGTAAAGACAGACCCCAACAACCCCTACCAAACACCAAACGCTCCTCCTCTCCCACCCACCCCCCCGTTTTGCCCCCAAAAATAGGCAACAAAAATTGATTGGGGAATGGAAGTGAAACCCCTTCTGCCAGAGGCTTTGTGTTTCATTTTTGGCTGTATGAGGGCTTCATTGCAGTCTCAATATTTACCAAAGTGAGTGTAATTTTATGAACTACCCCTTCAACACACGGGCCAAAAAACTGCCACTGAAATACTAACATGCCTCCAGATCAGGTCTTCAGTAGATTTGATATTAGACTGCAGAATCAAGTCGTGGAAAGTGTGTTTTTATCAGGAGAAACAAATACATCTAGTAAATCTATTTAAAATTTAGTTTCAAGCTGACCTTCTATTGTTTGGTCGTTGCAGGTGTTCTCTCTCAACCGAGTGTAGTTTACTTTAGTGCCGTCGCCATTTAGCCATTACATTACAACACAGCACAGTAAGTTTACAATAACATAGCAAAGTACAATTATAAAATGAAGGAACGTGAATGAAATATCTTGCAAAGTTGAGAAACATATATAATAAGAATCCATCGACAGTTTTATTGCAAGACCATTTAAGTAAAAACAAAAACAAGAATATTTAAAGCACATATTGCATTTTACACCTAATCAATTCATCGTAAAAACAATCTTAATCTTTGGCTCATTCAATTTTGTCATATAAATAAATAAAACTAAATAACGTTAGTGTTTTCCTGAGTGTAATGTAATGTGTACGAAGAGAGCATGGTAACTTAGTTGTCAATAATCTCCACTTCTAAATAGATGAAGGCATGAATGGCTAGTATGTAATGCTCTCACCTGAGTTTCCTTCTCTGGGAAAATAAGTACTTCTCTCATTTTAACTCTGTTTGCAAAATAGCATTTCTTTATTTTCCTCTGCAGTCGTCACAGAGGTGAGTTTCTGGGTGTTTAAAGTGTTCTTCCTTCTGTGTCCAGGGTTTGCATATACAGTGTGCAGCAGGCAGACTCAGCCATGCTGTGCTATTGTATCGCTCGCAGAAGATCAAACCCTAAATGTACTGTGAAACAGTTTGGGGCCACTAACAACTAGCACGGAGCTTAGAGTGTGTGGGGAAGGAGAGAGAGAGAGAAAGAAAGAGAGAGTTGTTATACTGCTCAGGGCTACTTATAATGAGAGAGAGAGAGAAAACCCAAAACACTGCACACACTGAGCAGTGATAACAAAATTAACACATCTTCTTAGAAAGCGATGTAAAAACTAAGCCAAAACTAAAACCAGGGTGATTTTTTAAGGTCACGTGATGTCTTTCTGAAAGGAAGATGACATGAGAATATCATTGATCTCATGTTAAGTAAAGTATTTTTAATCTGTTAAATATGTGTATATATATATATATATATATATATATATATATATATATATATATATATATATATATATATATCTTTTTTGACATTATTGTATGTTACTTGTTGCAAGTTCTACACGAGCACCGTGATACCGAATCTGGAAATCGCCCTGAAATACCAAACATTTGGAAAGCTGCACATCATCACTGCTTCTGGCCTTTGCCAGGAAATGGTCTCAGTGTTAGTTCCACTAGAGACAAATGAGCCACCTTTTTGTGTGTGTATGTGTGTGTGTGTGTGTCCAAGATAAAAATGTGTCTAGGACGAGGCCAGACTGATGTCTTCATGGACATCGTTCTACTTATCTCGCTGGCACAAAATATTGTGACTCTGTTCAGACAGAGGTCCATTGATCCGGTGCAGATGGTTGTCATGTCAGCTGGTATACAGTATTTCCTGCAGGTGTTCAGATTTGCTAATGCATATTAGGACCTCAGCTGTTCGCGAGTGAGTCGCACCATTCATCAGTTGAAGCGCTGTTATTTATTTGCCAACATTCTCAACTCATTGACCAATTGATTCTTTCATTATTGGTCAGATCTTTCCCGTTATTTGGAGAAAAAAAAACCCAAATAGGTGTAGCACATTAAGTCTCTTCATTTCCAACTGCTGATTTCTTTTTCCTGCTTCTGATTATGGACACAAACCCCTGCTGTGTCCTGTCAATCTTCTGACTTCCTAGTCATCAGTTGAGTTGAAATATTTTAGAAGCAGTGGTCCAGACTAAACATATAGCACATGTGGTATGTAATCATTCAGGTGACTGCTTTTTTAAAAGTGAAATGCACGTGTTCCACAGAACAGGAACGATGTGACGAGTCCATTTGGAAGAACAAATATAAATCGCTAACATACAGTAGTGGCTTTTGTCGCATGGCGCTTTATAGCAGCCTGAGGATTGTGCGAGCTTACACTCAGGCTTACATGCAATAGAATCATCTTTGTCGCACGTACACAGACGTTTGGAGTACTTCCATGAAATATAAAAAAAAACAAAAAAAAAATCCCTTTGTTTGGGATGATGGCTTCCTTTTAGTCTCAACATGTGTCCAGCCCAGTGAGGTTTAAATCTGCCCACCTGTCCACACACTAATCCTCCAGCCTTATTACAAAACTGTGCAATTAATTAAAGGCTCAATCGCTGGGATTAGTAACCTACATTCAACCTGATACTCATATTAGTAACTGGAGTTCCCACCAAAAGTATGTTTTTCGAGGATTTAGAGAATGTCAGCTCCAAATATCGTAAAACTTACAGGATGTGTCAACTTTTGAGTTGTCGTGCGGGCGCCGATACAAAAACACAACAACAACAACCAGATGCCGTTATGTTATGGTGCGACAGCCGTGTTCTCCGCGTTTACAGTGGCATCACAGAGATTAGGATTATCTCCGCTGTATGTTTACAGCATAATGAAACAGGTCTGGTATAATGACCATCAAATCTGGATTAGGTCATTCACAGTGGAGAAGGGAATTTATTGTGATGATTACTGGGAGCAGGCTGAGCCACGCAACAATCCCTGTCCGGGCTGACGTACCGTTTCCCCCCTCACACATACTCACACACACACACACACCTGAGCATGTGTACATTATTTATATTTCCACAACTCCTCAATGAAGAATTTAGACCCACTTTGATTCTATTCAATTCAGCTACGTTGTGCCTGAATTTGCTATTATTTATGCTCATTCACATGGAGAAACCCATGCAAAAATGTGTGTATGTGTGTGTGTGTGTGGTGCCGTTACAAAAGCAGGTTATGGCGGCACAGAAGTGACACGGTGCAACAGATGATGGGCATTATCCCATCAACCTGCTGTTTCTGTATACACTCTGTCCCCTCTATGTTCTCTCTGAAAGGACAGCAGGAGTGTTTGTGTGTGTGTGTGTGTGTGTGTAAGATGGATGTGGGTGGGAGGAGGGGTTCCTCTCACACACCCCCAAACACACACACTTTCATGCACACACACACTGTGCACCTGTCACACACAGCCTGTCAGAACAGGAGAAAATAAACTTGAGCCAGGACGAAGAGCTGAGGGAAGGGGAGTCTGTTTGAGCAAAAGATGAGATACTTTAAGGCGTCCATAGATTCAGTTTCACTGTTTGTACCACGATTGTTGCAGTACCGACGTGTAAACAGTGAGTTTTTAAGGCTTCATTACCCATGAAAACTCTTCAAGCCTAAACCAGTGAGCTGTTGAGGTAATGCGACGAGTGTCAAGTACGTTCATTCAACTTGTATTCAACACCGTGGCCCAATTTTTGCCCATAATGTGTCATAAAAAGTCATATTTTGAGGCTTAGCCCAGGATTTGTACCATTCTTTCTCTTGACAACTAAAGTTTGTCTTTGCTTTGCGATTTAGAATGGAAGGCAACTAAAATTAATCGTAATTCTACATTACAAGACCTGGTTGCAGGAAGATAATTAGTTGATTAGTTCACTTTTTGTTATAATTGTGGCCCAATAATTGATAGTTTCCAATAGAATGAGTGATCACTCTCTGGATTCTACACACAAAACTCTCACTGATTTGATGCTGTTTTGGGGGCACGTAAGCAAGTGAAATATGAAGCATGCTTCGTCCAAATCGGGACATGACGGATGAGGTGAGGACCATGTGGGTGCGGGTACACCCCCGGCGCGCTAACCGCTTTCGCAGCGGGAGAGGCGACACGATGCTAAACCTGACCTGACAGATAAATATATAAGAACAGAATATCAGCAAACACGAGAGGATCATACACACAGATGCAAACCTCGTGTGTAATATACCTCACCAGAAGGTTAACTGCACTGCCTATAAAGTGCCGCCGCCGCCTCACCACCACCTCCACCGGACAATAGGCTCAGCAGTGGCCTGGTGATTGCCTCTTTTCAAATGGAAATGGCAGCCGCTCTCCTCTGCCAGGTTCCCCTAAGCAGTGTACAAATTACAGTTTACAAGGCATGGAGGAATAAAAAAAAAAGAAGGGACATAGACAGAAAAAGACAAGGTAGAAGGGAGGGTGAGTGAAAGAGGAATATCTTTTCTCACTGTTCTGTTTTTCTCCCCTTTTTAATTCTGCAAAGTGACATGTAAATTAGCCTTTAAGTGCTCCACTCGGGTGCTGTGATCGTGCCCTAATTGTCACAGTCAATTGTGGACAACAGTCTCTTCAGTGCGGGCAGCTTTTAACAACAAGTACGCCAGGATCAAAAGACAAATCATCATCTCTTCCTAGCGCGCGCTCACACACTCGCACATGCGCCTTTGTCTGTGTTTTTTACGTGGCCCGCAAAGAAAGACGGTCAAAAGCGAGAGGTGTAAGTGATAGCTCTGCTTTGGTAAAGGCAGAAAGATGGCAGGAAGCGGCGAACACGACAGCAATTTGCTCCCCGCACCGGCTTAGATCAACATTCCCCCCCGAAATCCTTTGAGTGTCAAGATAACAAATGCCACGGATGACAATACAGGAGAGGATGGTATGTCTAAAATGAGCAGTGGAGGTATACGGCGCAGTCAGCAGACCGTGAACTCACTTTCTCCAAGTCCTGCAGGGCCATAAACTTTATCGGCGGATGAAAAAGACATGTTCGTCTGAGCCAGTGCTGAAAAATAATGCCAACCTTTGAAAGAGCAGACAACAAACTGAAAACTCCAGAGTCTTATCTAAGAGGCCACGGGTTCAAAGCTGACTTCACTGCAAACTTCTGCTGCTGCTGCTGCTGCTGCTGCTGCTGCAGTCGGTGGAACAGCATTAGTTTGTTGGCATCTAATTTGTGGTGTGTGTGGGATCTCTTGGGCAGACACACATGATTTAGTCCTGTTTAGAAGCAACACATTGATGGTAAGTTGTCTGGGAAGTTCGTTAGATTTACTTTTTGGAACAGGAAGACATATTTTGCAGAGAAACTTATATTTTACTTCCAAGTTGATCTTTAAACTTCTTTTGGTTGAATCCCTTCCAAATCATTCCCAAAGTGTGGATCATCATTGAATAACCTTTTATTTTGAAATCTAAATGTTTCCCTCCCTAAAGATGTGTTCAATAATATGCATTAAAGAAGTGGGTAATATGGCTAATTTGTAGGTTTACTTCAAATACTGTCAAAGAGTCTGTTTACATTTCCAGAAACTGTGGTGGCCCGCCATTTTGTAAATGTAGTCTTATAAAAATGTCCTCGTTCCTCTAAAGCCGCCTCGTCTTCTCTCTTGTATCATCCTACATTACATAACGCGTCTCCGAGCTTGCTGAATTGTGATTCTCCGCGGCTCGTAGACACTCGCGGCGATATGAAATATATATGTTAATATTGGCGTCTGTATTGTCGTTGCCTAGCAGCAGAGTTTTCATGTCTTAACCGTTGAAACGCCAAACACTGTTGTGACCGTGAGCCCACAGTTTCCAGATGATCCTCGCTCATTAATTCTATATAGATTTTCTTCATTTATTTGTGTCCGGCGTGCATGTCGAAACGTCGCGGCGTCACATGTTTTGTTTTATGCACAAAAGTTTATTGGCTCTCTCTGTCTCGCAGCAGCCGAGATCTACAAGATCTGAACGATTGGAAAATCTCTGCGAGGCAGACAAGGTTTGTGCAGATGTAAGTTAGATCTTTTAATTCCATCTTTGTGTCCTGAGAGGATTTAAACTCATATATGAGGCAGATATTAAGAGCATGTCGATATGCAAATGTCTGTCAAGATTAGAGCTACAACAATTATTCAAATGTTTGATAAATTATTCAGCGGAGATGCTGTCAATTATTAATTTCAGCGAGCAATGAGTAGTCTTTTTTTTTTTCCTCCTCCTTCTTCTTCACGGAGTAAAACAAAGTTTTCTTGTGCGATCTATCAGAATCCCAATCAAAACCATTTCGTGGCGGTGTATGTGAGTGTGCAGGACTTGTTCTGGTGGCATTGATACAGGAACTGCGGCGGGACGAGTCACCTGTCACATTATTTGTCCGATTCCACGGTGCTCAGATCATGATCTTTTTTCTTTGTGGTTAAAGCTGCATGCCACAGTAGTGACTTTCACCTCTCACTTACACACTGACATGCGTTTAAACCACACATTATGAGACAAGCATGTCCATATATGCTGCAAACTACAGCCTCTGCAACGATAATCATATCCTATCAGTGCATCAACACCTCATTATTATATCCTATGGATTCATTTGGTAATATTTCAACTCTTGAATTTATTTCATGTTCAGAAAACTCAAAACTTTCCAAAAAAATAAAGGCTTCAGTTTCATATCGGCAATCAATATGAGTCATAGAGCATCCTCCTTTAACTCCTTTTGATATTTCACATTTCAAGTGCAAAGTATGAAAAGTAACGGCTTGATCATTGATTTCATTGCACGACTTTGGAAATAGTGGTGTAACTCAAGGCCCACTGGAAAAAAGAAAGTTAAGAATAAAAATAAATAAATATAATAGAAAGTGGTATCACTTATGTCTCTGTGCCTTCCAACCTGTAGTTGGAAGGCACAGAACATCTTGAGTAGAAAGGGGAAAAGGCATACATTTGTAAGTCTCAGCTGAATAAGTGGTCATTTGCAGAAGCCTGCTCAGTTTTCAGCTAACAAGAGCAACATAAAAAAATCAATACTTTTTTGGTGTAAGCATTTGTTTCTGCCGCAATCGGCCATGTAGAGATCTTGTCCTCTTCACAGGCTTTCTTGTCCGACTGCGAGAGATCAGAAGTGCTAAGAGAAGAAGAGGTTTTCTCCCCGCTCGCTCTCGCTCGTGGCAAATGTAAACTAAGTTCTTTTTTGCATGTTTGAGGAGTTCTCGCAGATCACACGCTCCGGTCTTCGCCTCTCGGTCTTTAATTGTCCGTCAATCTCTTGGAGCTGTTGTGGTGTCGGGGCTCTTGCGGTGGCTACAACAGAGCCAAAACCCCGTGGAGAGATGTTGGGTTTGATGTCGCAGAGCTGGAGGAGCCGCAAACAAGCGCAGCGAGGAGACGCGATGCAGGATGCTATGGCTTCTCGGTCCTACAGTACAATCGAAACCTATGAACGCTACGACGATTGTTATTTTAATTAAAAAGCAGGCAGAAGTTGCTCGCGGGGCTTGTAGGCACAAACTGCATGCGGGCTTCTCGCTCTGGAGGCCCGAGCTGCAGTCGCTTGACAGCTGTTTTGAATTGTAGATGTGTGTTTTCAAAAATGTCCCTCTTTCCTTTTGTGGGACCCTCTCTCTGGTCACAACAGCTTTGTTTGATTTTCTACATGGCATGAAGTGGTAATAATTGTATTTACACCCAGTCCCTCAGCTGAAGGCGGATTGTTAAAACTTTAATAGCGCCGCCATCTTCCTTTATTTATATATATTCAAGTTCAACTTCCAAGTATGAAGCGATCGGGCTTTAACGAGAAATTAGATATCTGATTTTGACTGGTAGGACGTGACTTAAGTTATTGCTTTGGGCAGATTTGAATCATCGTGGCGATGATGTGTTTCACCCAGAAATAGCGATTCATTCCCGTCTTACTTCATGCCTGATTGATGTCATATGCCACACTTGATGATGCAATCGATGACAAAGGCAACACCTCGCAACACACAGGCACAAATACAGGATTTATGTATGTTGTTGAGAGAGACTGTGTGTCCATCTCTCCATGTTTCTGCCTTCTTTAACTCGCCAACATTCAGTGTTTACTCTGAGGACATGACGTGGCATGTTGCTGTGGTTCAACAAAAACATTTTGGCTCTTTTAAATTATAACTTTATTGTGATTTTTATACAGTTTTTGGACAGAATCTGAAGGCGTCGGCGTCGGTATCACTTGCACACGCAGCCTCAATCAGTCTATATCTGCTGTCTGTCCCCTAACCACCTCTGTCTCTGTCTTTAACAGTGAAACTCGGACATGTCAACAAAGTGAGACACAAGCAGAAGTCCAGGCCTCCCGAACGACGACACACTTCATCAGAGCAGGGAGACACAAGTACGTTTTCCTTTTTTTCTCCCCCCCCCTTTACTTGTGCAGAAACCACATGTCAGGCTTCCACTGACTCAGCGTCATGTGCATGACACAGTGACACATCATAGTGACACTAACTGTTGCCATGACATCAAAGTGAACCCGGACACAGGTGGGTAGACACACACACACACACACACACACAGAGACACAGATGATCCTTGAAGTAGAGACACAAATAAATGTACACATGTGCTGTCAGTGGGGAGGAAAAGTTCTGTATGTACACAATGATTCATGAATTTATTGAATAACTATATCATACACTGTATTCAATGGCACGTGTAATTCAGCAGAATTATCCCCCTGAATATCCCTCATATCGTATCAGGTTGAGCTTCTCTGTGTTTTTATTCTTATTAGTATTTTCTTCATCAGAACTGGGCATAGAATCATCACTGGATGCACCACACCGTCATGTGACTCTCTCAGATCTAAATTAGGCCAATAATCAGGGACGCCTGGCGGCGGAGCTGTTGAATGCACAACATGTACAAGCAACTGTGTTTCAGACCTGAGGCGTGTTCTGCTGTGGCATCCCCTTCTCTCTCTCTCTCCCCCTCTCACTCTGGTCTGATTTTATTTTATAAAACTAACGTCTTTGTATGCAAGCATTAACTGTGGCTAAATTAGAGTGGCGTGTCTCGTGTCAGATGGTCAGTGACGTCGAGTGTCACTGTGTCTGACGTCGCTCTGCAGTTAAACCTGCTGCTAATCCACGTTTCAGTTTGTCCGTTCTGCCGCGTTTGTTGTTGTCTACGGTCAGTTTGCAGGATGACTCCCTCTGAGTCGAGGTGGAACCTGCAGACAACAACACAACACACTGAGTTCTGATGTTTGCCATGTTGTCAGAGGTTGAATATAATTGGCTCAAGCGTAAATGTTTTTTTTTAAATGAATTCTGAGATCACAACACCGCCGATCTTTGTTATAAACTTTCAAGGCTGGAGAGACAGTGGTAGCATAATAGCAGCTGACAGAGTTCATACAATATACAGTGGTAGAGAGTGTAACCCTACTCTATTGAACACACAAACACAAATGGTAATTAGACTGACAGATTCTCAAAATACTGTGAAACATTCCTCCAACCCCAGTGCACCACTGTGTTTATGTGTTTGCTCTGTCAAAAAGCTTATGGGCCTCCACACACATACACACACACACACACACACTCTCTCACACACACAGACACACACACCTCCCTCTGAGGCAGAGAGAGGGAGAGAAAATTAGGATTATAATCTTGGTAATCAGCAGTCATGCCTGAGGCAGACAGCTGCAGAACTGCACAACTCCAATTTAGGTGTTGGACATTAAAAACCATTAAACCCAAGTGGATTTCTACTTATTGATTTTTCTGGGGCAACATCTCAACTTCAGACAAACAAAAAATCAACAAACAAACGCCAGTAAACAGGTAATGTGCTGCAAAAATGTTTTATTTGTCAAAAAAAATTAAATAAATACAAAGGAGGGATCAACAATGAGCAGGTATATTATACAGTTTAACAATAATCACATTTCAGTAGAATTGCAAGCTGCCTTTGTATTATCTAAGTAACAAATATCCAAACTATGTCATTAATCTCGACATGTTTGCGTTTTAAATTTGACTTTTAGCAAACACAGACATCGACCAGGGATTGTGCATGCATGCATGCATGGGGTGTTTCTGTTTTGGTGACCCCCCCTCATTTAAATCAATATATTCATTAAGCACAAGGTCCCACTATAGGTCACATAGCGACTGTAATCCGTTTTCACGGTGAATATGCGGCCCCACGTAGCAGCAGAGTCCGAGTGCGTAAACGAAAGGCAAGAGGTGCCACTCACTCCAGGCGCGCGTGGATGAATGGGACACCGAGCTGTGGGTCTCTCTCTCTCTCTCTCTCTCTCTCTCTCTCTCTCTCTCTCTCTATCTCCCTCCCTTTCTCTCTCTCTCTCTGCTTGTGTGTGTGTGTGTGTGTGTGTGTGTAACAGTGAGCGAAGTAGGGAACTGGACTGCTTCGTTTACATGCAGGCACCGTGGCAGTAAATTACGCATGACAATAACTCACCCAGGACCGGATCCACTTACGACCCGAGAATAAAAAACAAAAACAAAAAACCGGGAGCCAGCTTCACCTCAATCACGTGTCCTCTTTGACAAAAAAATAAATGTATGTATAGCCTAATAATAAAAATTAATAACAATAAAGGGATTAATCAGAAACAACAGTGCACAAAAAGTGTGACCGTGGACGTGGAAGTTAAGACTTTGTTGATGGTTGATTTCCTTTTGCCTGCATCGTTTTTGTTTTGTTTTTTAAGTGAAGGGGGGCATCAACCAGTTCAGCCCCTTGATTGATGATTTAATTAGCCATACAGTGGCGAACTGCAGGAGGACAGGACACAAAATAATACTTTATTTACATAGCCAATCAGGACGCTGCAAAGGTGGAGCTCTCGCTCTCTCCCTCTCTCTCTCCCCCTCTCTCTCTCTCCCTCTCTCTCTCTGACATGGCTGAGATAGTTGACTTGTTTAATAAATGCCGGATCCTCCCCGTTAACTGTCGTCTAAAAAGAAGGGGGGGGGAAGTCAGTGTAATAATGTTGGAATATTCCTTATATTAATCCATCGGGGTCCTCGCAGTGAGTCAGTGGCTCTCTGCGGTGACTTTACACTCACTTTATTGTACTTTATGGTATATTTTCTGTTCTTTTAGTGTCGTCGGAATATTCCCACAGAGGCTCAGTCATCTCTGTCACTGCTGCGCTGCACCGTGCCACACATTTTAGTTTGGATTCGCTTTGGTGCCAAGTGATGCGTTTGGAAAATGCACCCAAAAAAACAACAGAAAAATACAAATAATGATGTACTATACTAATAAATGACAGTTAAAATAGACATACCTGCAGGTGCATTGATATGGCAGATAGGCCTGTATTACAGGGATTAAAACAAATATTTGCTGCAAAAATAAATAACACCTTAAGTGGTTTTCTCACTTTTTTGTCTTACATTTTTTTCTTTGATTTAAAAAAAAATCACCATTTGTTTCTATAAAGATTTTTTTCCAATAATTATAAAAAAAACAAGTGAAAGTAAATGTAAGTCCTGAACTAAAGTGTATTATGACACATTAATGGAAACATTTAACAAATGTCACTACACTTGGCTCTGATTTTTACAATAAAAAAGGCAAATGTTTGACACTAAGTGACAGTCCTGAGGGACGTTTTTGCAGCGTGCATGTAATCCGAACATCCTCATTCCTTTTACAGTCGCAGTCAATTACAATAACGAGAAATCTGCGGGACTTTTTTTCCCCCTCCTCTGTCCAACTCCAGCATCCTAACACATCAACTACATTTCTGCAAATTAAACCGAATTGAAATAGAAAATTAAAAAAAAAGAAAAATCCTTACGTGATTGCGGACAGCGTGGACGCGCTCCAAGTTTCTCCCCCTTTACTACAACACACACACACACACACTTCCACACACATATCCACACGAAGAAAGAGAGAAAAAAAAACCACTGTCGCCTGTTCTTTGCTCCGCGTCGAAGCCCGACATAGTTGGTTTCACTCAAAAAGAGCAGAGATGGAGAAAGAGAAAGGAGAGTGAGGGGAAAGGAAAAGAGGAGGAAGAAGAGGGGGGAGAGGAAGGAGGAGAGAGGAAAAAAAAAACCCTCACGTTCAACCCAGAAGATGCTCACGTTTGGCTCTCCTCAATTATCCCCTCCCGTGAAGATAGGTGGCGTGCGTTTCAGGGGGCTTCTCCTCTGTGTTCCATGGCAAAGAAAAGGAGGTGGAAAGAAAAAAAATGTCATTAGAAGAGGCGTAACACGTCAGTCCCTACCCAGGTTTGTTTCCTGGAGTGGGTGTAAGACATCAGTTGTAAACCTGCCCTAGCAGGAATAGCGGTCCCTCCCTCCTCCCAACTATTTCTAAGGCTTTATTTCTAAGGCTTTATTATCACCGGTGGAAAAGGATCCGCTCACCGACGCGCTCCGGTATCATCCCTCCTCACAACTCCACATCTTTACTCTCCTACAACCAGGTATGTATCTGCTCTGTTTTTTTTAATTCACAGCCTCTTTTTTTCTGGTTTTTGTTGAAGAATTGTTGGATCCTAAACTTCCACGACGCGTCCGCGTCAGAGTAGAGTTCAACTTTGTCTTACCTGCGCAGGTGGAAGAGAGGTGCGCTTCTTTTCCCACACGTTTCATTTTTTTCCCCTTTTTTTCCACCTCCGTGATGTAGAGGCGCCCTGCAGATTCCTGACAGCCGAGGAAATGTGCCTTGTGCGGGGCGTTTGGCACCGCACAGCACCGCTGTGCTTTGTCGGAAATAAGGCGATATATGGATCCCGTTTTCCGTCTAAGTCTCTCCAGACTGTGTTACTGCATATTAGTGTTTATATCGTTGTGCCAAACGCCCGACGACAAACAAAACCACTCGTCAATATTCACTCACACTAATAACGGTATTTGCGCTGATAAATTAACTGGCGAGTCCAACATCCCACACAAGCGATGTCAGTCTTATCTCTTTTGTTTATGCGCCATTTGTGCCTTTAAAGATTTTTTTCTTTCTCTTTCTTCTTATGGTGCGGAGTCAGCTGGCACATTTGAACAATTACTCCCCATCTGCTATTTATTAACTGTTGACAAGACTGTTTGGATTTAGTTTATTAAACCTAGAAGAGCAATTTTCTCAAGGCGCACCCAAGTGTTTATTGAAGTTCTATGAGTTTTAATCAGACCACACAGTTGAGGCTTATTGCAGGCTGCAGTTTCTTTTCCTTAAACTCTGGATTTGACCCTAAAATATGGGGAAAAAAAAAATGTTTTTTTCGCCGCCTGTGCAAAAAAAAAAACACCCAACACTGAAAGCGTAAAACTTGATCAGATTCAGTAAAAAAACAAAATCAGTAAAATTCACAAAATAAATAAAAAGTGAAAAAGATTTGTTTTCTTAAAAGTGGCCCAAAAAACCCCACAAAAGGAGTTTGTGAAACTTTTCTCAATGAAATAACTCGGAGTGTCACGTTTTCGCTGCAGTTCCTGACATGAATTGTGCTTTCACTTATAATAAGAGGAAAGATAATTCCCTGCGTCCTGCTGCTGTTTGCTGTGCTGTTCATGTTAATGCCACTAAGGTGACAGCCGATCAGCTGAAAATCAAAATTAGATAGGCACAGAGCCCCATTGCCGCTCCTTCTCATACTTTCACCCACGGCGCTTTTTTCTTTTTTACAATCTGCTCCTTCATCCAAGTTGCAGTTTCTTGTCCGCGTCCGGCGCAAGTGGATCCTCACGCTCATGTCCTCATTGTCGCTGCCGCTGCTCTGTGTGTTTTTCCCGTCAGATATCAAGGCTGAAATCAAGGAATCGAGTCCATGCGAGCTGCCATCTGATCCCACACTCACTTATCAATGAAGCAAGAGATCATGGCGGATGGCCCCAGGTGTAAGAGGCGAAAACAAGCCAACCCGAGACGGAAAAACGGTAAGAAAATCACGGGGGAGACAAAGCAAGCAATCGGGAGGGATATTTGTTTGGATGTGAGCCTGTTTTGAAGGTTTCCACTGCGGCTCGGCTCGCGTGGAGGTCCGCGGCTGGTGCGCATATCTGCCTTCCCCTCTTTACGCAGGGAGAAAGGGACCGTTATCCAGAGCACAAACTGTGCGTAAACACACCCGTGTTTTGTTGCAGCCCCACTCGAGCCTGTGGAATCTAAAAAAAATTTTTTTTAAAAATAGCGGTTTTGAAAAGTGTGTTTTCAGGGGATTAGTGTGTAAAGGCTGCGAGGTGGTTAGTTGGAAACTTGAGCATGTTGGAAAGTTGGAGTGTAGCGGTGCCGGCTGGTTTGTCGCCGGGACAAAATCCGTCATGGGGGACTGGGCTGTGAAGCGGTCACTCAGAGCATGGGTGGCTGCATCAGTCTCGCTGTAAAAGTCCAATCTTATGACTTAAGTGTGATTTGCTTTACCCCACGCGCTGGCGTGCGTTCACCACGACGTGTTTGTCCTTATTTGTCTTCTACAAAGCACATTTGAAGTCATTTGTCTGTTTTCTGTGACAAAGGGAGTTGTGAAATAATTCACAGGAGGGTGGCAAGTTGTTTGTTAACTCGTACGTTTTTGTTTACCTCTGAGACTATTTTTTATTTTTATTTATTTTTTTATTTTAGTGGAGTAATTCTGTATAAATAGGATGACATGTCCAATAAATGCTGGACATTAATTGGGTCTGGGCTGTGGAGCTGGAGGTGGAGATGTGTTGCTTTTCTTTCTCCATTTGACTGCACACTTTTCCCACAAGAGGCAAATCTGCAGTGACATTTCCTGGCCCCGTTATTCCTGATTATTCCATAAAGGCTCCAAACACACTTCACATTCACACTGACAAAAACGAAGCAGCAGCAGCAGCGTGTGTAAAACACAGAGACTGCATGTTCAGTTGAGGCTTCTTCTTTTTTTATTATTAATATTTGCCTCTTTTTTTTAATCTCTGCCCCCACAGGTTATTTATCTAGATCAGATTTCATTTATTGATTTCCCACAATCAATAGCAGACAAGCATTTTGTTCCACACTAAATAGCACAAGAGCACAACACGAGAGCAGGAGATTTCCAATACAAATATACTGTACATTTGCAGTTTTCCATACACTTAGAAGGGGGAAAAACCGAATAATAAGACCCATTTAGAGACATGACAGCCTGTTAAACTGCATTGCCCACCTGTTTTGTAAAGGACGAGCGAGAGGGAGAAACGCAGCTTTATTGGCTTTTGTACCAAACGTAGCATTTGATAAAATAATATTAGCAAAGCAAATATAATTTTCACACCCTTAAACCTGACAAGAGACGGTGAGCTTTGGCAGGACGTGTAAAGAATATTTATATCTCCAATAAAAATGGAGTCACTCCTTCATCCAGGAGAATGTAAGCTACATTTTAAAGAAAATAGATTTAATAGTGATCTAGTTTTAAATGTGAAATATGAATCCTTTTTTCTTTTTTTTTCTTTCTCTCATACCTCTGCCTGATGACACCCCCTCATAACCTCACCTCCCGCCCTCCCCTACTCACCCCCAATCCTCCCCCCTGGGAATGCAGAGGCTTATTGAGGCTTGGCCACTCTCCTCTCCCTCTCCCTCTCTCACTGTCTCTGTCTCTCTGCCTGTCTCTCTGTCCTTTTCCTGCCTGGCTCTGTGGAGAGATGGTAGGGCAGGGCGAAGCGTGTGACAGCCGCTAGGACAGACTGATTCCTCCAGCAGTCACTAACACACACACACACAAAAAAAGAGAAAACGCCTCGAATGCACGAAAAAATGTAGCGCACATTAACACAAACACACTCACACACACACACAGGAATTTTCTTTCTTTTTTTTTTATTTTACCAGATGGACAGCGGATGCATCCAGACTCGCTGTTTCCTCCTTTAACTGTCAAATCAGATGAATATACACACATTTGAAATAAGTACAATTACAGCTAATTTCACTGAATTGATTTCGCTGTTGTCAGTGTGTATGCGAGCATGTTTTGGTGTAAATTATAATCTCCATGCCACCTGTCATTATTTTTATCCCAAAAAAAAAACCAAAAAAAACTCCTGTTTTACATGTTTCTATGAACACCGGTGCTTTTTAAATATTTGATCTGCTGGATATTTTCTTGAATTTAATCCGTCCTCACAGACTGAATAAGTGGGATTGTGTTTTTGTGCCAATTAGTGTTAATGAGGCATTTGCTCACTAAGTTGTCCGACCAATGACAGTGTCATCCAGATGACTGTTGGCCTTGAGGGCTGGAGGTGCTACTGTAGCTTTACTCACTCACTGACCGGTCTGTCATGTGGTATTTAACCACAGTACATGACTTCTCCCCTCCTCATCCCAAACCCTCTTCCACGTCGCTGTGAAGCCCTTTGTCTCACACCACCCCTGGAAGTGAAATGGCAGCAATATCTAAAAGCAACACAACCTGAAACATTAGTTTTCGTCGTCCTGTTCCTCATTGTTACGCCGCAGAAAAAAGAAACAGAAAAAAAGAATAAGAGGAAAAAAAAACCCTGCTCTCCTGGTGTGAAACTTGATCTCAGCAGCGTGAAGTGTTTGAGAGTTTGGCCCTTGCCAGGTGTTGCTTGTCACATCCAGCTGTGAGCGCCCAACAGAAAAGCACTCGCACACCTGTCCTTATTTTCTTATTACTCAACCGGTGCGAGCATCAAAAACATGCCTTTTCAGCTTTGTAGTCGTGTTTATATTTGTGTGTTACGCTGACTCTTTGCACTTAAACTGTGGCCGCTTTCGTCTGACCAGAGGATTAAAGAGGAAATGCAGATGGAGGGTTTTTTTTTTGGGGTTTTTTTTTTGGCCTTTCTGGTAAACGTTTGATTCTGCATTACCCGTTTTTGTTTTATTTTTCTCTGCTGCATGACATTTCAATGTCAGGACATGTCTTCAGGAACACACTGATTACATAATCCGGCTTCAGCAGAAAGCAGAAAGACGAGGCCGGGCTTCCCTCTCGCCTCACCGTCAATCTCTGGCTGCACAAGTTTGATATAATAATCTGAATGTAGTTTTTAAAGCTATCGCAGATTCACGCTTTAGAAAAATAGGGGAAAAGTGTGCGTCTAAGTACGTGCGGGGGGGGGTGGGGGTGGGTGTAGCCTTGCTTTTAGACGTAGACAATGCCAGATTTCTGCCAGTCTAAACAATTTGTCCATCTCTATTATTCCTGTGCCTTTTTTAAAGTTGTGTTCGCAGCTCCCACAGTAGAGAATAGAGAGAGAGGGGTAAGACAAGGTGCTCCCTTTCTTCTTCTTCCTTTCTGCCTTCTTCTCTCACCCTCCGCCTCTTTCCTCCCATGTCCCATCCACCGACCTCCCTCCCTCCCTCCCTCCTCCTTCCTTACCCACATTTTCCCTAAGGTAGGGGCATTTTTTTATTTGCAGAACAAGGGGAGGTGAAAGGGGAAAAAAAGGGGCAGGTTTCGCAGCGCACTCTCAGACAATTGATTGTCACTGGTAATGTGTTTCATTTACATGTTTATACCGTCAATAGTGGCAGGGGGTTGTCCACCGCGCCATTCACTGCTGTCATTCCCATACGGGGTTGGGCAATTGTGTGTGGAGCAGCCAAAGCGACCACCTTAAGCTCCTGATGGATTTTTCCTTCTTCTTTTTTATAGAGAGAAGTGGGAAATAAGGGATTATTTTGTTTCAGCAAGTCAAATAATTACTGTGCGATATTACAGGTACCAGCAGGAATCACTCTGCAGCAGGATGGGAGGTGTGTGTGTGTGTGTGGGGGTATGTTGTACTCGGAGTCTCACAGATAGCAGGAGATGATTCCGACTGGAGTATTTTTATAACGTCGGCCTTGTGGTTGAATCAAAATAGACACATTCCAATTACCCCTTGTAAAACAGCTAGCAGGTTTCCCTCAATGCAGGCTAATAAGGAGGCATATTTGTCCTGTCACAACTACACATTGCACTTTGGCATGCTGCGTGAGGCCTTATTATTTTCCGGTGCGTACGGTAGCTTTTTGCATCACTTGATTTTTTTTTTTTTTTTTTAAAGCTCCCTCTCCCTCGGCTGCAGTCGTCACAAGCTAAATATATCCATCTGCTCAAAGTGTGTGAGTCAAGTGTATATAGCCAAGCACATAAAAATGAATGGACTTCCCTTACGAGACCATTGTGATTTCAAGCGTAGCGTCGGTATATAGGAGGGGAAGAATGTTCCCTCTGGGTAACAGTGTCAGTTTTGAAAGGGATCAGTTTGTCAAAGGTCCAGGAATATTTGCAGTTATTGTCGCTCACATGATTTTATTTTATTTTATTGTGTGTGTGTGTGTGTGTGTGTGTGTATCGCGGGGAGTCAGAGATGCAGTCATCGCAGTGTGATATCTTCGGCTTTCAAGCTGATATGTTATTCAACAATTCCTCTAATATGTGCTTTCCACAAGGAATTAAACCAGGAATGTAGCTGAGCAACAGCATTCACACACACACACACACACACACACACACACACACACACACACACTATGCACGCAACAGCGAAGCACAGTTTTTTTCATGCTTTGATAAGGCAGATAAAAGCAAATACTGTAGCATGGCTTGTGGCAGTACACACACACACACACACGCACGCAAACTAATGATCATCTTGACTCCATCTTGGACACTGGGCAGAAAACTTTTTTATCCATCCCTCCTCCTCTTCCCCAAAAAATAGCCAAGAAACATTTTTGACACATTTTCTCCTTCTTTTTTTTTATTATTATTCCTTTTTTTTTTTTTTCAAAATACTTCCTTCTTCGACCGCCCGGCTTGTGTGAAGATATTTTTCGCCTGGCGGCCAGAGAACACACACTTGCAGAGGCACCGCGAGCCCGGACCCCTGACACCGCGGGTCTTTGGAATGCCTTAGGTACGATTTCACTTTCGCTCACATCAATGCTGACCTGAATGCCTTTCATATCTGATCCGCCGTGTCTCTCCTGGTAAACATCCCCCGGGGGGAGAACAAAGAAAGGAGCTCCTCTTCTTCTTCTTCTTCTCCCTCTTAATCACAATTCAGCCCCTTTCGCCGCCAGCAGCAGGGCTACACATTTGCATTCAGCATCAGAAAAGGGCCTGAGATGAAAAGGGGGGCGAAAAAAATGAGAGCAAGAGAGGAGGAAAAAAAGAAGAAGAGGAAGGGGAAAAAAAATAGGGAGAGAGTCAGAAAGGGGTGGGTGGATGGTGGAGAGAAATAACTAGGGTGTTTGTGGTTGTTTGTTGGTCGTCCCCTGGTTACAAGCCTTTTATAGCCTCCCTACTCTAGCAGGGACCCGGGCCCCTCCTGACAGACAGATAGTGTTACGAGATGGCATGCCCACACTATTCATGGCCAGTCACACTTAAGAAGAAGAAGAAGAAGAGAAAAAATCCTGACTGCGACTGATTGGATTGTGTGTAAAGAAGGCGACGAGGGTCAGGAGCAGGTGTTTTAATGATGCTCTTTTATTTTGTCTGTTTGTGGAACAAAGTCCTTCGACTTAAGCTTTAAAAAAAATGTGCTAAAGGATTTTTTTGGAGTGAGGAGTGAGATTAGGTGTGGTCAAAAGTAATATTTGCAGACTGTCATCACAAAGGGAAAGTTTTTGTACGTCCACTTTTATAAACAATGTGCTATTAATCAAGACGGTTATGATATACCTTTATATTATAGTTCCCAGACTAGATGTGTGCTGATCATAAGCAAAGATTCTGTGGGGGGGGGGACTGGTAGGGACGGATTGCAACAGCTCTTTAAATGGCATCATGTGATATGGATTCCAGTTTTTCTTTCTTCCCCTTTTCTTTCTGTTCCTTACTCAGAACTTTTTCTTTTTTTTTTCTTCTTTTTGGTTAAGAAGAAGGATTATTGGTACACCTTCCCTCCCTCCCCCTCCTGGCCAAGCTGCGTAGGATTTAGGCAGATTTACTTCAGCAAACACCTTTGGACACTGGGTGAAAGTAGGAGTCTGTTTGCAAAAGGGCCCTTTTGTTCAGAGAGGTTCTGGATAATGCCTTACCAGGCAGCCATGATATTAACCCATGCTTTGGAGGAATGGGGTGGTGGTGGTGGTGGTGTTGTTGGGGGGGGGTGGGTGGGTGTTGTTAACTCTTTGTATGAGAACTCTTTGCCTTCTGTGCGTTCCCTTTGGCATGTCCACTGACCGTCCCTCCATGTTTCCCCTTTGTATTAATAAGCTTTAAGCTGAATTGCTTGTGCTCGCTCTGTCAATGTGAGATTCCTGTGATATTTGTGATGTTTGGGAACGCAGGGCTGCAGTAGTTGCAGTGTATTTGTGGCGATGTGCACACACACACACACACACACACTCTTTAAAAAAAAACAAAAAAAAAAACACACGCACAGTACAACTGCCACTGCCAAGAACGATGAAAGCGAGAGCAGTGGCTGGGATCCGTTGCTTGACTAATACCCAGGCATGAATCAGCCAATAGTGAGCCAATTCTGCCCCTGTGACTTCCCTTTATGTTTAAACGGCTATAATGATGTATCGTCCAAAACAATGTGGTGACACAGGCAGCGGCGTGGCATTCCCTGCATGCTTTTGGCCCTAACTTTGCCTTTTGTTTGTGCGTGATTTTAAAAAAGGCTGTTTTACTTGTAAACAAGCCCCAGTTTTTTTTTAAACTGCATGGCAGCTGAACTGTTACTGAACTTGACTTAAAAATCAAGAAAATTGGTTTAATTCTTGCCTTCCTAACTCCAGGCGAGGGCCGTGCTGTATGTAGATTTTAAAAGTTGCGATGGGGGGGAGTGTAGTGTGCGTCTGCTGCATGTTAAAATTAGGCTGAGAGCTGTGGCGGTGACACGGCGGTTGTCAGAAGTCTGGATGACTCGGACACCGACAACTCAGGACGGTGTGAAAGAAGCAGAGATGGAGAGTGATGGAGCAAAGGTGACAGACTTAAAGGTGTTTGTGGGAGCGGCGTTCTGCTTGTCGAGCATTGACACACCTCCCTCCATCCACTCATTTTCTCTGTCTCAGGATTTGACAGGTCGTATCAGCCCCCATCTTCATGTTGGTGTATGTCTATTCTAAAGTTGCAATGCAATCAGATGTTCTTCTCCTGCTTCCCTGACTTTATTTCATGCTTGTTTTCTCCTTTTTTTCCTTCTCTCATCCCTTTGTTTTCGTTGTTTTTTTTTCCCCACCTTCACTCCTTGCAATTTTGACAAAAAGCAAACACAGAAATTGAAACGTCAGTGGTCCGGCAAATAATTGCATGCATTTGGACTTTTTCATTTACGTGTGTACACTCTTTACCCTAAGCTGGCATGTTTTATGCATTGTATGTGAGGGAAATGCATTTTGAAATATCATGCCTCATTTGAGTGTTTCTCAAGTGAAACTGCAAAGTCTTTATTTGGACCATCCGTTCCATCTCGTCCTGCTGTTTGCACTTATTCAGTTGTTGCACCGTGCATCGCCTGTGATTTTCAACATTTTCCGCGCGTCGACTTTTCCTATTTGCGAGGGGGCCTGGGTGAGACACGCGGCAGGTTGCTGAGCAGGTGTAAACTTACATTTCGATTTCATAATTAAATGCTGCTCGGGCAAAAGAAAAAAAAAAAAAAATTTCCTAACAACATTTTAAATGCATCTTCGCCTGGATGCACCGAAGGAATTTGGATGGCAACTGTTCCACCAGATGAAATGTAGTGTGTAATCTCGCTTCAGGCCAAAATTACGGATTTGCCTTTTTGCAATGTGCAGATTTATTTTATCTTATTTCTTCTTTTCAAATATTACTCTTTTTATTTCGGATTCATGGACATTTATGTTTTGGGGTAGGAATAAAATCCCTCAAATGTTCCCCCTTTTTTTTTTGTTCTTTCCGTGTCCAGCTCTGGGCATTTCAGAAAATCCAGTAGCTCAGTATTGATCAGAGAAAACACTGACCTGTCAAATCAAATCTATTTTTAAAGTGCTTTTTAACAAACAGGGTTGTGTGTTAATAGCGCAGCAAAGGAACAAATACAGATTAAATCAAAAGGAACAAACACATCGCAGCTGGTTGAAGCTTGTGTGAGAATGCTCTCCTGTGCTTCGTGTGTGTGTGTGTGTGTGTGTGTGACTTATCACTGCTGTCAGCTGTAAAGCAGGGTACATGACGTTTCTGAGGAAAGGGAGAAAAAAAGTAATCATCCAAATTGCCCATTAAAATGATTTTCTCCCCTTTCTCTTTTTTTTGGGGGGTGGGGAGCTGCTTCAGCGGTGACACCTTTGTGCAAACAAGTGTTGAAAGCAGCCTTCGGTTTTTTGCTCTGATGTCGGCAACGCCGATCTGAATGCGACTCTCGCTGTTACATGTGCACACACATGCATTTAGGGACACACACACACACACACATAGTACGTACTCTTTGATGTATGTTTGATTGTCGGGTGGAAGAGCTCTTCTGGCAAGGTCACAGCCACGTGGAACAATCAACAACAGATCATCAGATTAAGGCATGGTGACATCTGGAAATCTCGGGCCTTTTCCGCACGTTTTCTGCATAGCATCCTACCTTTCGCTCCGCTTTATATAATATGCTATTTGATCAGGACTCGCGCTCTCCCTGTAGTTCATTATTCAGAGGGTGTCTTGCTTCTGTGCCACCTAAGTGCAACCCCTTTTTTTATTTTTTTTTTAAGTTAACGAGGACACGTCTGCTTTCGTTTGTGCTCCGGTCTCCCCCCACCACCACCACCCCACCCTCCCGTCTCTCGTTGAGGTAAATTCAGATGTATTATCTCAGCTTAATTGCAGCTGATTGCCAAGCAAGATTAGGACGAAATTAGGTCATTTTGCGGTTACACAAATTTCGCTCACTTCCACGCTTTCATCTCGGCACTGATCAAGCACCTTCTTAACCGGAGGTTGCAGGGAAAAGAGGAAATGGTCAGAAATTACACTTGAGGTCTCTTTGCTATTCAAACATACATTTAACCCTTGGCAAGAGTGAGTCAAGGACAGCTAAAACATGGAGGCGGCAGGGAGGCGGCTTTGGCGGCATCTCAGCCTTTAAATGTGATCCGTGGAGCAGTCAGTGGACATGTGTAGCAAAGTCAGCCCTGTTAGAAACTCTGACAGGTGAGCGCACGTGTTAATAGATTCTGACTGGAGAGGGATCCCCCTCCCCTGGACGCCTCATGTCCCGCCGCTGTCAGGCGCGAATGTCAAACAAACACCTCCTCAGGTAGCGGGGGGATAATCACAGCGACAGGCTTGTCCTCAGCCTTTCTGACACGCAGGGCGAACATGGGCTGAGGCTGCAGCGAAGAGGAGCTCTGTGTGGTTTCAGGCTACAGTTTGGTTCTGGCGTTTGGGGCGAGGTAGTAAACATCGCGAGCACTGGAGGTTACAGTTTGACAGGGACGGGCTTTCTTTGCATGTGGTTGTAGTTTTGGTTTTGGGTAACATACTGTAGCAATCCAGGATTTGGTTTGGGTTTGGAAAAAGCCATTGGATAGATGCTATGTGATTATTATCATTATCTACTTTTTTAAAGTCATGATGAGGTGATAAAATTGAGGTTGGAGTGGTTCTTTGCTGTAATTTGCTATTGACGCCTTATTTTTTGGCCTAAAGATAAATGATGTGATTCATGTTATGGCTGGATCTGGTTCTGGCTCGCGTTCAAGCTGTGATTGCTGGAGAGAAGGCCTGGCTGCAGAGGGTATTTCCTGACTGAGACTAGATCAGATGTAGAGATTTAAGCTCAGACTCTGACTTGGCCCTGTGACTTATCCTGAGGCTCTTTTAGTCCGGTCAAAGCTTAATGACTTGTGGCCATGAGGTTGTCTTTCGACATCACTGAGGGTTCAAATGTTTACTATAATCTTAATGATTTTTGTTGGAGCCTTACAAAGTTCTCGAGGGAGCGGTTATACGTCAAGTACGTGCCTTATTTTTCTGAAAAACTTGCAGAATTTGCCCGTTGCTCCATCAGTCGGACGTAAACCAGAGAGAGTTTGACAAATATGGTATGTTATTGGATATTTCTGCCTCAAACTTTTCCTTTTGTGTGCCCCCCAGTCCATCTCTCTCCCACCTATAGTTCCATCAATCCCACCAGCCAGTCATGTAACCAGTCAACCCACTCTAATTACTTCTCCCCCACCCAAGGGAAGCTACTTCCTTATCGCCCGGCCGTCTTGCTCCGGCATTCCTGAGATAAATTCCCCACCACTTTGTTATTCTTACTACTTAGGGGTATTGGAATTAGCATGGCCATCAAAGCAGACCTTGTACTCTGCCTTTTTTCTCACAACCCCCTTTCGACCTTATCAGTGGTCGTACATTACAGCCGGGCATGGGATGTGCCCACGAGCTGCAGAGGTGAATAACGGACAAAGGTATCAAGCCATGTGTCTGACATCAAAGACTGGGATGATGAAGCGATGCAAATGCGCAGCTCGCGGCTCTTCGCTGGAGCCCTGGCCTTTTTGGATGTGCAGGTACTTCTGGGGGCTGCGTGGTAAAAGGATTCATTAAATTGCACTTTGCGGTCCAGGTAGCGAGTGTGTCATTTCATACTGTGTTTGTATTCATCAGGAATGGTGTATTAAAGGGCTAAAAAGCTGTCACTTATATAAACCGCGTGAGTTTCCTAACCTTTTAGCCTCTTCATACCTGTTAAAACATCCACTTGGCAATTCCAAACACACATGAGCATCCTTGGGTAAATAATCAGAGCTCCATTCATCCCTGCAAACCCTTCTTTTTGCACATGTGTGTGTGTGTGTGTGTTTGAGTGGGACATAGCCCTCGCTTCCTTCCCTCCTTCCTTCCTTCCTTCCGCTCCGCTCCGCATGTTTCCCAACACGGTTTGATACCTCAACAGCATGCAGACGCTGCCTTATAAACTGGCAATCACAGTATCCTTAATGTTATTACTTTTCATAATTAGTTACAGCAACACTCATTCCACGACTGGAGGAAAGGAGTATTCCTTAGTAATTAAGGTAATGAAATATTCATTTATGCTACCTTTTCAGCAGTCTCACAAATGAGGCAGCTATGCTTAATGTCCGCCCTGCCTCTGATTTTATTATGATGGCAGACTGGCACATCTGCAATTAGTACTCGCACTGACAGTTAGTGTTTTGTGCCGAGTGGTAAGCAGAGGGAGGTGAGGTGAAGCGGCAGAGAGTGGGTGCACCCTGGTGCGCCAGACCCCGCCCTCCTCCACTCCACTAACCTTGTCTTTTTCTTTTTCTTTTTTTTTTTGCCCTTTTTTGTTACCTTTATCTCCTCCTCCTCCCCCGCCGTCTCCTCCCCGAAGGAGAGGTTACCTTTTCCCAACGGTGCAAAATCAACTTGACATAACTGTTCATCAGTTTGAGTCCCTCATCCACTCCCCCCCCTTCCTTCGTCTCTCCCCCAAACTCCCCACCTCACCCTGAGGTAGTTTGCATCAAATCAGGCCCAGTCAAGCTTCAAGTAGAAATTGGCAGCCCAGAACCTGACAGTGGAGAAGAGAGGGAGGGAGAGAGAGAGAGGGAGAAGGCAACCAAAAGCAGGCAATTCTCAAAACCTGAACTATATCCAAGATGGTAATCATAAGGTCAAGTTTTGGGGTTAAGTGCTAATTAGTCCGTTTAAAATGTGATTGAACTGGGGGAAGATATGGTTTTCTTTTATTTCTTTTCTTCTTCAAAACCAGGTACACTGCGTCGTATTAGTGGCGATAGAAATGATAGTGTTGATTTTAGATTCCCGCTAACATCTGTGAATTCCTTCACCATGTTTGCAATTTAGAGGCCAGATCACAAACAGCCAAACATTCCGATCGTCTTTGATGTGCATCATCATCCCCATCATCATCCTCAGTTTCCCCTTTGATCTTTTAAAATATGCCAAGCAGCATCATTGCCATGATTCTTTATGTTATTATTATTATTTTTACTATTTTAGGAAACAAAATATGTGAACATTTCGCCGGGAAGTCCCCGTGAATATGAATTATCAGCCGGAAAAAAGTAAGTGACAGGACTTTAAGCTGTGTTTGTTTTCTGCAAGCCTTTGTCATTTTTCTAAGAGGGCACTGGACAGTGGAGGAGGCGGGGTTACAAGTGAGCGTTTATGTGCCGTTGATTTGAAAACGGCTGACATAAGCAAACAGTCACACATGTTCACCAGGCACAAATGTGCCGTCTCTCTCTCTCTCCCTCTCGCCGTCTCCCTCTCTCCCCTGAACCTCTCACTGTGGCCATGGGAGAGAAGCAGATGAGGACTTTGTAATGAAACTTTTAGTCAATCTCGCTGCTCTAGTTCTGTCGCCGCCACGTCACAAAGCTCAAAATGATTTGTCCCCCCTCAACCCACTTCCTCACCCTTCCTCACAGCTGTCATATATTCTTATTAAGGTTGTGTGGGAGAGGTGAGTGTTATTGTGTTTTTATTCATTTCTTCTTCTTTTTTTCAATTGTGACTGTCCATAAGCGTATACTTCAGCTGTTTTTGACCCTTGGAGGATTTTGACGTTTAAGTCTCTTTTTCTTCATTTCCATATTTCTCTTTTCCTCACTGTCACACCTTATCTATCGTTCATTCTTCCTCTCTCTGCTCTCCCTCTTTTTACCTCTCTTCCTGGCACTTCTTTTTTTCTGTTCCTGTCTTAATCTTTCTTTTGCCCTCCCATCTCTCCCCTCCTTCATATTTGGTCCTTGTTCCCCCATTCTATTCCCTCTCTCTGCCCTCCCGTCCTCAGCTATGCATGTGCTCTGATGAGCTGATGGCCATTGCGACAGGGCAGCATTGAGGTAAAACGGTGTGACGGCAGAGTTTTGTTAAGCCGAGAACAAAGGCTTGGAGATGCTGGGCCAAGCCATTGTCCCGCGCCCATATTGGCCTTGCCACAGTTTTGCAGGATTTAATGCTCTGTTTACCTCCAGCCTATTGCTACTAATATACAAAGAGGAGCTTCTTCCTTTTAGACACACCCAGAGTGGTTTAAGATAGATCCATAAAAAGTGACTTGTGAGTGCTATTTTCTCTTTATGTCATACTTTAGAGAAAACACACATGTTTATCGGGTGTCGTAAATTAAAATATCAACTCCGGCTTTGTGTCGTTACGGGGAGTTGTTGTATTTTTCTCGAATCCTTGACATCTCGCGTCAAAACAAACTAACTCGATGTTGTCCTAAACTTCAAGTTAATTCAGTAGAGCTTTAAAATAACACGGAAAAAAAGAGGAAGCACACTGGTGTGCGGAATTATCTTGATCAGCAAAAACCTCTGCCCACATACTTAGAACAAAGTTGACTACATCACTTTTAGACACCACAGCTCCTCGGAATAAAGGAAGTTTTATGTTTCTCACATCTGCAGGTCCATGTGACATAAATGACTAGTGGAGAAATGATTAGTAGAGGGTGTACAACACGCTCTGTGCGGAAGTCTTTGTACCGTCCACGGTCCGCTCACCAACTGCACATGCTCTCCTCCAAGTGGACTAGAAAGAAGTCGCTATAATAAGAACAACTACGCGGCTGTGGTGTCCGCAGCTGTCCGTGTGCACGTCTGCAGAGGGAGTATAATTGAGGCCTAAGTGTCTGTCACTGTGACTGGGAGACAGATATGAAACAAGTGTGTGTGTGCGACACACAGAGAGAAAAAGACTCTGTTTGTGTGTGTGTGTGTGTGTGTGTGTGTGTGTGTGTCTGGTCCATTGGAGTTCCCCTGCATGGTCTTTGGGCAAACTGAAAGCACTGCTCAGTGGGATTAGAGAATGAGTGTTGCTGGGGGTGGCTGAGGGCGGAGGACAGAGCACAGGAGGATTCTGGGAGTTTTTCCTGCCCTACAGCTGGCCCATTGCAGTGATCTCGATCGGTCTGCTCCAGAAAAAAAAACTCACTTCAAACAACAATGAGCCTTTATTTGTTTACAAAAGGGTTAATATGCACACCTAAAAATCCACATTTCGGATTGATTTTGAGAAAACATTTTAGAAATAAAATCAAAAACAGTCTCTAGAAACGTGCTCCCCCCCCCCTTCCCACTTTGCCCAACATGTTCACTGTTGGACAGTGAGGTAAGATGGCGTAAACATTTCACCCAGAATAATCTGAGGTGTCAACACAGATCATTTTGCCCCATTTTAAACAAACAATAAAAGTTGCAACGCAGGACCTAACGCAAGTTTCTTTCTTTTTTCTTTTTTCTACGTAAAAACATCTCCCATTAACAGCTGAGGGGGGCTGCGGAAATTTTAAGGAAATCTGCCACAGCGGAGTGTTTTTCTTTTCAGTCACAGTGACATAAACATAAAAACAAAGTTTCAGAGTACAAGGGGTAATAAACACAGTCGAAAGCGCCGTCATCGAACCCAATGATATTTTCACGAGCACATAAAGATTATGAGTCCATTCCAGTAGCACCCATCTGTGCTTTCATTTGTGACTGTATGCTCAGTAGTTAAAGGGGAGTCTGAGGAATGGAAAGGGGGATGACTTTCATTTGGTTAAATAGTTTGTTAAGGTCAAAAAAGATAAGATGACTGTAACCTCTTCACCTTACGGCCAAACAGCCCATAAACCTCAGCCTGATTTACAAGTGAAGTGACGGCTGACAGTTGTTTCGCAGAGAAAGAAAAACAAGTGAAGAACACTTCCTGCCAAATCCTCCGCACATTTCTCCGCCGATTAATGGGTTAACTAAATGAAACCATTTGTCAACAGACAAACTCACTCCATCCAAACCCCTTTCTGTGGCTGATTTCCCCCCCTTCTCTCTTTTTATTTAAACAATTACAAAATTACAGTAGATAAAAATTGAGCAGCGCCGGTATTTATGCAATCAACATAACGAAGAAACAAAACAATTTAATGTGGAAAAAACCTCATCATTCATCTGCATTATAATTGCTTCTCTTTCACATCTACGGGGATGGTTAATTAAAATTGTGATTAAATGCGCCTGCACTGCCTAAGATGTCTTCCCCCTAAACAGGTGCTACAGAATTTAAAAGTAAAGACAAAAAGCTAATTAGCATTGGAAATTGAGAAATTGCCTGCAAGAATCGGTGTTAATTTCACTCACTGATGAGGTAATTTATAAAGGGGGAGCTCGAAGGAGCCTGTGCAACACGAGAGATTGCAACACTGACTCCCCCCCACACACACACACACTCTACCTCCCCCCCACCGTATCCGCGCTTTCCCAGCATGCAGGTGAAGATGTTTGCAAAATATTGAAGCTATTTGATATTCTGTCTTTGTTAGGAGTTCATTTGTGTCCTCGCAACAGCTAGAGTAAACACCCAAGACTAAATAATGACTTATAAGGGCTTTACACACACAAATACACGCAAATACAGAACCAAAACAGCACGATGAGAAGTTTCTTCTGTGCTGTTGTCTGAACCTTCTCAAAATGGTTCATCTCTCATTTGCAGCTTTGTTTTCAGGGTCAAGCAGCTCGTTCGGCACACAAGCGGCGGGTTCTCAACTTTTCAGTTCAAGTTAGGGAAAACACAGCATCAAAATTGTGGTGCTGTGTTTTTTTCCGATTGGACCGCGATCGGAGCGGAACCCGCCGCTCGAGATTTTGGCCGCCGTCCCGCGCGGCGCTCAGACTTTCCAGAAACTACACAGATACTGCTGATCTTGAGCTCTCATTTACGCTCCCACTAGTAATTACCTGTCATTGGCCATCATTATAGTTGGCCTTGGAGAAATGTCAGGGCTGGAACAAGACAGAGTCAAACTGTTCCATCATGTTATGAACTTGGCTGTAACTGGGTCTCAACTCCCTCTGAATTCCCCCAATGGTCTATCTAATCTATGTTGCCTGTCTGTCTGCCTTGGAATGTGTCAACGTGAACCCAAGTTTAGATGCGTCTCTCCATGTATTTGCTCATAAAGTGGTGGGTGACCTCATTGGTTTGTTGCCAGCAATGTTTTTTGGTGGTGAAGATACTGACACTCGCAGCCAAAGTTCTTTTAATAGAAAGTAGAGGGTAGTAGTGGTGGTGGTGGTGGACAGGTGAAAGGAAGGGTTGAGTTAGCAGGCCGTAGGTCATTAGGCTTCCCCCGGCAGTGGAGTAGAAGCATCAGCTCGTACGAGGTAAAATAAAAGGAATGGGGCAAGCCAATTTGCTGAGACCACAGTGTGCCAACCTTTCATCATAACTGGGGCCTTTTGCTTTTAGATTAAGTCCAGTGAGCAGAACCGGGCCGCCTGTCAGTCGTTAAGTCCAACAACCCCCCACTGTCTCCACCTCTTCACTTTTTAACAATCACCTCTTTCGCTCATCCTCAAATCTCCTCTAACTTTTATATATATATATATATATATATATATATATATATATATATATATATATATATATATATATATATATATATATGTGACAAATGATGTACTTTATACCCTTCATCTCTCCTGTGTGTGACGCGCGAGCTCCTCGTTGCACTGCGGTTTTGTCATCCCATTCTTTGTCGTAGAGTCAGTTTCAAGTGTGGAGGGGATAAACCTCGCCTTAACTGCTTCCTCTTTGCATGGAAATACATGTACGGACTTCATGAAACTCCCATGTCCTAAGATATCAAATCTTTGAAGGAAAGAGTTTGGGGAAATATGTTTTTGAAGAGTTTAAATAAGGTGATACAGTCAGTGATGGACAGAAAATAGAGCGCATGACGAAATGTGTCTGTGGATTTTCAGAGCTTCTTTATGATTATTTTATTTTTTCTCCTCTACATCCTTCTCTTCTTCTCCCCCCTTCTCTCTCCCTCTCTGTCTCTCCCTCCCCGAGTCACTTCGCTGAACAGGTCAGGCAGTAAGTGACAAGGTATTTCGTCGTTTTGTGAACCTTTGCCAGACTTGATTGTTCAGTGCAAGTGTAGTGTAACTGAGCCGCTTGTAGCTCGTCGGAGTGTGGAAAATAAGATCGCAGGCTGATTTTTTTCTCTCTCTCTCTCTCTTTCCCTCTACTCCTTCTCCTTCCTTCGCTCTCTTTTAGCTTTTCTGACACTCTGGTGTGATAGTAAAATAGATATCCAGTGGCTCAGCCACAGCTCCCGTGCGCCACCGTTGCCGTCGTTCTTCATACGCTCCCGTTCCACCTGACAGCTCGCTGTATTACTCCAACATTTACACTTGCACCGGTTTGACCCATGACCACTTGTAGCCGCCTATTATGCTATTACCACCCAGGCACAACCACACTGACTCCTCTGTTTTCACCCAGGTTAAGAATGTGAGTCATCGCTGTGCTGGCAGCACGGGTCAGGAGCTCTTTAAGTTGTCGACACGTTCATGCACCAATGACACCGGGATGAATTCTAGTTCAAACCACATGTTATGGACTCTACACTAAAATGTGAGTGCATGGCGAGGATGTCCCACTCCATACAGAAGTGACTCCTCAGGTTTAACGACTCAAAACTAACTCTGCCAGTTTTCATTTCTTTAATCTTCTTTGGATTCAAATTCATTAGCTGGTGTAACAAATGGAAATTTTTTCCAGACAAGTTGATTTGTTTTCTGGAAACAATGTCACTGCAGTCGTAGGTTCTTCCATTATTATTTTTTTTAATAACCAAAACTGTGCTCCACACCCCCGAAGTCCTAAAAGTAAGAATATTTCATTATGGTATTAATAAGCAATCAGATTGTTACTTCTTTAAAACCTAATGAACAAAGTTGGTTATAGTTAAATGCCTTGTACTTAAGCTTCTAGCACTAGAATTGCCTTTTTGTTAATTATAGCTGACCATATTGGGAAATGAACTCCCAGAGTCTTGTTGAGTTAGTGCCGTGCTCTTCCTAACCATCTTCTCAAAGCCACAAAACAATATTTATTTTGTTGCCGAGCTGGCGGCGTGATACTGTAAACTATACATTCCCCATATACATAAGGTGAAGTTAGTAGAAGATGATGTATTTACCAAATAACTGTTTTTGAGATTTTCTTTTAAAGCTAAAGTGGATTCCGTGAATGGATGTTGCTGGAACTGGGCTTAATGTTTCTAGGGCTTTTAACAAGGATATGATGGTGTTGTGTGTATCGACGCGAAGGTGGTAGAGTTTCAGTTCATAGCTGTAAAAAGGGATTTCCGCAACTTCAAAAACATGCCAGAGCGAAAGCAGAGGAAAAGCCTCCCTGAAACCCTGCAGGAGAAAGTGGTACGACGACACCAGGGGGAGAAAACAATCACTAATATTAGGAGGAGGCGAGGAGGGAGAACACACACACACACACATAGAAACAAACAAAAAAAACCTAGAGTTTGTTTATGTGCACATAATGTGAGTCTGTGCGCCCGGTGAAGCGCTGCAAATGGGAAAAGTATGCGTCGGTTTCTCAGGTAACAGGATTACGTGGGCACATAATTGATCCATTTGGGGGAAAAATGACAGGGCTCTAAAGAGGCCTCGGCTTTGGAAATGGAGTTTATGAAACAGGCATTCGTAAATTCAAAGGAATCAATATGTCAATTTTATTACATCTCCGGGCCAGATGGGCATTAAAGGCACAGCTCATCCCTCTGCCTCTCAACCTCTCTCTCTCTTCTGTCATCTCGTTCCCTGCGTCTCTCTATCACTGTCTTTCTTCCTCTTTTCTCTCCCTTTCCTTTTTCCCCCCCGTATCTTTCTCTGTGAGGCTCTCCATTGTTCCGTTTTTGTTTTTGTTTTTTTACCGTCTGAGTTGTGACAAAAGTCTGTTGCTCTCCCTCTGCACACTTTCGAAAACACTTGATAATTGAAAAAACACCTGAAAATACAGGAACCTGGATTCCTCAGCGCCTTTGTTTGTTGGCCAAAAATTACAACTTCTCTCCAACTACGAACGTGGGTTTGGATTGTGACGAGAGGTCGAACCTGTCGAGCAGATGAGCAGTAAAATTCGGAGATCGTTGTCGGCCTTTGAACTTTTTACTGCTAACTTTAAAGTCATCAAAGTCGTCTTATTTACTCACTTTTTAACTTTTTTCTCTCTCATGCTACATTGTTCATTTGAATGTCAAAGGTTTCCACCTCTTGCCCCCTCTCCTCTTTATAATTCCCCCCTTTGGTTACCAGTTCCTTGTCTCTCCTTGTCTCTCCATCTTCCTTTCTCTTGCAGTTAACCCCCTACCCCTCCCCCCCAATCGAGGGGGTCCTCAGTGGCCATTTTGTTGGCAAGATTGTTGTATGTTTGCCACTCTCGCACACGTGTGTGGGTGTGTAACAAATATCCCCGTGCAGGGCGAATGCCTCCGCTGAAATATGTTTGTCAATGCAGCTGTTAACTCGACACTATTCCTCTTAAGAAGAAGCTGTCAAAATAAGAAATAAATAAATAAAAAAGGAACAGCAGCGAGAGCACAATAAACACTTCCAGAGCTCAGCCAATAGACGAGCTTTGAAAAGAAAAGAAAAACAAGGAGAGAAAAAGTGGTTGGATGGATGGATGGGGCAGATTAAACATTCTGCATTTGGCCCATTAAAATATTCACGTTTCATTTAAATACAACGGCATCCCAGGCAAGATTTAATTACCATCCAGCACTATAATGCAAATGAATAATGCAGCAAAGACTGATGCAAACGGATAGAAATATAAGACTCCATCGCTCAATAGGTTTAGGGAATTAGGAGGGGAGGCAGGGGAAGAAAAGGGAAAAGGTTAAAAATGCCTCTTGATGTTCACTGCTTAGTTGGATTTCTGAAGAGAGAAAGGGATGGACAGGAAAGGGGTAGTGGGTGGTGGTGGGGGGGAGTAAAGGAGCTGGGGAGGCAGCAGCAGCAGCAGCAGCAGCACAATTATGAGGCCCAGCTTCCACAGCGTTTGCCAGGATTTTCCTTCTCCCATTCCAGTAGTTCATTTTTGGAGTAAGTAAATAATAAGAAGTTGGTGATGCTTGCATTTTTAATTCCACCCCCACCACTTTTCTTTTTTTTTTTTTTTTGTTCAGTTCACTGACTGACATCTGCTATCAATGCTAAGCAGGTGTTCCCGTGCAAACAGACGTGCCCCTGTTTGTGTTTCGCCATCCCCGCCACCGTGCACCCAAATGAGCAACGTGATTAAGAATCCTGTAAATTTTTGAAAGGAAACGGATGGCTGCCCGGCTAGAACGTAATTACACCGCCACCGACATCCGCAGCTCACCGCTGCAGCAGCCAGAGCCAAAGCAACAGCAGAGAATTAATAATATATAATGGCATCTTTCCTTGTAATTCATAAATGAAATAAAATGAAGGAGGAGTAACCACTGATAAGTTTTTTTTCTCCCCCCCCCTCCCTCCCTCTCTCTCTCTGTGGTGGTGGAGGGAGGGTTGTAGCAGCAGTGGCAATTTTCAGAAATTGAGTCGAGACGATCATCTCGCATGATGTGTTAACTCTGGGTGTGTGTAAGAGAAGCAGGGAAGACTGATTTCTTTCTTTCTGCTACTGTCTCGTGCTTCTCTTTTTTCCTTATGTAGCTCATTTATTTACTAAATGAGGCCTCTGCATATGTTCCCTCACTCTTTTGCTCCCCCTGTTTTGCCATTATGTGCTTTCATTTTGCTGTATGATCATACATGTATTCGCTATGGACAATTAGCTATGACATCTCTAGTGGCAGCTAACTTCCTTTCCTTGAACTTCAAAGACGGTCGGCACATTAACTTTGCAGAGTCTTCCACCATCTTTTTTCACCCCCACCTTGTGTTACAGAATGGGCAGTTTTTATATTTCCACAGACTGGGGGGGGGGTGGATAAGGTGCTACATGTAAAAAAAAACGAGTCTAGAAAAGTTGAAATGCAGCTAAGGGAGACCACGGATGAAAAGTAGGAGATGAGGCTGAAATGTGCTGAGGAGGAGGGGGAGGAGGCTGAGGAGGATGAGGGAGTGTGCAGATGGTAACCTCTGGGGAGGAGAAATGAGGTGAAAGGAGTGAAGCAGGAGGAGGAAAGAGGAAGGTAGCGTGACACACAGGCCAACTAAAAACCTCTGATGAGACCAGTTTTGACAGACTCCTCCTCGTGGAAGGAAAATCTGATTATTTTTCTGTTACGACCGTCCTCGGGTCATAATCACTATATCTGCAAGGTACGGAATCATCTTAGTTTATACAGTGTGACACTCGGATTCATCATAGAAACCCAGTAAAGGTGCAACGGGAACATAGTCAAACATGTTCTGCGACAAAGGCTGCTACGCTCCATATCCACACAGGGATTTGTAGAGTTACCAGAGCCTTGTAATGCACTCTCTTTTCTTTTTTTTTTACCCAATTTATATCCATATCTCAGGCTGTGTAGCAGTCACGGCACCTTAGATAGTGTCTCCTCCCACATCAGCTATTGATAGTGTCTGACAGACATTGTTTGGACAGTGAAAAGTGCATCTCCCTGTAAACGCTGGCTTGCAAAACAGAGGCGACACTACTCTCCTGTCCTCTAATCAGAGCCAGAGATGGTTGCATCCTCCCTTTCGGATACGCGATAATTACCCTTCTCTCTGAACGCTGGGGCTTTACTCTGAGACGGGGAGGGACAGATGCTGACAATTATATTAGGATGTGTGTGTTTGTTTCTCCCTGTGTGTTTGTAAATCCCTGTACATCGCCTTGTAGCTACCTTTCCCCCCTTTGCCACAGCTGAAAGGGTAAGTCCACAGCTCATGATAGGAAATAATAAGGTGTAGTAATGTGTGTGGCTCCCAGCTGCAGCAGGACAAAAACTGTTTTTGTGTCCGCTCGCTATCTCTATAAAGAACTGCTGTGGCAGAGATCAGTGGGTTTACTGTATGTGTTGCTCAGTGGGAAGAACAAGGCGCTGACACTGTTGGGGTGACAGAGTTCAGGCTTATTTTGGAGAACAATACATCAGAACATTTTTCACATAAATTTAAAATGATAATTGTCCGTCAGCACCATATATTGACATGCAGTGAACTTGTGTTCCAGAAGAAAGTTTGTTTCCGATCGATCCGGTGCTTTTTCTGGAGCTCTCAGACTATATTTTGTGGTCCTCGTGTGCTCAGTTCACTCTAAGTGGACCTTTAGTATAAAAAAAAAAGTCAAACTACTTTATAAGCCGAAGAATTAACTAAGTGTATATTATAACGCAGGTTTAATTCATCTCAAATATTTGAGTGATGCAGGATAACATGTTGTGCTAGTGCAGCTTTATTCATGTGACAAATAATAAAGAACCTTGAATGATGAGCTTGAGTTATGTATGTAGAGCAGAAGGTCACTAAACTCCAGAGGTTTGAAGCCCATAAAAATTGAACAAAGCATCACAGTTCCATGTCTAGTAAGACAAGTAAAGTATTATTGTCACTAATGATTCATTATCGCAAATAATCATGGTCTCAGACTGGCTAGTAAGTAAGCATAACATATATTATTAATTTATCATTATTATTATTATAATGTGAATGGCAAAATTATACAACATCATTGAATTTAACTTTTGTTTTATCAACTTGTTCAAATGACCAGACACGGCGTAACACACTGTATGTGCTGTTCCGTTGGAAACTTATAGAACACGTTGTACTACTTCAGTATGCATGTGTTAATATGTAACAGTTGACTGGAGAACGTGGTTAACATACATGACGGCAGCGCTAATGAATGAACAGGACAACGGCGGCGCTTCTCTGCCGCAGCCCCGCTGTGAGATGAAACAGTCGCACACAGAGCGGACCGTTGTAACCTATAGAAAGCCCGTATAATAGCGGTGACAGTGTAAGTAGTGTCAGGGCCAGTGTTACTGAAGGAGAAAGACAGGACAACTCTGTTTCAACTATCTCTGTCTGTGCTTGTCACTGTGTGTGTAGACGGTGTTTTCCTCCTCCAGCTGCTGGGAGATAATTCGGGTCACCCCGGGCTGCAGGGTGGATTGGGGGGGGGGGCACTGACGAATCAAGGGGGCGATTGTGTCTGGTGCCAGTCAGTCGTAATTAAGAGCAGGATCAGGGGGTGGAGGCACACACGCACGCCGCCACACATGCACAACTGATAGACCTTAGGACATAAAATCACATAAACACACACACATGCACAAAGACATATATGGGGACGCTCACACACATACTAAAGCTAGACCCTCTATACAGAGCAGCTCACCTGAAAATAATCGCTGCGAGGGGCAGCAGGGGATGCAAATGAGGCCGGAGGTTAGCGTGGGAAAAGTGGAGCAGCGTAGCCTGGGACTAGGTGATCCTCCGGGCAGGGGGCCGGCCTCAGGAGGGGCCTTTGTTTCCAGCCTCCGTTTAAAAATACCCAGTGTGCACCACCTCCTCCTCCTCCCCCCTCATCCCCCACTCCTCTATCACCTCCCCGGCCCTGCCAGCCAGGGCCAAGCAGAGAGAAAAGGAGTGATATATGGTTTGTTTAACAAAGGGAGAGGTGTGCGCGCGTGTGTGTGTGTGTGTGTTTGAGTCAGCATGCATTCAGGTTATTTTCATCTGCAGTGACAGATTTGTTATATCAGTCAGATGTTGATAGTTTTTTATTGGTTCAAACTGCAGTTGGATGATTATATGGACGTCTATATTTCATCGTATTACATATAAAATGTAATGTTCAGTGTTTTATCAGGACCTTTGTGACAGAAAGTCCTAAAATCCTTGTTCTCCAATGGCCACACAACTGTGAAAAATAAACTGTCCATTTATTAATCAGTTTTCCTTTTCTCTTTTTCTTTTCGGTGCTGGTTGGTTTCCACCTCGTTGCCTCTTCGCTCCAAAGCAGGTAAGCACTTGAGCTCTTGACACATGCCACATTACATAAAACTGAACCTGTGACACCTTCATACATGTACCAATCTTCATTTGGCACAACAGACGCGCCGATGATGGCGGTGCACATTCAAAGCTGGTCATCTTGCCTTTGCCTGAGCACCTACAGTATGAATTCCTAAGCTGTAATGAAGAGGGTGGTGGGGGGGGGGGAGAATGGCTTTATGAACAACACGTTCTCATAAATATTCAAAGAGTGGAACACGAGCTGTAAAAATGTGTGTGATGGGGGGGAAGAAAAGTCACCAAACAAGATGCTCAGCAGCGGCATTAATGTAAGAGCACTGTGGCAACCTGTTTGACAGCGCCACAGTGGATGCTGTTCACACCGTCCTCCAGACACCCAGCCTCTGTAATACCTCTCTTTCTTAATTATTATTTATTGGCACTACCTCTGGCTCTCCTCGCCTCTTCTCTTGCCTCCTCTGTCCCCTTTATCGCCTTTCTAAATAATTTCTACAAATGAGAAGGTTTTCTTTGCCGCAACACACACACACACACACACACACGCACACACAAACAGATGCAGGCACACGGCGCTCAGCTTTCACTCATCAAAGTTTAATCAAAGCACGCGTTTTAGTTTTTCTCGAATAAAGCACACTTAAAAAATTTAGATGCAAATTATTTTGCATTATTCATGCATTCTCTCAGTCCTTGTAGATTTAAACATTTCCGAGGCCACCTTGATTCAAGTAATTACCTAGACCGCAGCCGGGTCTGTCATGAATAAGGTATTTCCTACAAGCAGAGTATGCGCCTGATGAGCTTTTAAAGTGGCTGTACACTGAACTTGTGTATTGCTTCTCCTGCATGAGTGACTAGAACATGCGTCGCAATCGCTCGCAGGTGGTGGTGGTGGGGTTGGTCGCGGGGTTGGCAGGGGCAGTAGAGAGTGACAGCACTCATGCACTGGGGACCGTCAAGACTATCTTGTCTCCTTTGTCTCAGTCCTCCTCGGTCCCTCCCACTGCCCTCGTGGCCTGTTGTCGCAGTCACACATTGGGCCTTTACACAATAAAAAGATGTACATTTATATTTAAAAAAGACTTTCAGTACTGTATATAGGGTGTATTGCATTTCAGGAGCAGTGTGAATGTCTCTCCTCCCCTTTCCACTCCTCTCACATGCTCCACCTGCCCTGGGCTTTTTGTATCTTTATCCATTTCAGGCTGAAGGATCCCAAAGTGTTTCAGATCTGAGCACTTATCTTACCTTTAAGCCGACAGCTTTTAAATCTCTTTTTGACATAACAAGGGGAAATGTGCTTCCCTTCGCTTTACCCGAGTCTCGGCGAAGATCCCCCTAAATCACACCTGGCTTTGTTGGGCAAACACTCCTCCTCCCTTCTCCTCACTAACACCATGTAAAGCACTTGCGTTTTCAAAACGCCGCCTTGAACCCATTTATGTAGACTTATTTACATTTTACAGAATGTTGTTTCCAGAACTATAGATGAACGTCAGGTGATAATTACTCTCTGAAATGTATTCACGGTGTTTTTTGGACGTGAAAACCGCTTTTACGAAACGACAGTCACCTTGACAAAAAAAGACATTCTAAACCACCACATTTGACCACATCTCAAAAGTAGCTTTTATATCAAGTGCATGTGGTCATACCTTCAACTGCGCGCTGCTCAAAGCACTTGAAATCTGACCTCACCTTCGCTCAAGACAAAGACGAGGATTATTGATTCTCAGATCAAAGCTGACAAAATGACACATTATACCCTTCGGCTCCTTCCTGTAATATCACATGCATGGTACAACATTTAGTTTAAACATCAGGAGAATTAGCATGTAAAAGTGTAACATGAATCTAAAGGGTGAAAAGGTGTTTTTTTTTCTACAGGGATAGAGAACAAAGCGAGGTTAGATGGGAGAAATAATGCAGCTGTGGCCTACAAGCAGGGGGAGGGAAAACAAAGTAGTTGACTCTGCGACTCCATCATCTTTACTACCCAGCAGAAGAATTAATATTTAAACATTCTAATAATGTAGCTCGCCTTGCATGCACTTTTAAGCAAAGCAACAATATTTTTCACCTGGGGTAACACAATGATTTTTCTTCCCGCTGTGCACAATTTCCCTTTCTGATGATCTCCTCCAAGCTCCCCATCTCCGTGCCGCAGCTCGCCGCGCATCCCCCAAACCCGTTTTGTGATTTCCACGTTATTTTTCACTCCTCACACACACACACACACAAAAAGAAAGAAAAATATTCATGGAGATAAATATTGAAATGAATTTTCCCTTCATATGAGCAGAGATGGTCGAGGCCGTGGCTCTAGGAATGCACAATGCATTCCCCAGAGGAGCAAACAGTGTTTCATAAAATCGAACCTGTTTGAAGGAGGAGCGGGGTTGTGAGGACGGAATAGAAAATCAGCATCATAATAGAGGCCGGACTAGTTGTTCTCAAATGTTTTGTTTATTTTTCACATTCCATGTTTAGCTTCTTTTCTTTTTTTCCCTCTTTATCAGTCAACCTCGGTGAAGTCAGACCATGATATCCGTTAATGAAACTACGCTTCGCTTCATCCAGGGGGAGACCCTTTCAGACCGGATGACACTGACCACCTGATACTTGATATTTAATAAATTCAATAAGATGTCAGTGTCAGCCTAATATATCAAGTTGAGTGTCAGCTCCAACAAAAAAAGGTCACAGTTAGGTCCAAAGTTGAAAGGTCAGGTTTGGAAAAGCCATTAAATTTGACACCGGCGAAAAAAGTTCATCCAGAGTTTAGTTTTATCATTGATTATTGGCTTCACACGTGTTTTTATTTTTTATTTTTCCCTTTTGTTGTATCGTCTTTTACTATTATTTCCTGCATTCAGGGGTAATGCTGTAACAGCAAACCCTTTTCCTAAGCATCTCTGCGGTTTGCATTTCCCACATTCTAGCAGACAAATGACCTCATTTGCCGCCAGTTTCTCATCTTGTTTAACATCAGCTGCAGACCCACCTCGCACAACTGCAGTTCAACACAACACAAAACCTGCTATTAGCATCAAAGGTGTAGGTAACTGTTGACTCCTGGGGGATTCATACAAACAAATACTCACTGAAAGGAGGGAAATGAGTCAATTCAGCATATCCTCAAAGGCGCTGGGGTGGAATATTTTACAGAGGTGTGTTTGAGTGAGTATCTGTGAACGGGCTCTGTCAAGCCAAATGCATTACAGATGCCTTAAGGTTTTGTAATTGATCATGAAAATGAATTGCCAAGCGACTGGGGCTAAATTGAATGACATAAATAAGAGTTATACATCAAATCTCACTCCCAGGATTTGTTTGTGTGTGTGTGTGTGTGTGTGTGTGTGTGTGTATATGAGTGCTGAAGGCTTTTAATTGGGACGTGAGGAGGATGCTCATCCTTCACAGATTCACAGTGGCGTTTATTCTATTCCCGCACATCGCCCAGTACACGGACCTTGTCTGAAACCGGAGCTTTCTTAAAAGATCATGTCGTAAGCTGATTTCGAAAATCTTATGCAAGGTGCCGTGCTGAGGGAAGAACAGGTTTTTTTTTGTCTGGCGCCTCAGGGCTGAGATTAAAGTCGTTGCTAAGGTGAGGAAGCACCTTTGTGTCGATAAAGACCCTTTTCCTTTGATACATGGTGTAACCGAGTGAAATCCAACAAGTGCACCACTAAACGGTGCAGAACTTGTGTAGAAGAAAAGCCTTCCCTTCTTTTCCCACAGGTTGGGAAGTTTTGGATATGAATGATATGAGATGCACATTTTAATGAGTGCAATGCTGCCGGAAGGCTATTTGGAAAATGGAGGATGACAGGGTGAACATCAAGAGTTCGAGTTATTTTTAGGCACGTTTTACACACGTTTGGACATCGTAAAGAAAAGAGAGCTTCTTCAAATCAAGGAAACTTTGTCCGAGGAAAGAAATGATGAAAAAAGATAAAGAATGGAAGGGAGGGAGAGAAATTAGACTGTCAACAGGTTTCCAAGGGCCCAAGAGTCAATCGACACTAAAACAACCATGTAAACTTTCAAATCAGGCAACACAGCGCTGCCAAATTCACAGTTATATGGTTTGCGTATGACAATGGTGCTATTGAGGTGTGTGATTATGTGTGTGTGTGTGGTTTCTATTAAACCCCCGTGGGACCTCCCCTCCTTCTCTCCCTCACCATCTCAAGCCTATCCCTTCAACTCTTCCCTCCTAGGAATAAAGCCAGACACTGCGTCCAAGAATCACCTTTTTAAACCTTAATTGAATCCCTTAAAAAGAGGCCTGCGCTGCCACCCCACATTAAAGCCTGCGAGACGGGCCTCAAGTCAGATTGGCCTGCCGCTCTGCATTTGTCCCACCACCACCACCACCACCGCCCCTGCCGGCCCGGACATTAGAGCAGGACTGTCAAGAATTCAGTCTAGACTGGCGAGCAGGGGGATTTAACACAGTCAAGGTTAGAGCAGATGACTTTTGCCAATTAGATTAAGTCTTAGGCTAATTTAAGGTACTTCTCTCGCACCTCAGCTCTCACAACATTGGGCAAGGTGTTATTCTGGCGCACACTCGCATGAAACAAACTTAAAGGACACATTTTCTACGATAAACGGAATATTTCTGGCGTCGGGTCGTTTACATCATAGAGCACATTTGGAATGAAATGGGTCGATCTGGTGTTTATATTACACACTAAATTGAAGGTTAGCCGCATAGGAAACTCATGGATCCTCCATCTCTGCCATGGAGTGCATACGATGTACTTAAGGAATGCAGCGAGACGGCGTGGAGCTATTTTGGTCACAGCTACTACGTGTTGGGACGCCCATCTGGCCTGAATCAATCAGACCTCGTCCCCACGCCAGCGTCTCCACAGGTCTCCCAGCTGTAATAATATGTCCCGGCTTCATCAAGAGCCCACCTCGGACACGGGTCAGTCCCAGGCAGATGACCTGACACCTGAAGAGGACGCCCCCGGTCTGAATTTAGCTCGTGATTTGTGGCGTTGAGAATGGTTTCTCGAATATTACTCAAACATAAACCAATCCAAACGTCTTTTTTTTTTTATTGCATATTGGACTCGTGTCTTGCAAACCAGTCACAATAACAAATCATGTCAGTGATTCGAGAATGTAATGAGACCATCTAATCTCACCCAGTTTACCAACATGCTAAAAATAAAAGCTCTTTGATGTTGAAACTAGATCAATGCATCAGCTGGCCTCAACAAGCCTTAAGGAGCTCCTAACTTCTCTTCCGTCTGTCTTTCAGTTCAGACAGTTTCAGTGTACCGTGATAGTCAGTGCTGTTCCAGTGGCTTTTCACCCAGTCAAGAATAAAACAACCCAGAACTTTTGGTTTTTTGTTTGGCACAAATCGGATACAGATTATATGTACAAAAATATCAACACAAACTACCACCTTGGCCACTTTTAAAAATATCTTTGTCGACTTTGAAAAGCCAAAAGCGCTTCCCCAGTCTCCAGTGTCGTCTTGAAACTGGCTTCACCTCTGTGTCTCTCAATCAACCCGTCCCACCGCTGCTGAGCCACAAAGACGCGACCGCAGAGTCGACCTGTGCACTGACCGTCATGGCCGTCTCCAAGTTTCTGCGGTGGTGACTTGAGGGCAGCGACTTGGTTGCTCTTTTTTGCAGAGGTGTTCGACGCAGAAGTGCAGGGGTGGGTTGTTTTTTCTCTCTCTCAGAGAAGGAGAAGGAGGAGGAGGAGGCGGCAGAGGGAGGGAGGGAGGGAACACTCTGCATGACAATACCTACATCTGTCTGGCGTTTTGTTCTTTGTCATATCAGGGGCTGTCTTTGTGGCAGAGCGCTGTCGTGGTAACAGGAGGTTAGAGGTACGGGGTGGTGGGGGGAAGAGGTGGGTGGCGAGGGAGGGGTTGTCTAAGGGAGACTTGTGACTCAAACACTCCTGTGACACAGCTTTTGTTGTGCTTCGATATTTGATCCGCTTAGCAGTTTGCCATGCCTCCGCCCCCTTAGTTTCCCCCCGCCACCACCACCACTATATTACTACTACTATTAACACGCACACACTTACACACGCTCTCCCATTTTCATTCCCTGTCACTTGTCACCTGCTTGTCTCGTCGCAAATAACTCAATGAGTTTGTTTAAGTACCTTTGTGGCCAGATGGGGCGCGATAGTAAAAGCACGTCTTCTGTGATTGTCACTAACGTAACATTCTCGTCCACTTTTACAACAAGATGAGCACATCTCTCGCTCTATCATTCTTCCCATAAATCTGGCATTTCCCTCTCTATAGGTGGTATCCTTATTGCCTTCAATTTGCTCAGTTGGTTAAAGAGCAGGAAAAGTTTATAACCCAACCTTTTTTGCGCCTCCTTCCCCTTCTCTCACATATTCAGGAGAAACAAAGTTGAGGCAGCAGGCCTCTGGAGAGACCATTACAGGCCCTTTATTGTTTCAAAGCTGAGGTCATCCTTCTGCTCAGCGTAGTCGAAACAAAGGCCAAGGGTTTATTGCCGGCTCAACTGTGTGAAAGGAAATGCAATCCAACATGGTTTGATTCTCAGAGATAGTAGACAGGCATCCCCGCTGCTTCCTTTTCATACTATATAACATATCATCACTGTGATGATGGTCTTTTTTCCTCTGTAGAGTTTTGTTTTTGCATTTTTAATTTAGTTTAAATCTTTCCACGCCACGTGAGTACCCAAGCTGAGGTGTTGAGCGTTGGAGGTTGGCCCACGTTGGGATTTCAAGTTCATAAAATGCCGTTTTATTGTTTATTTTATTTAATTCTGTAACGAATGTACCTACATTTCTATCTGCCTTTACGTTATCAGGTTAAATAGTAAAGGCTCATCAGGCTTTAGTGATGTGGTCACAATGTCAGCCCCCTTTGTTTTTGATGCAGTGACCTTGATAATTGTGATGGTAATTACAATAAGTGGCCATTATATTTCAAGGTGCAGCGACCTTCATTATCCAAATCAATTTGAGTCACTATCAATTTGATAATACCCTAAATGCGTGGCTGCATGGAAGATGCACACTCGGCACGCCTGTCGTCTGCCATATAATGGAATGCTGTTATTGAGATTGAGCCACCCCTCTCTCATCCACGGCGGCAATCAATATTAACAGCTTGTAAAAAAAAAAAAAGTAGAGAAGTACAGCGAAGGATTAGTCTCCCCAACAAATGAAAAGAGATACTTAAACAAAGTGCAGCAGATCAGGCCCTCGGATAGAAAGTCCCAATTTCAGTCCGCAATGTTTATCTCCTGTCAAAGTTGCCCTGGTGGTTTGTGGGTTTCAGGAAGCAACGCTGAAACTGATCTGTTTGCATTGAGGCTGCAGAAGGATATTTCTGCATGGAAAGGGTTGGATATCGGCCTATATCCAAGTATTCAGTGTCCCAAGCAAGATTTTTGCCATAGAAATGATATGAAACAGCATCGACCCTGTGTTCGCTGCAGAAAAGTCGCTTTCTTTTTTTTTTATTCCCCCCCTATAAATAAATTTCATCTGTATCGAAAACAGTGCAATATCAATTACAAACAGAAATGATTTGACAGGAAGCAGCATGTTCGGCAAACAATATTATTTTAATTCATTAGTACGTGACATGAATCATTTTGAATATTGTCAGAAAGGAAGCGAGAAAACCCACTTATTCTTTCCCAAACCCCGCATCTACGTCCTCATTACTTGTTTTTCTAAGATAAAGGCAGTTATTATCTGTTGAAAGCAGGTGGTAATTTTCTAACTCCGCTGGCAGATTTTTCTTTTTTCACCTTTTTTTTTGTAGAAAAAGAGTCTTTTTTCAGAGCCAGTTAGTTTTTGACAGAACTGACTCATTAGGATGGAGATTGTTCACACTAGCTTCACTGTGGTGGTTTGCCAGGCCTCGCAGGCTCAGGGAGATCTGTATTCATGTCTTTAACTGCATTAAGGGAGGAAAACGGGGGACTTGGCTCAGGAACACGATCCACCTGGATTTTTGTGACCTCGGCTTGAAAAGGAGCAGGCGTCCCAACGAAGGCCTATCTCCCGTCTCAACAGATCGCTGCCTCAGTGCAGCCTGACAGATTAGGACATTTTACAAACCTTTTATGCCACAGGAAAATAACCCCAGTGAGTGCAGCGCTGCTAAATTCTGCACCTGTATTGTGTTGCAGGAAAAAGTGCAAGACAGGCACTTCTCCTGGCCTTGTCCAGCAGCAATATTCGGAGCTTATTAATAAAAAACAGACAATTGTTTGGCAGTTCTTTTGATGTATGTGCCTATTCGTGAGGCTACAACCCCCCCACACCCCACACCCCCCACCCCCCTCCGTCTGACAATGCAAGAGAGAGATTGTTTTCCTGAAACAGACCTCCCCCGCCATCTCCCAGCTGAAGCAACTCAGCCAGCGTCAGACATGATTTGCGAGGTACCTGACATAATTTACCGTCTCGGCGACTCATATTTCAAAAAATGAGGACAAACGGTATTGAATGAACTGCCAATATAATTAATTGCAATCATGATCATGCAGAAACGGTCTGCCCTGCTGCCCTATTCATACACTTTAACAGATGTAAAATGGAGATCTGGCTTTGTGTTCGGGTTTACAGAGCGGAGGGGTAAAAAAAAAAAAACTGAAGTGATCTGTCAGCGCCGTGACAAAAAACAGTTTCAACTTATTTCCAACATAAAACGACTTCATTTGCGACCAAAATAACACGGTGGAGAACCACTGTGTGACTCCTTAAATTCAGCTGATAAAACCTAGATATTTAGGATTGTAACAGCCAGGGATTTCAAGGCCATCGCAGATAAAAATGTGTAATTTATCAATGAATCTTAATTTGTCGATGATAAATTATTTTGGATAAACTGCATGCTCAGAGGCAGAGCAGCGGCAGAGCAGCATCTGTCTCGGTCTCACTTAGATTACAGTGTGGAGTCAAAAAAAAAAAAAAAACAACAAAAAAACAGCAATTATTTCAGTGACCTCATTGTCATCTGCTGGAAAAATGTGTAATTAGCGCATGTTTACAAGTCTGGCACACCTGCAGCTCATCTTTCGCTGTAATGTTTGCCTTCAAGAAGCCAGGCGGCTGCCAGCCACTGTCACTGGCTGTCACAGAGACGTGGAGAAAAAAAATAAAAAAGGAGAGAAAAGAAAGAAAGGAGGCAGTGAGAGAGGGAGAGAGAGAGAGAGAGAGAGGGAGAGGGGTGAAGTTGAAAAAAAAAGAGAGCCACTGTGTGTGCCATTCTTCCAGAAATCTGACTGGCTTAATGCCGTCGTTGCTGTGCATGTGAAGAAATGGGCATTTACATGGGTATACAATAGAGACTACATTACTTACACAGTAGTCTCATTATATCCCTGACGCCTACCTTCTGTCCCGCACTGGTTTACTCACTCCTAGCTCTTATTGTTGGGGTATAATGGCGCTCGGGCATTTCTGAAATTCCCTCATTATTCAGCTTATTAAGGCTGCACCAACTCGATAATCGTGCTGCATTTCGTGTCAAAGGGGGCGACTGTGCTGATTTGCCACATTTGAAGGCTAGACAAGACTCTGAGCTCAATCCTCCAAGCACGCAGGCGGGATGAAATTGCTCTGTAAATACAGGCGACGTGTAATGCTTTCTCGCCCGGGCTGACACAATGCAGTCAAACCCCAGGCAAAGTGCACCTGACAGATAACCCTGCCGATTTGGATGTCATTACAACGTGCAGTGTGCGCGCACGCGGGGGGGGGGCAACACAGCAACATAACAGGCAGCTGTTAGGGAATGCAATGGAAAAGCAACAACGTGGCAATGGAGCAAAGTGACATGGCCTTGCCATTTGCGTTTCTTATCTACCAACAAATGCTCCATAGTTTCCAGTCTGAAACCTGGAGGGTGAGAGGCAGCGAGACAGCAAACAGCCACACAAGAGATGTGAGTGGACGTCTGTTGAAGCTGTCATGGAAATGTTGCTAACACGTTTGTCGTCGTTTTTGTGGGTTTTTTTTTTTTTTTGTTTCCTAATGGCAGATTTCACTGTTTTTGCATTCAGCGACAATTGTCCCACATTTATTCTGAGACAAAATAGGTGTGTCACTTCTGCTTCTGGCACTGATGGCAGCAAACACACATGTCAAGAGAAAATGTTCGGATTCACCAAAAGGAAAAGAAAAAGGACAAAAAAAGAAACATGACCAGTCCCCCCCGTTCATTAAACTGAACGTACACTCAGAGCTCTGTGGCCTTAGAAACAGAAAATGGGTCACAAAGAAACAATTGCCAGTTGTCGCTCAAAGACTGTTTTGTTTTTCCTCCTCTTTTTTCTGTCTTCACATGTATTGAGTTTAATTATTGTGTGAGGCGCTTAAGCTCTCGTTGGGTTGAAGCATGCTGTCTCTTTTTGAACAATATTCGGAAGGCAGTTAAGAATGCCAAGAATATGTGGCTGCCTAGGGCTGGCCGAGGCTTCATTTTGCTATGTGACATGTTGTCATATACTGGGGGGAGAAAAATCAATTGGCAATTAAATGATACACCTTGTGAAGATGACAAGAGGCATTTGGTTGCTCAGGAAGAAGTGGGTAGTGAGGGGCTTTGTAATGAAGGCCTAATGACTATTCATAAGCGATTTTCAGTCCGCTGATCCACTCGACTGGGAAGCTCTGCCCTGGAGAGTCGGTGCTGTCACTTTCTCTCACCTCAAAAAGGCGCCACAATCGACGGTGTAGGATGCGAGCGAGAAATTACCCAGAATTCTGCCCTGGGCTTGTTTCAGGTCACATGCAGGAGGATGGGAGTTGGGGGTGACACACATCTGGCACACTATAGGTGCCACCGGGGGACAAAAACTCTGAATCAGGAAGCTGCGAATACACAGGATTGACAGTGGCGGATACCTTTTCACACGAGACTGAGTTCAGGGCTTTGTTCTTATTCTCTGCCCGTATCCTGTTCGTATTATCGAGCTGACAGAGCTTTGAGGTAGCCATCTGCGGAGGCTGGAGCATGGATTTATGACCTTGCCGTGAACCATGGTCAATAGGTGATAAATTTGAGAGGCCCTCTTTGCAGTAGAACAGAGCTTTAAATGTGAGATCTCCAGGGAAGGATGCAGCAGGCCAGCTGAAGTGAAAGGACTCAGTGATGACCTTTTACCCCCGGCGTCACATCACCGGGTCACATCCTGCCAATGTGCCTGATCACTGCTGCCCTACCCCCCATCCTGCCGTCTGCATTACCCTCACTGTAAATATCATTTGGCAATTAGAGCAGCAGGCAATTCCAAACTCTGCCTACTGACCCTATCTCTGATTAACGATGCTTCGTTCTGACACGGTTTCTCTGCCTCGTCGTGTGAAACTGTAAACACTCCTGTCTGATCCTCTGCTTTCTGTTTTCTTGTTGCCATGTTTTATTACAACTGAAACATACCAAAAAAAAAAAAATCCTCTGTATATATACGTCCCCTGTTCAAACATGGTCTTATCTGGCTCTTATCGCCTCATGTGGCTCACCTTATCTAAGGTAAATACAATAATGTGCTCATTAGGCTCTGCTTCATGGCTACTTGGCAGGCGTGTTTGCTCAGTAATAAGAGCTTGTCAGAAGCAAGCCAGGTCAGTGGAGTGGGAGAGCGTGTGTGTGTGTGTGTGTGTGTGCGTATAAATGAAGGAGACTAAAACCCAGAAATTATGCTTCCAGTGCAGCTCTGCGGCGCAGTAATTGAATAAGTCCCAAGTACCTGAACAAGTCTGTGGCCCTCGTGGCTTTCCCCCTCCCCTCATCCTTCACGCCAACAGTCTACACCCTCTTTTCTTTTTTTTTTCCTGTCCTCTACTTCACGTGGCACGCTGCCAAAATAACTATTACATAATTAATCTACATTGATCATCTGGTTAGCACATGAATCAAATGGCAGAATAATTGAGTCATGAAGTTTTGAGGTCCAGGTCTGCCCCCTGCGCACGTCTCGCGGCGGTTTGAATTCGGCTGCAGAAGTTCAGCAGACAATGGTTTAACATTTTGAACCCGAGGTGAGAAGTCAGACAAGTCAGCTCTTTAAATTAAGGGAAGCTCGGAAGAATCAGCTGGGTCCAGATTAGACTGGTCCCAGGAGCACTCTAAAGATTAAACTTTTCTGCATCTATTTTCTTCTGAGAAATTGTCTCAAGACCGTGTGTGTGTGTGTGTGTGTGTGAAAACTAGGGCAGGTTTCCTCTCTTTATTATGACTGTTGGGAGCTTTCAACATGCGAACTGAAAGCCATATATCTCAGTTTAAAAATGGTAACATATATTGTCTCGTAACCTTTTATCGCCCTTTTATTAGAATAATTTACTGGTGGAACATTGGGTCAAGAGTGAGAGATTTCCTCTCTGTGTCGCCGAGTTGAAAGAGGGACCTGGACAGCGTGTTAGTGAGTGAATCACAGCTCAAATAGTGCTTGGCAAAGCAAGTCCTAGCGCAGTGAACGGACCTCATCAGCAGAAAAACCAGAGCTGTGTTCACTGCTGCAAAATTTAGCAGGAAATTTACAAATAGGTGCAGTGGAATAATGCTGTCCCTTAACGGTAGGAGAAGGTAGTTCGCTGTAAGGAGGGGGGAGAGGGAGAGAGAGGGAGAGGGAGAGAGTGAAACCGAGACATGTAATCAATGCCTCTCTCCCCGTGTGTGTGTGTGTGTGTTGTGCACGTGTGTCGGCAGAGAACACTGCAAAGAATGTTCACTTAGACGAGTCGTTTTTGTCTGTTATTAAACCCTGAAGCTCTAATTTGCCTAAAATGAGATTCTTAATATGAAATTTAATTTCAACGTGTCTCTAAAACAAATCATATTACCAGAATCAAAATTTTGATTGTTTTTTGTATTATTATTATTATTATTAGTATTGTTCTGCCTCATTCTGATACTGATGCTGAACCTTGAACCTATGACACTTTGAAAAGAGGAAATAGAATCGGAGCAGGTTGACCTGAACTACTCGCGTCAACACCGAAATCTAAAATCTGGAAGTTTTAACACGTGACATTTTGATTCCATAAAATGGAAAGAAGAGGAAGAGGAAGAGGAAGAGTGGGGTCGTTCTTCCTTCTCTGCTCTCAGCTATGTCGGGGTCAGTGCAGCAGCAGCAGCAGCAGCAGCAGCAGCGGCAGCAGCAGCTGCTGTAGTAGCTAAGTAGTTTTAATTGAAGTAGCAGCGCCGTCATTAACATTGCTATCATTATTACAAAGCGAGTGGTTCCGATGATACTTCTGTCCCCAGCCACCGCCGCCACTCCTCCCGCCTCCCGTCGCCGCCACCAGACACCCGCACATCATTATGTCGTGGCATCTATCAGATACTGGCTTAATTAGGGCCTGTACAGCACATTAGGCAAGGGGAGTAGCCGAGCTCAAATATTTATAAGGCTGAGTATATTTATGAGCTATGTCATAATCTCTTATTGGAAGATTTCAGTGAATGTTTTACCTCCTCTTCCTCCTCCACGCTCTTCTTCCACCTCTGCACATGAATCACTGCCTTTCATTCACGTACCACAGATAAGCTCGTCATTCCTTGGAATTAAAATAAGTAACTTTGAAAACAAATCGGAGTGAGAGACAAACAGGCGCAACAGATGCCCTTGAAAACGAGATTAGGGATGAGACAGAAAGTGTTTATTCTTCTCTGCAGCCTGAACCTTTACCTGTTGAACTCTGATTGTTGTTCTTTTTTCTTTCTTTTTTTTAAGATATGCTCTATCTACAGGCACACTGTGTTCTTTTAGTGCGCTTTACTCCAAGATACTAAC